>NC_092777.1:20481120-20795620 GCF_047496795.1 Chiloscyllium punctatum
GATGGTGGCTTAACCAGAGGGTCGTCATGTCTCAAGCTAGGGGAGAGGTTGAGAAGGAGTAGGAACTTATTCTGGTGTAAGTTCCCACAAAAGCCTAGGGGCACTGTCGGTGTGGAGTTTGCGCATTCTCCCCATGCCTGCGTGGGTTTCCTCCGGGTGCTTTGGTTTCCTCCCACAGTGCAAAGATATGCAGGTCAGGTGAATTGGCCAGGCTAAATTGCCCACAGTGTTAGGTGCATTAGTCAGGGGTAAATATAGTGTAGGGGAATGGGTCTGGGTGGGTTACTCTTCAGAGGTTCGGTGTGGACTTGTTGGGCCAAAAGGCCTGTTTCCATACTGTACGGAATCTAATCATGAAAGTCAGATGATAGCATTAAGTACAACCACCTTTCATAGGGCATGTTTACCTTGGTGGGCCAGTACAGGAACATTGACTGCCTCTGAAAGCTGGAGTACAATCCTGTGCTTTTTAAAAAATGTATTCATGGAATGACGGCATCACTGGGTAGGCCAGCATTTATTGCTTTTCCCCAATTGCCCAGAGGGCAGTTAACGGACATGTAGGCCAGACCAGGTAAGACAGGCAGTTACCTTCCCCAAAAGGACATTAGTGAACCAGATGGTTTTTTTTCAACAACTGATTCACGGTCATTAAACTCTTAATTCCAGCTTTTCATTGAATTTAAATTCCACCATCTGCCATGGCAGGATTTGAAACCAGGTGCCCTGAACTTTACAAGATTCACAAGCGCTTGCTTTATCTCAGACTGGTAGAATGTGTGTGGAATGGTTGAGGTGTGGTTCAGGAGCCATGGTTCAGGAATGTGCTAGGGTGTTGGAGGTTGGAATTGCACTTCAGGATCATGAGGAATCCCAGGAAATTCAATCTACTGACAGACAATTCGCCTGCATCTGGAGCTCTTCACAAAAGCCCTTAAAGTCTGAGATTTCAAAGCCTCAACTGAGCTTAATAGTTACCCAAGAAAAAAATTTAGAGAAACAAAAACGTACTTGAATATCCAAACTGCAGTCTCACCATGAACCAATCACTCCCCTCACCCTGGCTTGACAGAATCACCCTTCCCTAACCAACACTCAACCTGATTGTTTGTGCTGGTGGATTTTGCAAGTGACCAATCTGACCTGTGACTATCAGAATCAACACCCCCACACTCAGCCTGACTCAACCTGACTTCACTGGACTCAACACCTACTGCCTGACACACCCTGGTCATTGGACCCAATATCTTCCTTCTCCAGCCCACTAACTCCCTACCCCAGACTTCACCCCCACCTCTACACACACCTTTCAACATGTTCTGCCAAAGTGCCTTTGAGGCCTTGAATTTCTGAAGTATGGCAGCGAGTGTCCTTGAAAAAGGGACATGTTTTGACCTCAAAACACTCTATGCACTGGGCAGATTTCTCCCAGTGCTTCAGTTTCCTCCCACAATCCAAGATGTGCATTTCAGGTGAATTGGCCATGCTAAATTGCCAATAGTGATAGGTGCATTCTTAGGGAGTAGGGGAATGGGTCTGGGTGGGTTACTCTCTGGAGGTTCGGTGTGGACTTGTTGGGCCAAAGGGCCTGTTTCCACACTGTAGGGGATCTAATCTAATCTAAATCTGAAGTAAAACAGCTTGATATGTTACTAATATAAAGAGCATAGCAACCAGTTTGTATAATCCAGGAGATTAAAAGAAAGGGATTATCTGTTTATTAATTGTTCTTGGTTAAGAACTCCTTTGCTCGTTTTCAGAATAGTGTATGGGATCGTCTATGTCAGCTCAAGGTAAAGTTGCGATAGTTCCAGAGAACCATAGGGTTGCTGTCTTAGTTGAGAGAGAGAGAGAGAGAGAGAGAGAGGTGATTGGTGGTGGCTTAACTAGAGGGTCATCATGTCTCAAGCTAGGGGAGAGGTTGAGAAGGAGAGTCCTTCATAGTAAACTCAGTCAGTACACAAATTAAAGTTATACTGTAGGCATTATTCTATATTGCATCCAGCTAACTGAGCTGACCAATCCCCAGCAGACCAGCTCTCAGTGTAGCACTCATTGATTCAAATCAGATATCCTGTTGAGCTCAAACTGCTTTCGATCAGCAGTTAGCGTTTTAGGTTGGTAGGTTTATGAATTCTCAGGAAAATATATTCAGTAAAGGATGTTGCACAGTGACTCAGTAAATAACACATCATCTGATTAAATACCATGACTCACAGGTTCAAAATGAAGGAGTCAGGAATAAGAAAGGAAGTCAGTGGAAAACTGTCATCCAAAGTGCAACAGAGCTCTGGTGTAAGTTCCCACAAAAGCCATGAAAGCTCACAGTACACATGGACTGAAGGGTCATTTGGTACTTCTGGAGAAAAAGGGTTGAGGGATTTCTTTGTTAAAGTATTTTTGTTCAATTAGCACATACTTGGAAATAACGCTTGCATTATTTGAAGTTAATCTTCAGCTCTTTGCTCATTACAGTGTAGTCCCTTTCATCAAGTCCCATTTTTGTCATGATAATTATTGCTTCCCCCCACAGGCTACAATCTACATTTGCTGTGAAGGTTATACTCCACCACCATGTAACCATGATGCTACTCCATCCAGGGAGGAGGCTCTTCATGCCCTTTCAGTATCCAATATTCACAGATACCTACAGGCAGTATAGAAATTAATCATAGAATTCCTGCAGTGTGGAAGCAGGCCATTCGGCTCTACAATGACCCTCTGAAGAGAATTCACAAGGACCCAAGCCCCTACCCTATCCCTATACCATGCATTTCCCATGACTAATCCACCTGGCCTAAATATCCATGGACACCATAGGCAATTTAGCATGGGCACTCCACCTAACCTGCACATCTTGACTGTGGGAAGAAACCCACGCAGACTCTGGGAGAATGTTCAAACTCCACACAGACAGGCACTCAAGGCTGGGAGTGAACCCAAGTCCTTGACATTGTGAGATAGTAGTGCTAACCACTGAGCCACTGTGCCACCCCATGTATTGAAAAGAAATGGAAACCCATGGTCTCAACACCAACTGAGTGCCCAAGCAGATTTTTGCCATGAATTATTTGATACTATTTAAGAATAAATGCTCTCCCTCTTTAGACAGAGGAGAATTTTGTCTTTATGGGTTGTTAGTGTATGGAATAGAGATTCTCACAGATGGGAGAGATTGGATCATTGATCTTATTTGAGACAGAGTTAGAGAGATTTTTGATAGACAAGGGAGTCTAGGGGTACAAGTCTCAGATAGAAAAATGGAACTGTGATCACAACTAATCTTACTGAATGGTGGACCAGTCTCCAAAGAGACAGATATCCAATAATCCTATCATTTTGTCATCTATTAAGCAAAGCCATAGAGAGTCAGAGTCATAAAGCACGAAAACAGACTATGGTCCAGCCAGTCCCCCAAACAATGTCAGCTGCTGGAAGCTACCATCATATCTCAAAAGAAATGTCATGTTTAATTGTGTCATTTTACACCACCAGACAATCAGTTTTAATGTCAGGTTTAGTGGCATATTTACTTTATTGTATTGCACTGTGGCTGATGATCAGGGAAACAAGTTAACTGCAAGACTATTACTGGTTGTGCAAGACCCAGGTTTCAGGAACTGCACTCTATCTGTGTATTCACAGCATAAATTACAGCAGAAGACAAAGGTCCCATGATTTACAATTCCTAATAATCTATAAGGGTAGCTGATGAAAATGTAAGATCTCAGAGGAATGATGAGATCAATTTACCTTAGTGAATTAAAGTCCAACTCAGTGACAGAAGATCATGGAGATAATTCTGCACTAACACATATATGGTATGCTCCACAGGGAAACATGAATCTGCCTGGCTGATCACAGACCTGACATTCCTGCTTAACAGTTGCAGAACTCCTGCCTCAGAACCGATTGGGAGTTCAAGTCCTGCTTTTGGACTTGGTACGGCCAACTCTCCCCTTTAAGAAATGCTGCATCATCAGAGGCTTTTCAAATTAACTCTGATGCTGAGGTCCAACCTGCTTTGACTAGGCTAATGTAGATAAGACCATTGCATTATATTTTTTTTTAAAAAAAGGAAGTTCCATGTTTAACCAACATTGCCAGAAACATTTATTAGTCATGTGTCATTTGTGGCACATTTGTAGCTTGCAGTTCACAAAATGGCTGCTGTGTTTAGATATATAAAAATAGTGCTTCTAAAATGCTTCTTTCATCATTAAGTATATGGAATGTCCTGCATGAGGGAGTGTCCTGGGCTGTGGTTGAAAGCAGATGCTTCATGTTACAGGATTTTCACTAATCTGGCTGCAGAGTGACATTTGACGAGGTCTAAATCAATAGTGCCATCTCAGCTTATGAGATTCAGGTGCATAAATAGAGGAAAAATGGACTGTAGCTTCTGCCTGCACTTTGGTTTGGTCTTCATTAACCCTTGCCTCAGCTTCTCTCTTATGGGCATAAGCTCCTTGCTAAACCACTTAAGTGACCAATACTCAAAATCTAGAAAGTGCTAATCAGTCTGCAGAACCAACCCTGATCACTCACCTCACGTAGCATCCACATATGCACACATTGAACTGAAATGAAAATGGTGGTCATCAACAAAACCAGGAGGTCAAGTTATTGTTAAAAAAAATCACCCCAGGTAGGAAGGGAAAACCATGGAAAATTGTTTGCCTCACTTGTGATTTACTAGAAACTCAATAAACTAGCAACTATCTGAAACTGGTTTCTTATTATCTATACATAAACCAACATTTATTTGGATGACCCTGGAGAGTAACATGTTAGCGTACAGGACATTTTCTCAGTGGAGAGCCAACACCAGGCTGATTCTTCATGAGACAGGGAAGGAATGCTCCCTCCCACTCTGAGCAAATCCCTAGCCATTTCAACTGCTCTGCCACAACAAGGAAAATGCTCTATAGAAATGTTTATGCCCATTACTCACCAGAGTTGTTGTGACCATCTCCTCGAACCATTTGGATTGGGTTTGATTGTAGAGGTCTACACAGCGTGTCAGGTCATCACCTATAATGACAGATAGCATGTCATAAAAGTTGAGTTATATGAACAACATAACTTCAGAGTGGTGGTTCATGACAGTGAAACACAATCGTTAACCAGCTCTGTTTTAATCATTTGGGCCCATTAGCACAATTATATACACGTGCACTATTCCAAATTGGGTATTGGTTTGGATTTTGCTCAATACCAACTACATACAGTGTTTTGAAACATCTCAGAGTTCCAAACCCTGACCCATACCAGACTCAATATTAATTGTTTCTCTTAACCAATGTGGAGTTTCTGCAGGATTTTCTGCTTCCAAGGAATTTCAAAAGGAATATTATCAGGCAAAATGTAACACCAATACACCCAAGGATTAATTAAGGACAGATACTTGGTTGGAGAAGTAGGTTACATTATAGTGTCTTTAAAGGAGTCGGAGGGGTTTGGAGAAGGAGACCCATTGCTTAAGGCTGAGGCAGCGAAAGTCAATGCTGCTAACAGTGGAGTATTTAGAATAAAGAGCCAAAATTTGAGAGGCATAAAATAATTTCTAATGACTGTAGGGGTGGTGGAAATCACAGTGGTAGGGTGGAACATGGCCAAGGGAAGATTTGAAAATAAGAGAAAGAATTTTAATATTGAGACGTTCCTTAACTAGGAACCAATGTCGATCAGCAAATACAAGATTTGACTGTGTGATGTGAGCAGCAGTGTGATGAGCTCATGTTTAAATATGTTGGAAGATGAAGGGGAGTGTTGGGAGGACGAGAGCATCTGAAGCAGGAGTGGAAATCGAGTGCTGCTGGGCTGGACAGATGTGGTCAAAAATCACACAAAAGTTGTGATCAGGCAGGTTCCACCTCAGAAAGTAGCAAGGGAAAAATGCAAGAGATGGATCTGGTGTTCAGGAACTGGAATTCATGGGAATAACTAAAGAAAAATCTAATTCTTAATCGGTAGAAATTTCCACACATTCAGTACTGAATAAAAAAAAGAGTCTGAAGGATGTAATAGTATTGTCTGACTCAATGCATCAAACTGTAAGAAACAAATAGAATCCGAGTCAGAAGATTTTACAGTGGCTTGTTATAATAGATCTCGGAGTTAGAGCCTTGTTCAATCTGGATAGGTAACAGCAAGGATAATCTTGTACAAATGCAAAGTTTATTGCACTGAGTGCAGTTAACAACAGCTGGACTTTTAAACACTTGCATCTCCACAAAGTGATAGTGCTAGGACAGAGAGGTTTAGGATTTAAGAGCAAAGGAAGGCCATTTGGCCCTTCAAGCTTACCTTGCCATTGAATAACAGCTTGTGGTTATGATCACAAATACAGACATTTAACTTACCCATATCCATTTTACAGACTCTTTACCTCTTCCTGAGGGTTTACTTTCTTACCTAGCTTGGTATCAATAGCAAATTTTGTTACTGTATGCTTGGGCCCCTTCATCCAAGTACTGTAATTGAAGTGTGAAGAGCTGTGACCCCAGTACTGATCCCTGGGACACTCATCTCATTACAGATTGCCTGCTGAAAAAAACACCAACATAACCCTCTGTCCTGCTTTCTTTTAACTAATGGATCCTTTATCCATGCTAATTTGTAACCACCACCCACACCAAGTGCTCTCGTCTTGTGCGGTAACCTTTGATGTGGCATCTTATCAAATCCATGACACCACATGGTGTCTCCCCTTGCTCATTACTTCCTCAAAAAAACTCTGGTAAGTTAGTGAAATATGATTTTCCTTTCACAAAGCCATGTTGAATCAGCCTGATCAAATTATGACTTTCAAAGTATTTGTTATTTCTTGCTTGAATTTGAGATTTTGCAAACTAAATATTGGAGACCCAAGCACACCATACAAATAATTATATTGAAAATGCTATAAGAATACCCTAAAAAACCTTTAATTAGCATCACCATGTGTTACTGAGTGTGTTATATTGGGGTGCAGTGGTAGAATTTCCATGTTTTTGACAGTTATGCTGTGTAAACCCCCCGCCTCTCTGTAGACTGTACTATCTGCTTCTTAAGCTCTGATAACTGGGGTGATAGGGCGATGACCTCTGCAGTTGTACCAAACTTAAATTCAACAGCCATCATTATAAACAAGTCTTGTGCATCTCGGATCATTACGATCACCAGTTTCCTCTATAAATATCTTGGTTATCTATTCCAAAGGAGATTCTGTTCCATATTAAGTTCTTTTCATGTGTAACCTCAGTTTTCAGTATATCTGCGCATTTTGTTCAATTTTGAGACAATGTTCTACCTGA
This sequence comes from Chiloscyllium punctatum, assembly GCF_047496795.1. NCBI lineage: Eukaryota > Metazoa > Chordata > Chondrichthyes > Orectolobiformes > Hemiscylliidae > Chiloscyllium > Chiloscyllium punctatum. The sequence continues at coordinate 20,488,419 of NC_092777.1, forward strand.
CCAAGTCTTGAATTTCCAGTCTTGTATTCTGGATGATCCATCTCGGACCTTGAATCTGCTACAAAGAATGGCACATTTTTTTCCATTTCTTCCCGGTGCTCTCATTGGCATCACAAGAATGTTTACAGTCAATTGTTCCTTAAGCTTTTATTCTTATACTTGAATATCTTCTTAAATGTTGAGATTATCTTCTTACTGCTTCCACAGCTGCTGCTGTCTCTCTCTTTCTGTTGGTAACCACACTTCAATTGCTGATTAATTGTATCTTCTCAAAGCAGAAATGCTCTTAAAGTAGTCAATTCAATTGTGCTTTGCTTTTGTCTCCCCTGGATCTTTTGCAATTTCTGTCCTTGGGGGTGGGGTCAGATTTGTATTGTGGAAACTATGTTATATCTTTCCAGATTATATCCTACTGTTGGTACTATGTGACATTTGCCACCTCTGCCAGGATGTGGTATTGTGTAAAGGTTGTCGAGCGAGTTCACTGCTACCAATCCTGTGTGCCTTTGCTTTGTCCTAGGCCCACTTAGTGCTCACTGATGGAAGATCCTTTACCATAGAATATCGATAACAGGAGCACCTAGTTAGTAAAATGATAGCATTCAGTACAACCATCTTTGGTCGGGCATGTTTACCTTGGTGGGCCAGTATAGGAACATTAACTGCCTCTGAAAGCTGGAGTAGAATCCTCTTTTTAAAAAAATTCATTCATGGAATGAGGGCATCACTGGCTAGGCCAACATTTATTGTTTTTTCTCAATTGCCCAGAGGGCAGTTAAGAGTCATGTAGGCCAGATCAGGTAAGGTAGGCAGTTACCTTCCGCAAAAGGACATTAGTGAACCAAATGGGTTCACGGTCATCGTTAGACTCTTAATTCCAGCTTTTCATTGAATTTAAATTCCACCATCTGCCATGGCAGGATTTCAAACCAGGTGCCCAGAACTTTACTTGGGTCTGTGGATTAACAATCCAGTGATAATGCCACTTGGCCAGTGCCTCCACAACAAATTGCACATGACATCAGTAGGATAGGTAGAGCCATGTAACGCAAACATCAACCACTTTAAAACCATTACAAAGTCCCCTTGAAGCTAATATTTGTTCAAGATCTCACATGAGCACCCTCAGAAGGATTCACAAACCCTTGCTTTGTCTCATATTCGTAGAATGTATGTAGAATGGTTGAGGAGTGGTTCAGGAACCATGGTTCAGGAATGTGCTGGGGTGTTGGAGGTTGGAATTGCATTTCAGGATCGTGAGGAATCCCAGGAAATTCACTTTTCTGCCAGGCAATTCTCCTGTATCTGGAACTCTCCAAAAAGCCCTTAAAAGTCAGAGATTAAGGCCCCAACTGAGCTTAATAGTTACATGGAAAACTTAGAGAAACAAAAACTTACTTGAATACCCAACCTGCAGTCTCACCACGAACCAATCACTCCCCACTATTGACCCTCACCCTGGCTAGACCCAGAATCACCCTTCCCTAACCAACATTCAACCTGATTGTTTGTGCTGGTGGATTTTACAAGTGACCAATCTGACCTGTCACTACCAGAATCAACACCCCCACACTCAGCCTGATTCAACCTGACCTCACTGGACTCAACACCTACTGCCTGACACACCCTGGTCATTGGACCCAATATCTCCCTTCTCCAACCCACTAACTCCCTACCCCAGACTTCACCCCCACCCCCACTTCTACACACACCTTTCAACATGTTCTGCCAAAGTTCCTTTGAGGCCTTGAATTCCTGAAGTATGGCAGTGAGTGTCCTTGCAAAAGGCACATGTTTTGACCTCAAACACTATTTGTGCACTGGGCAGATTTCTCCCCAGTTTTCTCCGACAGACACATTCAGGACAGGCTAGATTGCTAACCATTGCTGGACAAAATCTGCATCAGCTAAGTAAGTAATTTTAAAGGTCTATTGTCAGTTGAATCTGTTGCAACAATAATCAGTCTATCTGGAATTATATGATTTTAACAATCATTGGAGGGGAAAAAAAGACAATATTCATTGCAAAAGTAACATGGTAATGCATCAGATGAACAAATACTATTTCTACAGATGTGTTGTCAATTCTCGAGGATAGAAAGGTCTCTCAGTAAACAAAGTGAAGTTATACCACTCACAAAAGGGTTAAATCATCAGCTCTGAACACAGAAGGAAGCAACATGACAGCACCCTCTTTCACGTTCCTCATTTTTGTTGTGAGCACATTGATTAATGCAATCATGACAATTTGTGTGCACAGCAATTGTTACAGTAATGTCATTTTTAAGTCTTGTGCTTGAACCAGGATAAAGTGATGACATGTTGATGTTCTGATCAGAACACAAAAGAAAACAACTTTTCTGTTTGTAAGTACTAGGTGTGGTAGCTTCTTAAAGTTATTTAATAACGTTCCATTCAACCACGACCATGAAGACTCTGCAATACTTCTGAAGCATCCATTTGATTTTGTTTCATGTTATTTGCTTGTAACTGGAAGCCTGTTGACTTTTGTCTGATTTTTTTTCACCCGGCAAAACAGTAAGTCTGCCAAGATCAACACACTGCAGAAAGGGTTCAAACCCCTTTGCAGTCTGGGTCTGATCTGATGTAGAGTGTTTATGTATATGTTCCAAATTTCTGTACTCAGTATGGCAAGGCTCAACATTACAAATAATTTGTCTATTTTACTTTTCTATAATTGTCACAAGGGAGAATGATGCCGCCCTACATCCACATGTCCAGTGGCATGATCAGACTCAGTACACGGTGTGTGTGTGTTTTGGACACACTTTGTTCCATTATGCATTGCTACACTCACTGCATACCGTTCCTTACCCCAGTTTAACCAGATTTGTGACATTTCGGCTGCTGGAGTGTTCCCAGAATCATGTGCGATCCTTTGAGAACTTTTGGCTTGGTCAGAACTTGGAAAGAACTCTTAAAATCTCAAGTTGAAGTAGTCTACAGTTATCAAATATATGCATTGTTGCACCACCTTGGTCAGATTGAGATGACCTGTACATTCCACTTTTCAAAGAAATCACAGCTGATCTGCGAACTAATGCAAGTTTCTCACCATTATTCCATGTTCTTTGTCATAAGGCTATCAATCTCAGATTTAAAATTAAAAATACTTGTAGAAGACTGTTCCAAACTTCTGCAAAAATCTAACATATTTAAAAAGTGTTTCCTAATTGCATTCCTGACTGGCTTTAATTTTCAAACATTCCCCCAAATTTGAGACCTTAGTGAGGCTACTTTTGGAGTACTTTGTACAGTCCTGGTCACCCTGCCAATAAGAAGGATACTATTAAATTGGAGATGGTTCAGATGAGGATATTACTGGCACTGGAGGGTTTGAGCTATAAGGAAAGGCTAGGACTTTTCGCACTGGACCGTAGAATGTTGAAGAGTGGTTTATAAAATCATGAGGGGCATAGATGCAATCTTTCCCCTAGGGTGGAGGAGTTCAAACTAACAGGTATATTTTAAGGTGAGAGAGAAAAAAAAGATTTAAAAGGGACCCAAGGGGCAATATTTTCATACCGAAGGTTGTTTAACTGTGGAACGAATTGCCAGAGGAAACGGCAGATCCAGGTACAGTTACAACATTTAAAAGACATTTGGGCAGGTACATGAATAGAGAAAGGTTTAGGGGGATACAGGCCAAACGTAGGTTAAAGGGACTAGTTTAGTTTGGGAAATTGGTCAGCATGGACAAGTTGGACCAAAGAGTCTGTTTCCATTTTGTGTGACTCTGTGCTAACAAACAGAAATAAATTATCTTTTTTTGCCTTTTCATTTTCCCCTCACCACCTTGAAAATATTGACTGAATCACCACTTTATCTACCAGACTCCACAGAATATAAAGGTAGTTTATGCAGACTTCCTCATAGTTTAACCCTTACAGGGTCCAGGTATCATTCTGGTGAACATATGCTGTACTTCCTTCAGGCTAGTATATCCTTCTAAAGGTACCATGGCCAGCACTGAACATAATACACCATGGAGCTGCCAGTCTCCTATTTCCCCGTTGTATTATCAGCTGGCAGAGTTCTCTGGGGAAGCGCCTGAGATTCAACTCAGATTCCAATAATCAGAAGACAAACAAAGCAGCATTGAGTCTGTTGGTCCCAGGTCAAAGTCGAAGAGCCAAACACCTACAAGAATCTGATCCTGTTGGTTATGAAGGTCATGATTGTAGGTGACCTTCATCCTTAACCACAACAGAGAACACAGCATCAAGAGATCACCCCACGTTATGGAAGTTGTGACAATGAGTACTCTCTTGGACATTCCTCTACCTCATGAGGCCTTAAAGTGTGGCAGGGAAAGCTAGAATAAGGGATGAGGTGGTGAACATTTCTCAAGAACACTACTCTGGATACCCAGCAGTCATTGAACTATAATCCTAGGCCTCCTATTCAAGGGCCCCAACTGGAGACATACATCTACCTTTTCAGAAGGCCACATCACCTCCATGCAACCAGACCATAAAGATATAGCAGCAGAATTCAGTCATTCAGCCCATCAAGTCTGCTCCGCCATTTAATCATGGCTGTTATGTTTCTCTCACCCCATTCTCCTGCCTTCTCTCCATTACCCTTACTGATCAAGGATCTCGGTCTTAAATATGCTCAATGACTTGGCTTAACAAATTATCTGTAATAAACCTACTCAGGCAAGTTAGATATTGAATTACAAAGTAGAGACACCACCGTTACATGAGAAAGTTACAAGTAATACTGTGTTCTGCAACCTGCCTCACTCGGTGTCTCTGTTAGGCTGAGGTTGCTATGAACTCAACAGCACAGAGAACTTAACAACAGCCCCAGCCTCAGTGGTCTTGTCTGGGAGGGGTTGGGTCTCTTACCCCATCCTAAACACGGTCATAAGCAACTCTATGGTTTCACTGTCCCATCAGAGTTTGAGGCCGGTCTGAAATAAGCAGCTTTTCTGATTTCTGCAATTTGAAAAGCAAGAGAACTCGATTTATTGGGGTTTTTTTGGTGAACTGTGAAGTGCCTTAGGAAATACAAAGCGGTGCTCAAAAAACAACAAAAAAAAAGTGTTGTTCAGTATTGTGACTCAGTATTTTTACTTGTGTTTGGATTCTGTTGAAGAATTATCTACGTTAACACGTGTCTGTCAGTCTTACAGATGATACCCTGTATTTCATTCTGTTTCTATTTTCCTTGCAGATTTCCAGGAACCTATTTCTTACCTCAAAAAGCCATTCAAGTTCCAAGCACAAAAGACAACCAGTCAGACCATTGTGCCTCTTTGAAAGAGCTTTCCAATTAGTCCCATTTTTCTGTCTTGCCAATCATTCGGGAGGTTTTTCCTTTAATCAGATGTTCAATTCTCTTTGAAAGCTATGATTGAATTTCCTTCTACTGCCCATTCCATCAATGCTTCAAGTCACAACAACCTGCTGTGTAAAGAAATTGCTAATCTTACTCTCAGGCTCTTTTGCCAATTTTTCTAACCCTCTGTCCCCTGGCTACCAGCCCTCCCACATGCAGAAACTGTTTTGTCACTTATCCAAACTCTGCCTAACTTTATTCAAATCTTTGTTCCAAGGAGGATAATCCCAGGTTTTCTCTACTAAATAAAGCCCTTCATCCCTGGTGTCACTCTGGCAAACCTTATCAACACACTTAGAGTGCCTTAACAAAAATTAGACCAAACCATTTTGAAGACACATATATTAACATGTCCACAAGATGGGTTGAAAGACAATAGAACCATAGCTACCCTTTGAAATGTACAGGATGTGACTTGTGGCATCTGTCATGGGGTGCTGTACTGGGGTCTTAGTATTTTATAATATTCATAATTGACTGGGGTCAAGGATCATAAACTCTCATATATATACAGTTTGTTGATAGCACCAAGTTAGTTGGGAGGGTAAAGAGTGAAGGTGGGAGCATGAAGTTGTAATGGGATATTGATTGATTTCATGGTCAAACTCGGTCAGCAGGAGTTCACTGGGGCAAAGTCTGAGGACGTTCACTGTGGACTTAAGACAGATTCACGTGTTGACTCTGGCCAATTCTGCCTTTATTTTCGATGTGCCCATATTTTCTGTTAGATTCAACCATTTTCTTTCCACTGATGTCATACCAGTTTACTTCTATTTTTGCCAACAGTGAATGTTGTGTGCATTCAGATAGAATACCATTTCATTGATGTTAGTCATTGTTTTCACAACCACTTGCCTTTCTTCGCGGGTGGAGACTTCAATTTGTAGACTTTGTTCCTTCTTGCCTCATTTTACTTATCAATTTCCTTTATGCTACCAAACTGTAATACCTCATCCTCTCCTCTTAATTCATCCATCTGCCCTCACTTGATCCCTGATTTAGTTTAAAGCCCTCTCTAGTTATGAGCAGCACACCATAATACCCCTTCAAGTGAAGAACATCTTAATGGTAAGTTCCCTTTGCTGGCACAAAATCTATTTCTCCCAGACAAACCTCTGAGCCAGATATTTAACTCTGACTCTTTACCTTACAGAAATTTCTTTATGGTTCAGGTAATAGTCCCGAGATTGTGATTTTTGAGTTCTGCTTTTTCATTAGCCCGAATTGCCTATGCTGTTTGAACAGAACCTCCTGCCTGTCCCCAATGGAAAAAGCTGATCAGCTGGCAATGGGTCAATCCCAAAATACTGAAAAAAATTCAATTTTGGTGCTTTTGTTCAAGATGGCTGAAATTCAAAAAGGATTGAAATGAGCTACAGTCACAAAATTCAGGTTAGGTTCCCGTTTATAGAACCTCAGGAAACATGACTAATTTAACACCATCCCTGCATCTGCTTTAATGGGCCGATCTCCTGGCAGACAGTCGTTAGAGTACAAGTAACAACATATGGGGAAAGATAAAATCATGGACAAAAATGCAGCTCAGATTCACTAGGAGGATAATGGGAAGGGTTAAGTCAGAGAGGTTGGACAGTGTGAGCTTATATTGCCTTGGGTATAAAAGATTAGAGTGTGACTTAATTGAGGTGATTAAGATGATTGAAAGATCAGATCTCATGAATACAGTCGAATGATTTCTGAAGAGTTTAAAATTGAAACTAAGCTGTTCAGTGGTGCTATCACAGAAGGGATTGGGTAATTCTTGAATTTTCTGCCCAAAAAAGTGTTTGAGCCTAGTTCAAAGCAAAATTTAAAAACAATTATTGGAATGTTATAGGAAAAGGCATAAAGGAAAATGAAAATCAAGGTGGATGGATGGAATTAAGATACAGAAATAATGATCTAATTAAATGGTGGAATATATGAAGCTCAATGTCCTTTTTCTGCTCTTTTGCTTTAAGTCATTAGCATTTCCATTTGAAGACTATAGTTTCGCCATGATTGGCATTTTGAAAGAACCAGGTTCCTTTTGGTTACAAGTGACCGTGAAGTTTGAGTTTAAGTTCTTAAAATCATTAGCAGTTACTATAAGTTGATGTTGTAGAGAGAACAAGTTTGCTGACATGTTTAAAAAAAGATATATCCAACCACACATTTTTGTGCGTATTTTTGTCCATGATTTTATCTTTCTCCATCTGTTGTTACTTGTACTCTAATGACTGCATGTCAGGAGATCAGCCCATTAAAGCAGATGCAGGGATGGCGTTAAATTACAGTCAAACGCATGCGCCGAGTGCAGCATATGTAATATCGGCCAAAAAAAAAAGCAGCCATTCTGAACGGTTTTATTTACATTGGCCTGATCCACGTCCAGTTACTGCAACGTTTTTCTCTGAAACAGCATCAGGGGAATTTTTTTTGCCTTCGATTGTAATTCACAACAGCTGCAAACTTTCACCAAGAGTGGAAACATTGTCCTCAAAATATATAGTCATTGAAAATGGAAAGGAAGCAAAATAATCTTCTTTAAAAATTGGGATGTTGCTTTGTGAATACAGATGTTTAAAATTCCCAGCTTCCCACACTCATTCTGACAAAAGCCAAAAGTGTAACCACAGCTTAGAGCGCCGTTTCCAGGGATTATTGTGAGTCACTCTCCTCTGTTGCCTGGTGTTATTCATAAAACTGGCAATGAACCTTAATGCAAAACCTCTTTTTACTAAGACCATGGGCCAAACAACAGAACTTTTCAGGGAATCTTGCGCCATAGAATCCCGCCATAGAATACAGTTGGAAGCAGGCCATTTGGCCTATCAATTCCACACTGATCCTCCCCGCTACCCTGTCCCTGTAACCCTGCGTCCCCCATGGCTAATCCACCTAACGGATGGGCAATTTAGCATGACCAGTCCACCTAACTGTGCATTTTGGACTGTGGGAGGAAACCAGAGGAAATCATGCAGACATGGGGAGAATGTGCAAACTCCACACAGATGGTCGCCCGAGGGTGGAATCAAACCAGTGTCCCTGGCACTGTTAGGTAGTAGTGCCAACCACTAAGCCACCATGTTGATGCATGGATCCAGTGAGAGCACACTTTATTCATGCTGTAGGGTGGTCTTCAGAGGAACCAGAGAAACACTGAATTAGTTTGATTGCATTTAACAGAAAAGGTAACTGTCATTGCATCACCCCATCCACAATCCCCAAATCCTCCTTTCCAGATCTCTTCTCAGCAACCGGTTCAGAGATGTTGTCATTACACACTTCTGGAGCCGCCTGGTTGAGGGCCACTGCGTCATAACAGCCCTATCAAAAGCCTATCAAGCCTGTACTTCCAAGGGGTCTCCCATTCTAACCAGGCCCAAGTCTGCTTTGCTTCCCATTGACATGGGATCAGGTTGAGTCTCATAAGGGTCAGTCTAATCAGCTGTCTATTGTAGCGGGTGAACCATACTTACACCTTAATGAGAAGAGGCACGTAGTCTTACACAATAAGATGTAGTTTAATGCATGATTGCAATAAATACAGTTACAGTGATTAGTCAGGCATAATTACAAAATAATCAGGAGCCAGAGACGATACATGCTAGATTCCTGCTTCCCCATCTGAAGACTGTGTGACCTCTCAGACTTGGGGAGGGGATGGGGAGTGCTTAATGCAGCTTCATTATAAACTCACTACCATTGCTTCACAGTAACTTGTGACAATTTGTATCTTTAACACGATCAACTGGACAAAAATTTGAAGCCATGCAAGGAGACATGACGACCAGAGATTGGTCAAAGGTAGGTTTCACTAAATGGGTTAAACAAGGAAAGGTCATAAGACACTCAGATTTAGGTAAGAGGCTCCCTTGTATCAGGAAGGATCCAAGGAGCAGGAGAATCAATGTTTCGGGCATAAGCCCTTCTTCAGGAATGAGGAAAGTGTGTCCAGCAGGCTAAGATGCTGGACACACTTTCCTCATTCCTGAAGAAGGGCTTATGCCCGAAACGTCGATTCTCCTGCTCCTTGGATGCTGCTTGACCTGCTGCGCTTTTCCAGCAACACACTTTCAGCTCTGATCTCCAGCATCTGCAGTCCTCACTTTCTCCTCCCTTGTATCAGGCCTGGATAACTTAAGACATAGATCTGATGTGGATACCACTACATACCAGTCGTCCTAATCCCATTTCGAGCACTCAGACCATCACCCTGTATGTTATTATTATGATACCGTTATGCACCCTAGGCAAATACTGAAAAGTTGCATTTGTAACTTAAGGTTTCAGCTGTGGAGTTAGGTGAAAGAGAATAACAAAAACCTTATTGTTTTCTTAAAAAGGTTGGGAATGAGGCACTGGCTAACAGAAGTATTGAGTATTTCAGTATTGCCAGAGATTATCAATTATGTTTATCCCTGTCAAGCACTTCAAAGTCGTGCCTGTAGAGTGGACTATGATCCTTGTTTTTACATGGTATGCCACTATTTCAGATTGCCAGCATTTGATGTATTTTGCTTTTGTATTCACTTTTAATTCTCTGCCAATTTTGTTCCAGGTATGCCCACTTTGAAGAAGTTCTGCTGATGTCTGGGATGGCATTTCCATTTGGGTCTTCTACCTTGTTCTTTGACTTTCCATCTCTCTTTTTGTGTTTACGTTTTCATTTAAAAAATGAACACTGATACAGTTACATTTCTTTCATAGAAACTACCTTTAGCTTCAACTATTTATGGATTCCAACTTAAATTTGAACCTTAGTCTAATGATAACAATTTCAAAGCATCTAGAATTCCTCAAGTTGATGTCCTTGCTACATTCTTAAATGTGCACTCAATGTTGCTGTCATGTATACACTCATGATGTCTTTCTGAAGAAAACAATGGCTCACCTAATCTCAAAGCTGTCTAACTCCAGATTCCATGCGTATTCTACATCATTCAGTTCTTCAACAAAAAATTATCTTCCTTTTAAATTCAAGGGAGTGCAAGCTTCACCATCTCACAGGTATGAATTCACCTCCAGTCGTTTCTCATGTTTCCATCCCTCTGACACCCCTTGTTTTCTCAATTTTCTCCTCTTGTCACATGTTTGCAATATCTTCTGACCTTTTCCTCTGATTCTGAACATTTTTTCCTGAGCAAAGGCCTCAGATACATCCCCCACAACGTCCCCAAATTTCTCACCTGGCACAACACTGAGCCCTTCTCCCATTATTTTCATGGCCACCTCTTTCACCAGATGTCTTCTGATTTAATGGATTTCTTCACCCATCTCCAACATCCTCCCTTCACCTGGACCCTTCCTTTCTGTTTCTTACCCTCTCTGGATCAATTCACTGAGAACTGTCAGTGTGTTAACAGCAGTCTCAATTGCTCTGCTCCTTGCCCTCACTCAATCCTGTCTCCTTCTGACCTTACTGTGTTCAGTTCTTTGAGATCCAGCCGCAATATTGGCAGACCCACTGACAGGTGTGGCACTGATGTACCAACCTCCATCTAGCAAATGCTGGATGTAACATCTGGCACTTGCTGCTATCTCCCGCATGACCATGATCCCACGACTGAGCATCAGGCCATTGTGCCCAGGACTGTCACTGAGACCAAGACTGCCTGGAAATCTTTACACAATAGTCTACAATCTTATAATACCTCGATCTCATATAGCTAATTTCTACCACCATTCCCAAGATCCAGAAGTAAGACAATAACCCCTGTCAGATCATCCTACCTGACAGAACTTAATTCTTGTCATCTTGAATCCATTATTTGCAAATATGCAACTGTTTTGATGCCCAGCATCACTTCAAGTGTTTGTTTCCTGGAAACACTACCATTTTCCCATTGCTATGGTTACCCACACACTCTACTGCACTATTCCGCACCGGGATAGTGTGAAAGCACATAGCTTCTTTAAAAAAATGGAAAACTAACCAGTTCCCATCCATCAACATCCTCCTCAGCCTGGCTGAGTGCAGTCTCACTCTGCACAACCTCTCTTTCAACTGCTCGCATTGTCCTAAATAAAAAAGTGTTACTACGGGTACCCACATAGACCACAGCGAAGTCTGTCATCTTGAGGAATACTTCAGGCCCACTTGTTCCTCTCTTTGCTCATTACAGGGATGACTGCTTGGTGCAGCTTCCTGCAATTGTCACGAAGTAGAAAATGTCATAGAAATTGGAAACAATTTCAATCTTCAAACTCTTTCATCTGATCCACGTCTGATCCTTCTTTGAATCTTTTACTTTGCATTGATTGGCTGCTTCCTCATGTTCACTGCAAGCCACAGATAGGAACAGCTATTACCTCTTCATGTCCTGATTCCTGTAAAGACCCCATTCCATTCTTCTAGTTTTTCTGGCGCCATCACGTCAGTCCAAGTGATACTGCTGCCAAAACAGCACTTCCAACATATCTTCCTGTTACCTCAACCAAGGACTCCAACTCATTGTAGTTAACAAGACCCTCCAACATGCCCAAGCCACTTCATGCATCTCCCACTTTTAGCCCTTCCCCTCCATCCTCATTTTCCACCCACCATCCGCTGTATTTTCCAGATCATCCTTCAGCATTTTCAACAGCTTTAATGGGATACCTCCACCTTAGTGCTTTTTTTGGTTTTGCTAGGTTGGTCTAATTTCTTATCCCCCTCACGGTGCAGTCAGATGGGTTTTTTTACATCTCACTTGGACGCGACCACTATTCCTTCACTATATCAGTTATCACGGTCTTTGGCTGTCTCATTATTAAATCTTCTGCCATTTCATCTCCCTGCCTCCACAGGCCTTCTCATTTGCTCTTTCTGTCCCTCCTTTCCTCCTCGCTGGCACTGGCCTAAAATGCTCTAACATTTTTTAGATTAGATTACTTACAGTGCGGAAACAGGCCCTTCAGCCCAACAAGTCCACACCGACCCGCCAAAGTGCAACCCACCTACCACTACAGGCAATTTAGCATGGCCAATTCACCTAACCTCCACATTTTTGGACTGTGGGAGGAAACCAGAGCACCCGGAGGAAACACACGCAGACATGGGGAGAATGTGCAAACTCCACACAGTCAGTCGCCTGAGGCGGGAATTGAACCCAGGTCTCTGGTGCTGTGAGGCAGCAGTGCTAACTACCGTGCCGCCCGTTTCTCATTTAGAGTCACGAGGTGATTTTAATCACTGCGCTGTCAGTCAGTTATAGAGTCACACAGATGTACAGTACGGAAACAGACCCTTGGGTCCAACTCTTCCATGCCTACCAAATATCCTAAACTAAACTAGTCATGTTTGGCAGCACTTGGCCCATATCCCTCTAAACCCTTCCTTTTCACACACCCATCCACCACTTCCTCTGGCAGCTCATTCCATATATACACCACCCTCTGCATGAAAAGTTTGCCTTAGTTCCCTTTTAAATCTTTCCCCTCACCTTAAATCTATGCCCTCTAGTTTTGGACTCCCCACCTTGGGGAAATGACCTTGTCTATTCACTATAACCATGGTCCAGGGACCTAACACAGCACTATCTTTCTTCAGTTCTGATGACTGGTTAACTGGGTTTCTCTCCACACCTTCCACTTAATCTGTTCAGTTTTCTTTTCATTCTTCTATGATGCCATTTTACTGTCATGTAAAACATGAATGCAGCAATGTTCTCTGAATCACCGTGATGTGAAGTACTGACAGAGTTAGACTGATGAAAGTAGCAGTAACTATGCTACGTTAAGTCACCAATCATTCCAAGGAGGCATGTGTTTTAAAAGGAAACATAATACTATGGACAGACATAAAATCTGAAACATTCCCACTGCAGCAAGAAATAACTACCTGTCAAGTGTTGGGCTCTTTAGTGTAAACCCATCAGTCACTGCTCTATTTTAGCATTGCAGCTTCAAAGTTTGAGAGAGTATTTTTTTATTTAACATCCTCGATTTTGTAATTGATTGAAAAGATCTGGAATTTAATGGGAAACATCAGTGAGCACTTTCATTCATCACACAGTGCCTGACTCAGATAACAGGAATCTCTACATGACATAGTTGAGAAGGAATGATTAGCCTTGCCAGGACTGCAACAAATTCTAGCTATGACAAGAGATATACTGTCTTTGTAACAAAGCTTTGCGAGAAAGCAAAGAATTGGCATTTTCATCTGCTCATTTTGAGGCCCCATTCAAAGCTGCTCTCCACTGATCTTTACAACAGTCATTCACAAAGTCCAGCAGTAACATAGAAGCAATTTTTGCAATTGTGTGTGTTTGGGGGTGAGGTGTGCACAAAAGACAGAGAGAGGGTGCTGTGTGAGCAGATGCTGAGGGGGTGAGTACAGTCAGAGTCATACAGCATGGAAACAGACCATTCAGTTCAACTAGTCCACATCGACCATGTTTCTAAACTAAACTAGTCCCACTTGCCTGCATTTGGCCCATATCCCTCCAAATCTTTCCTATTCACATACTTATCCAAAATGTCTTTTAAATGTTCTAACTATACCTGATTCCACCATTTACCCTAGTAATTTATTCCACACACAAACCACTGTGTAAAAATACTGCCCTTCATGTTCTTTTTAAATCTTTCTCCTCTCACCTTAAAAATATGGCCCCTAATTTTGAACTCCCCCACCTTAGGGAAAATACCTTTGTTATTCACCTTATCTCTGCCGCTCATGATTTTATAATCCTCTGGAAGGTAACCCCTCAACCTCTTATGCATAAGTGGAAAAGAAAAGTCCTTGCCTATCCAGCCTATTTTTGTAACTCAAACCCTCCTTTCCAGGCAACATCCTGGTAATTCTTTTTCAGAACCCTTTCCATTTTAATAAATATCCTTCCTATAACAAGTGACCAGAACTGGACACAGTATTCCAGAAGAGGCCTCACCAAATTTGGGTGGCACGATGACTCAGTGGTTAGCACTGCTGCCTCACAGCGCCAGGGACCTGGGTTCGATTCCAGCCTTGGGCGACTATCTATATGGAGTTTGCACATTCTCCCAGTGTCTGCGTGGGTTTCCTCTGGGTGCTCCAGTTTCCTTCCACAGTCCAAAGATGTGCAGGTCAGGTGAATTGGCCATGCTAAATTGCCCATAGTGTTAGGTGCATTAGTCAGGGGTAAATGTAGGGAAATGAGTCTGGGTGGGTTACTCTTCGGAGGGTCGGTGTGGACTGGTTGGCCGAAGGGCCTGTTTCCACACTAAGGAATCTAATCTTAAAAAAACACACTGTACAACTTCAACATGACTTCCTAGCTTCTTATGCTCAAAAGGTCTGAGCAATGAAGGCAAGTGTGCTAAACACTTTCTTAAATCACCCTGTCTACCTTTGATGCAAATTTCAAAGAATTATGCACCTGAACCCTCAGGTCTCTGATCTACAACACTACCCAGGTCGTTACCATTAATTGTAGAAGTCCTGCCCTTGTTTGTTTTACCAAAATGCAATAGCTCTCATTTATCCAAATTAAACTCCATTTGCCATGCCTCAGCCCATTGACCCAATTGATCAAGATATCTTTGTAAAATCTGATAACCTTCTTCACTGACCATTATATCACCAGTTTTGGTGTTATCTGCAAACTTAGTAACTATGCCTCCTATATTCTCATCCAAACCATTTACTCACCACTGATGTCAGACTCACAGGTCTACAGCCTTTCTTAAATAAAGGCACATTAGCCACCCTCCAGTCCTTCGGCAGTTCACTTGTGGTTATCGATGATGCAAATTTTCCTGCTTCATCCCTGCAATTTCCTCTAACTTCCTACAATGTCCTGGGGTACACTTGATCAGACAGTGGAGATTTATCCACCTTGATGTTTTATAAGACCTCCAACACTTACCCTTGGTGATGTGAACTGTTTTCAAAATATCAGTCTTTATTTCCCAGAGTTCTCTAGCTACTATTTCTTTCTCCACAGTAAAAACTGATGCAAAATATTCATTTCACATCTCCTGAGGTTCAATACAAAGACAATTTTGTTGAACTTTAAGGGCCCCAATCCTCTTTCTAGTTGCTGTTTTGCTCTTAATGTACTTGGAGAATCTTCTTAGATTGTTCTGAACCTTATCTGCCATGGTGCTCTCATATCGCCCCTTTGCCTTCCAGATTTCCCTCTTAAAACACCCCTTCATTCTTTGTACTCCAAGAGATTCATTTGATCAGATTGTCTACATCTAATATGATTTTTTTTTATTCTAGACTAGAACCTCTATTCATCTATTGTTCCCTCACCTTACCAGCCTTACATTTCACTCAGGAATGGAACACCTCTGAATGCTTATTATCATATTTTTGAAAGCCTCCCAATGGTTAGTCTTCCCTTTGCCTGCAAAAACAGTCTTTGGAAGTTCCTGTCTCATTCCATTAAAATTTGCCTTACTCTAATTGCAAACTTTAACTTTCATGGAAGGCTTATCCTTTTCCATAACTATTTCTAAATTAACATAATTATGATCACTAGTCCCAAATTGTTTCCTTACCAACATTTCAGTCACTTGATCTGCCTTATTTCCTAAGGGAAGGTCAAGTTTTGCTTCTTCTTTAATAGGAACATTTGCATATTGATAAAGAAAATGATCTTGAACACACTTAAATTCCTCACCATCCAAACCTTTAACACTATGGTAGACCCAGTCAATATTTGGAAAGTTAAAATCCCCTATTACAACCCTATTTTTCTTACATATATCTGAGCTCTCTCTCCATATTTACTCAATTTCCCTCAGACTATTAGGGGAGCCTATGGTACAATCCCTTCATCCCTTTCTTATTTCAAATTTCAACCCATATATTTTCACTGTATGATCCTTCTGAAATGTCCTAATTACAGTGGAAATGTTTTCCTTAATCAAAAGCACTCTCCCGCCTGTTTTGCCTCTCTTTCTACCCTTCCTACAGCATTTCAAATCCAGAACATTGAGCTGCCAGTCTTGTCCCCGTCCTCAGCTATGTTTCTGTAATAGCAATAATGTCCCTGTCCCATGTTCCATACATGCCCTGAGTTCACCAGCCTTACTGGTAAGACCCCTTGCATTGAAATAAATGTAGTTTAATTCTTCAGAGTTACCTCATTCTCTGACTTGCTCTTGTCTGTTTGTTTTTTAATTAATTCGCTCTTTTGATTCAGGACCATCCTCATCTGTCTTTGTATTTTCTTCATACTAAGGAACCCCATTCCCCGCCTAATAATTTTACAGACTCCCAAAACAGAACTAGCAAATCTCCCGAACAGGATATTGGTCTTTTTCCAGTTCAGGTGAAACCTATCCCTTTTGAACACGTCTTTTCTGCCCAAAAGAGATCCTAATAATCTGAATCCTTGCAAGTTGCATCACCTCTTAGCCTTCATTTATCATCCCCACCCTATTATTACTTCCTTCATTAGAACTTAGCACCAGGAGTAAACCTGAAGTTCTGAAGTTCAACTTTTTTAACCTTCTATCTAACCTCTTATATTCACTCTTCAAAGCTTTTCCTCAACTACATCATTCCTACCAGTATTTGCAAATTATGGTTTCTCAGTCGCCCCTTTGATAATAGTTAGAGACAAAAAAAAACTGCAGATGCTGGAATCCAAGGTAGACAATCATGAGGCTGGAAGAACACAGCAAACCAGTCAGCCCTTGACAATAGGCTTCAAACGTTTTGAGACATCTCTAACCCTGTCACCAGGAAAGCAACATACTATCCTAGATTCACACTCATTGCTGCAGAATGTCCTGTCTGTGTCCTTGACAAGAGAGTCCCCCATAGCAATCATTCTTTTAAATCTTGACAAACTCTGCCTAACATCTAGTGCCTAAGATCTGACTGCCACTTCCATTTTCCTCTAAGAGACTATACCCTTCAATAGTACCCAAAAGTGAGGATCTGTTTGGGAGAGAAAGATCTACAGAAAAATCCTGATCTCCCTGCTTACCTTTCCTGTCAGTCGCCCATCTGACTGATCCTGCTGTGTAATTACTTCTTGAAATCTAACCATTTAATTGTGTCCGTTGAATGCCCTCAGTAACATTAAGCCGAAAAAGAAGCCCTCAACAGCACTTTATACAAAAATAAATTACCTTTCCTTACCCGCAGATGTTAATCATGCGAAAGAGAAACATAAACAAAAATCTTAAAAGAAACCATCAAGCACTCATCGAACAAAGTTAAAAAATCACACAACACCAGGTTAAAGGCCAACAGGTTTACTTGGAAGCACTCGCTTTCGGACTGCTGCTCCTTCATCAGGTGGTTGTGGAGAAACATTTTTTGCTATAAATTCTATGCCTTACAATCATATTCTCCACAACCACCTGATGAAGGAGCAGCATTTGAAAGCTAGTGCTTCCAAATAAACCCTGTTGGCCTATAACCTGGTGTTATGTGATTTTTAAACTTTGTACATTCCAGTCCAACACCAGCATCTCCAAATCATTGAAAAAAATAATGCTTTCTCAAGTCCTTCAACCACAGGAATAGTGGGTAGGGAATGAACATTTAAGGGGTGAATGTGGTGCCTATCAAGTTGACTGCTCTGTCTAGATGGTGTCAAGCTTCTTGAATAATGTTGGATCTACACCCATCCAGCAGTCCATCACACCCTTGACTTATGCCTTGCAGACAGTGGACAGACTTTGGGGAGTCTGGGGGCAAGTTACTCACTGCAGAATTCCCAACCTTTAACCTGCTCATCCCTACTCTACTTATATGGCTTTGTCACGTTAAGTTTTCAATTAGTGGTAACTCCAAAAGATGTTGATGAAAACAGAAAATATATCTTTTTGCTTTCTGTAATCTTATATCTGAAATTAGCATTTTTTAATCCAAGCCAGAAGACTTTGCTTATGCTGTTACTGTTAGCCAGAGAGATCAGGTATACACAGGGATAGTCCATGCTACTGTCAATGGAAATCCTGTTGACATCCACTGTCCTACTGTGTACACAGTCAAGTTTCAGTTCACAGCAAACATAATTCTACATCGAGCAAAGTAGACATGTGTCCAGAGGGTCAGGTATCAAGACACCATCAACATGGATCATAACATAGTAGAAAGAAATTTGGGAGTTAGGAGCAAAGCTGGAGCATTCAAATCTCCAAATGTAGCCACTGTGGGAAGCTCACAAATCACCTATTACATTAGCCATGAGAGAAACCCAATCCCATAATTTATACAGAGAAAGAGAGCAATTGCTTTTTTGTTAGGAAAATAAAATCAAAATATGATTGTCTTAAAATAGTAAAATAGGAAATGATTCAAACAAAGGGTACTGTATCTAAACGGTTCTCCCTTTTAAATAACTCTGTTCCATGCAGTGGTGCAATCCATACGATGTCTTCCTTTTTTCTGGTTGATACATGCATTGTACAGGTGTTTCAAACAATGTAAATCTAGGAGGGGAAAATTCAAGTCGATCAAAGATCCCTTTTTTTAAAACAAAGGCCAGATAGGAAGCCGACCAAACACTAGGGAAGCTGGCAATGAAATGAGATGAGAATATCTAAAAATAAGTAGACACAATTTAGATGTAGCATAGCGCTTATTTGATATCATATCCCACACACGTTGCCCCCCTATCCCACCTGCTTGCGTTGATTTCCGCCTGGCTTTCTTGATATCTTCCTCTGTTTTGTAAGTAGATTTATTCTCCAGTTGTTGAGTTTTGAATTCCAGATCCTTTTGTCTCTCTGCCAAAGCTTTTCGAGCCTGTAGAAAGGGTGAAACCAATCAACATTAGATCTAAAGAGAAGTCAGTCTCTTCTGGTTGAGATCCATCTGAACGATAAAACAGTTTACATTTTATCTAACACCTGACACAATCAAATCCAGAAAGCACAGGATGGACACCGGAGCAAGGTGGGGACCTAATGCACAATTAAACAAGTTATATTTTGAGGGAACATCGTAATAAAAAAGTACAGAAGAGAGCTCTAGAAAACAGCTGCATAGCAACTGTACCAGTTATTGGTGATAGTAAAGTGGTTGAAGGGGACATGATAACAGGACCCCAAGGCATGGTGAGAGAGCTGTAAGAGAGGCTGTACTGAAGTTGAATAGTTGAGACAACTGATCTATCTAATATGATCAAAGTTATAAGTGATAGCAAATTCTATGCATTAAAAATTTAGGTTTCTCTTTTCATAGAAGCTTCAATCTTTTTGAATGGCAGTGATCATTAAGTGTATTTTAAAGACATACCTTTGCTTACATTACCAGAACAAGTTAAGATTGAAGATTTAACTGATAAATAGCAAATATAATAGAACAATGAAGAGCCAACACAGTGAGTCAAAGGTTCAGAGCCTCCATGCTATTGAGCTCAGTTCGACTGCTGTTAGGGGGTACCAGGTGATTTTCCAAGCGTCACTTACAATGACACTTTTTTAGATTAGATTAGATTGCTTAGTGTGGAAACAGGCCTTTCGGCCCAACAAGTCCACGCGACCCGCCAAAGCGCAACCCACCATTTACCCCTTCACCTAACACTACGGGCAATTTAGCATAGCCAATTCACCTGACCTACATATTTTTGGACTGTGGATAGGAACCGGAGCACCCAGAGGAAACCCACACAGACACGGGGAGAACGTGCAAACTCCACACAGACAGTCGCCTGAGGCAGGAATTGAACCCGGGTCTCTGGTGCTGAGGCGCGGCAGTGCTAATCACTGAACCGTGACACTTGTAGAGGCTTTATAGTAAATCTGTATGCCATAGCCACAGGTTCAGACGTTACATTTGTGACAAGTGCCAGACGATGA
Organism: Chiloscyllium punctatum; assembly: GCF_047496795.1. NCBI lineage: Eukaryota > Metazoa > Chordata > Chondrichthyes > Orectolobiformes > Hemiscylliidae > Chiloscyllium > Chiloscyllium punctatum. The sequence continues at coordinate 20,508,507 of NC_092777.1, forward strand.
TCATCTCCACCAAGTAAGAATTTAACCATTGCACAATCAACTTTCTGAGGGGACCATTTACCAGAAACTGAGGCTTTCAGAACAATGGAGGGGCTCAAAATTCTATAGTGGACAACTTGCCTCCTGTCTCCCCAAACCTTTTTCACCATCCACAAGGCGCAAGTTTAGAATCATGATGGAATACTCCCCAGCGCCAACACTCAAGAAGCTCAACTCTTTCCAGGACAAAACAGCCCAACAGATTGGCACCCCATCCACCTCCAACATTCGCACCCTTCCCCACTGAGGCACATTGCAATACAATCATCTACAATATGCACTGCAATAACTTGCCAAAGCTCCTTGGACAGTATCTTCCAATCCCACAACCTCTACCACCTACAAGGACAAGGGCAGTAGAGACATGGGAACACCAGCCCACATAAGTTCCCCTCTAAGTCACACAATATCCTGACTTGGACATATATTACTGTTCCTTCACAGTCGCTGAGTCAAATTCTAAAACTCCCTTCCAACAGCACTTTAGGTGTCCCTCAGCCCAAGGGACTACAGAATTCAAGAAAGCAGCTTCATGGCAATTAGGGTTGGGCAATAAATGCTGGCCTGACCATTGACACCCTCATCCTGGTAATGAATAAAACCTTTGGTCATCAGCACAGAACAGGAGACTGCACATGGAGCAGAGTATCCTTTGGGAGGTTTGCAGATCGCTAACCACCATGGGAGTGGAGGGGAAGTTGGTGAGGGGGAGGGGGGTGATTTTTTTTTTCCTCGACTGTCAATCCTAGCTCCACACTTGGGTAAGTATGGAAGGGTGGGGCCTTGTTGCAGATTAATGTCACATCATACCTTTCAAATATCATAAATCATAAGAAATAGGAACAGGAATGGGCTGTTCAGGCCCTCAACCCTGCTCAATAGAACCATGGCTAATCTGACATTCCTCTGGTAACCTTTGATTGCACCACTGATCAAGAATCAGTTGATAAGATCCAGAGTCTAACTTCAATTATTTGACCTTTGAATCACTCCAATGGTCTTAAGACCAGTGTAACCACCTTACTATACAATACAGCTTACAGTACGCTTCTACCTTTGCATTTCCAATCTGCCATATTGGTGGAGGTGATTTATTATTTGATGAGGAGCCAAATTTCTAGCCTACATATTTCAGGGACCTTTAATTTTTTTAAAATTAAGCCAAGTATTTTGCTAGCAGTAACCACTGTTCAAAAGAATTTCACATGTTCTGCTTTTGGCAGCTGGTCAACTCATTTGGTATTATACCCACAAGCAGGTGAGCCAAGGCAGTGATCCACACACAAGACAACAACTTTCATATCTGTACAGTTTTCAGCAAATAACTGGTCACATCTGAGTCCTTCAGGGATTTCCTGTAGAATTATCACTTGGAATGGGGTCTGAAGTTTATACCAGTGAGTGTACACAGCTCGATAGTATCTTACCACCTTAACCCTCAGAGCAACGGTGGACCGTTTGCTGCTGCTGCAAACTTGACCTCCTGGTCACTCTTTACCAGAACCAAACAAGTGGGAAGGAGGAATCCCAGCAGCAACACCTCAATTTGCACAAAGCCAACAGCCTACTATAGCAGAGGTGCTAACAAGGCTTTGTTGCCTCCCTGGTGTGAACAATCAAGTATTGACTGGGTCTCTCTCACCCCAGTATACAACAGTATATGGTGTTATCTGTTGAAAAGACAGTGAGGCTGCTCGCACTGTGATCACTCCTTGCAGTGGTTACAAATCCCTGATGGAAGAAGGGGAGTGGTATCTCTCCTGAATGATTAAATATAAAAAGCGAGTCTGGCTATTCCAACGGTGCAATGACTGCCACCTTTTGTGCAGTCTACAATAACCTGGACCAGTGAAAACTCCCTGCGAGGAGTGTGACCCTTGGCATGACTGGTTACAGGGGTCTTGGTATTAATCTAGTTGGATGCGCTGACGAACAATGACCTGGATTGTGAAATGCTGCCATGTCAACAGCATTGGCCTGGAATGAACAAAGAAATGGGGTCTCAAGGTCTTCCTCCAAGCATACCAGCCTCCACTTCATCGAATTCTTACAATGCAGAGACCATTCAGCCCATCAAGTCTGCACCAAACCTCTGAAGAGCATCCCACTGAGATCCATTCCCCCCCGTCCTTCCCCTTCCCATAACCCTGCATTTCTCATGGCTAATCCACCTAGCCTACACATTCCTGGACACTATAGGCATTTTAGCATGGCCACTCTGCCTAACCTGCACATCTTTGGACTGTGGGAGGAAACCAGAGCACTGGGAGGAAACCCATGCAACCATTGGGACAATGTGCAAACTCCACACAGAGTCACCCATGGCTGGAATCGAACCCAGTTCCTGAGCCTGCAAGACAGACTGCTAACCACTGAGCCACTGTGTTGCCCATAATTCCCTGAGTCACAACCTCTGGAGGCACTGTTCCTTCAAGTCATTCAGAAAGTTGACCATTGACCTCCAGGCAGGTTACAATGCTTTAGATGGTCCTCTGCAACCATTCCAGCTGATCCATCAAGCAGCAGGTGACTGTGGAGAATATGAAAGCTGCTGCTTCTGTTCTAGTTGCTTCCTGTAATGATGAGGCACCTGAACTGGCAGCTGCTGCAACTACTTATCTTCCACAGGTACAACCGTCTCACAATCAGTGAAAATGTACAATGTCATGGGCAACATGAAAACCTGCCCCTCAGTACAACTCAAAGAACTTAAACCATTTAGCACCAATTTGCTGTTCACACACAAACACATTTAGTTCAACCTAATAGAGCCTGAATGTGACTGACCTCAAACTTGTCTGTTTAACCCTTTGTAGCACAACATAAATGCTTCAATTTCAATGAGCTCTTACTGTGAGTTTACATTCTCCAAGTGACCATATTACAGACAAGTATGTGAACCATTCACTGTTGGGAAATACCCAAGTTAATTACGTAAAATGGTTAAAACAATAATAAATGGGTTTTAATGCTAATGTACGCTAGGTTATCACTTTGGAAAAAATATGTTCAGAGGAATTTGAGAAAGGTTGGACCCAAAAAGGTATTTGGATAACCATGTACTTAAAACAGGTACAGAAAATCATACTGGGGGAAAATGAATTCTGGCCTTTATATCTAGAGGGGTAGAATATAAGCGATTTGATACATACTTCAGTTACACAATGCCCTGGTTAGATCACACCTGAAATACGGTGTGCGGTTCGGGGCATTACGTTTTGGGTATGGTGTCATGGCTTTGGAGGGAGAGCGATATAGATTTACAAAAGTGATAACGACTTTAGAGGTTAATTTTAAAGAGATGCCACAAATCAGAGTGCATTTCTCAAAATTCCATAGATTAAGATGTGAATCAATGAAAGTTTTTAAAATGCTGAAGGAATTTGACAGGGCAGAACATGGACTCCACTGATTTGGGAATCTAGGATAAAAAGCATAAATATTTCAAGAGTGAAATTACGAAATAACTCTACAAATAAAACAAAGTAGTAGTTTGGAACTCCCTTCTACAAATAAGTGATGACCTAGGACAGTTGTTCAAATTAAATTTGAAATTTGCAGATTTTTATGAATGCAAGTTATTAACAGGAATTATATGGGTCAAAGGTGGGTATGTGAAACTGACTGAATAGTTGAACTGATTTGATGGCTAAATAATTCCCTTCTGTTCCTATATATGGCTGTGTCAGTGTCTTCTTTGGAAAATATACCACTCATGGTTTGGAGTCATACAGACCAGCAGAATCCAAGGTCAATTTGTCTCATGTTAGTCAGCCTCCAAGCAAATTTAAGGACACCTTCAATTGCTGCTCTCCTTGACACTAAACAAACCAGATTAACAAGAAAGAATATACCAAGAGCAATCATGGGCACGCCAGTGTTGGTAATCAGTGGAGGAAGTTTAACATTTGTGCAGTAGGGTAGGACAAGCACTAGGAAATTATCTGTACATTTTACATCTGGCCTGTGACTGTCACCTAATTTATAATGTTGCAGAGGGTCAAAATCTACCTATGCAAAGATGTAAGGAAGACGTCAGACTGAAGGTATGACTGTTCAGAGATAATTCCCATTAAGTGGTAACTAAATATGAAACCACATAGGGATGAAATAAGAGCGCGGATAAAGAGTGGAGCTGGAAAAAGCACAGCAGATCATGCAGCAGCAAAGGAGAAGGGGAGGTGACGTTTTCAGGTCAGAACCTTTCCGGCGACTCCCCTTCTCCTCTGATGCTGCTTGACCCACTGCGCTTTTTCCAGCTCCACTCTGACTCTCCAGCATCTGAAGTCCTCACTATCTCCAATAAAGTGAGAGAGAAGTCAAGAAACTTGCTAATGCGAGTAGCAGTTTTCTGAATTGCTAACAACACAAACCACATTAGTTTGCCCATTTGTTACCTCTTTATTCTGACTGGAAGAAGATTCATTTTTTGTTCATCCAAACTTCCTTAAACATTACTCTAGCAGGATTAAACCAAGATTAATCCATAATATTGTAACAGTTGTTTTGTCAACTGCATTTAGAAAAAAAGAACATTCTGTAGTTGACAACAAGCAGCATCATCCATGATGACCACACACTGACTTATAGTAGCATCAAGACTTAGCGACGCAGCTGCAGTGAACGAAAAGTAAAGCACTTTCCTCTGCTACACTGAAAAGAGGCTTTATCCATTTGTTGAACTGAACTAAATTGAATTGAGTTAACTTTATTGTCAGACATGCTCAGATGAGTACAGTGAAAAGTTTACAAGTTGCCAATTATGCCTCCATCTTAGACACAAAGGTTCCTAGGTACAGATTGTTCAGTACAAGTTCTTAGGAAACAAATTAGAAAATAAAGGAATAAAAAGTACAGAATTGCAAGAATAAATTAAAAGACGAGAAATAAGAAGTTCAGAACATTGGTTCTTCTAATGCATTCCACACTTGTACCTAGCCCCCAGTAAATTTAACTGATTAACCATTAACTCTTGGATGAATGGAAATACATGATTTCGACATTGTTGCTAATGACTAAATATAAAAAGGTCCTTTAAAGAAACAAATAACGTGACTAAACTTGACCAGGCCTTCAGTGGGAATCTCCATTAAGTTTCTGCTGAATGTCATTTAATCCCTCAGTTCACAGGCCATGCTACTTGATTGTCATTTGCTTTTCGCACTTCAGATTTTTGCTGTGCTGCTTCTCTAATAAATGGAAGGAGTTTGTCATCGAACCCTCTGCTCCTCTGAAGGTGTGGCTGAGAAGGCCAATCTATAATTGCAGCAAAGGCCCAGAGAGTGAACCTGCAGTTTACGAATATCAATGGGGTAATTTGACTCTTCTCAATTGTGTAGTCATGGCAAACCAGCAGCCCATGTTCCATCTCTCCAGATTCTGCGTTCTGTTAACTTTGCTGTTACCTTTCATCTCAAGCAACATCTAAAGACCAGTTATATTTTTTTAAAATTCAGTCTGTAGGACCTTGCTGTTCTCAAATTGGTTGCTGTGTTTCCTATATCACTGCAATGACTACTCTTTCAAAATATTTCTGTGCTCTAAAGCATTTTCTGCAAAGGGACTGTATATCATATACCATTGCTGTTACAACAAGGCTGAGAGATATCTCAAGACAGTTCAGGTCTAACAATTAAACTACACAAATGGGGAGAAATAATGCATCATTAAGAATTATAGATTTCTTAAAACAGCAAAGTTTCAGTTTCTCTCATTTTTTCTCTCTCACCCAACTTCCTCTACCCCAACCGAGCCTCCCATACCTTCTCCACTGTCGCATAGCGAGTACTTAGTTGTTTGCGCAGGTCGGATATATGATGGTCAAACTTCTTCATATCCTTCTTGAAGTTCTCTCGAAATGACAACAAGGGTTTCTCCACTTCACTTTGCAGCTACGAGAAGGAAATAATTGAACTCTCATCAAGTAGGGAAAGAACAAACCATGGATTTTCAATAATATCAGGGAGCTCTTGAAATGTTTGTGGTCTAATGGTAAAATACAATTTGCCTTTTTTGGGGCTCTTACACGGTACAAAAGGATGCCCTGTGATGAATCTATTTTTTAATGAGACAATAAACAGCAGAAACCTTCAAATATAGATGTGATCTATTCTCTAAGAATTATAAAATGGAAATCCTGTAATTAAGACAATGGAGAAAGTGTGCTGCTGGAAGATTGCTGGCATTGTGGTGTAGTTATGTTTATCAAAACTGCTGCATCTTCACTGCTGGCTAAGTTGGAAGGCATGTACGGAGCACAGAGCTATAGATCAATTCCTGAACTTCTCCAAATTATTTGATCTGAGCCAGGCTGTTGAGGATGCTTGCAGTTGGCTTCAGGCTCTCCAAGGTTCATGTGTGGGAGTATGGGGAGCGGTCAATATTCCCACTCCTGATTAAGGTCCAGTAATTCCTCTTGGAAAGCTCCTACTTCCTCAGCTGTGATTCCTATCCCCCACTGCGGCCAAACAGTTAAACTCTCTCCTGCCTGGAAAGGCCAGGAGATTGAATCGCATGTAAAAGTTGAATTGTGTGCCAGTATGAATCAGCAGAAAAAAAGATTAAAGAGGGAAAATAAATCAAATGTGCGCAAGGATATTAGGTGTTCTGTGTCCCACTGGTCACATTTCCGTGAACTGCCCCAATTTTGAAATACATGTGGCCAGAGAGCAAACATCCTCCCCGACCTATTTGTACCTAGAAAACTGGGACAAGCACTCAGTCATTAAGAAAGCCCATTTGCCATGTTGCATTTTCATAGGCGAATAGGATGAAGTATGGAGTGATGGTACAGTTGAAGAAGTTTATTTTGAGTTAATTCACAGAAGGAAACAGGAACATATTTATAAAACACACACACACACACACACACACACAAACCCAAATCTGTAAGCTGAAAACATTCCAAATGGAAATAGCTCCAAATCTTTATCTGATCACGCTCCTAAGCGCAATTACACAAACATAGTAATTATAGATAAGTCTGCAGGCTATGCTTTTCCTGTGTTAACAGACTGTAATCCTGGCTTGCAAATCACTTCCCATGTTGACTAGCAATCCCAAGCCTACCAGTCATTTTTATATACACTTAGAAGTGAGTACAAAGTTTAAAGAAACTGCCTGAACTGTCAATACTGGGGAAGAAAGAGGGAAAATCTAGAGCTTCAGGAATGGTTTTCCTCAAGTTTTGTTTTGCGCTTTTTTTTTGTTCAAGTTATTGATCCTTGAGTAAAACACTATTACCTTTGATGAAAATTTCAGATGAACCTCAGCCTCATCTGCCAAACTTTTCTTCACCTGTGTCCAAGACTCTCCCAAAGTGCTGCGAAGATGGAAAAATGAAAAATGCAAGGATTTTAGAAATTGGAAATGGCCATATACCTGACCTAGAGAATCAGTTTTGGGATCAATTTCAATTACCCATTTCACCATCTCCTACAAACTGTTCTTTACTCTAAAACACATGGTGCAAGAGTTGCTCTTGTCACTATGGATAACATTATAAATACATGGAATTAAAATGTATTGAAAAATTTAGTAGTGACCAAGCTAGTTCATCATTCACACAATGTCTGCTCCAATAACTTCTTTACTAATTGGTTTCCAAAGTCTGTTAATATTTGTACAAAATTTTGGTGTGACTACCCTCTTCTAGAAGAAAACTCCATGTCAGCATGGTATTTATAGAACATTCTAACATATATAAATCAAATACTTCTTTGCAATATTTCAGAATAATGCCAACATTAAAACTGCATTTTGCTTTAAATGACCATAGGAGAACGGTGTTGAACACAACTTCTAATTGTAAACCCATCTCTATTATTTAAGCCCTTCACCATAGCTAGCAACTTCCTTAATTCCTTTTACAGAATTGAAAAATTTATTTTGCAACCTGCCCACAAAAGAAAAAGAGGCTCAGCGTGTTTAATCTTTACATACAAGTTAGATCCAGGATGTTTACATTAGATACTCGAGGGAAATCACACTCTCCCTAAAATTAGGTGACACGAGGTGGGTCCATATGTACAGCCATGACCTCTTGAGAACTGTGAGCAAACTGATGCTAATTCAACCCAGTAACTTATGCAAAAATAGTTCCAGTTGAGAACTCTACTTCCACCTCTCAGGTTTAACATCAGTGCAAAGCCCAAATCACTGCATTGACAATAAAATTAAATGCCAAATCTGATTTGAAACAGTTAGAATCTTTGCTCATGTCAAACCAGATCTAAAACTGCATACCTTTTAACTCCATTTCCCTCTATTGTACTAGACATTCATGCATTGGGAGAAACTAGGATTGGACATGGAAGAGGATTTTTCTCCCCCCATTTCACATCAAGTTGAACAAATGGATACACATTGGGACTTCCTCTTATCATATATTCCCATGCCTCTTCTTTAAGCACTGTCATTAAACCCATACATCCCTGAACAAGCTTTTGGTCATCCATCCTAATTACAGTTATTTTGACATTCAAGTTTCCTACACCCCATTAAGTTCCTGGAGATGTCTCTCCACATGAAAAGAGCTTTATAAGTGAAACTTTGTTTGCTTATGCAGATCCAGCATTGGACACATTGTTAGCTCACAGGATATAAGTGAGCAGGAGGCATTTTGATGGAGGGCTGCAGTGAAACATGAAACAAGTCCCAAACGTGCTTTCACCTCTACAGTATTTACATCTGGCACCATGCAACCCATACAATCACATTTAGTCTTCTATAATGGTATATCGCCTTGGCGACAAGTCATTCATACCACTAAAATACAGATCAAAAGCCATTTTAGAAGTTATAAATTCCTTTAGAAAGAAGCTGAACATTAAGATAGAAATGCTACTTCAGATTACATCAGTGTTAAATTGTCAATATCAAGTCTGCTTTGACATCAGTTATCGTTCATTTAATATACTCTACATCTTTGCCATGCAGCCATTATTTGTAGTGAATGGCAAAGCAGGACACAAGCCCTTCCCTGCTAAGTGTCTTCTCAATAAGCACCCACAATGCTGCGTGCCAGGAGTATGCAATCAGTAAGGGTAGGTTTTTGTCAGGCAACGTTCCCTGTGCAGTGTCTCATTTGGCAGTAGCCTGGAGAGTTAGGCGTGGAGATTTTCATGGTCAATTTGTAGTGTTCCCAATTTCAGTCATTAAAATGAATGACCAGAAATGGAGCGTGTCTTGAACCAAATGCACTGATCCCTCCGACTCCCATCTATGGAGGTATTGTACTGGAAGCAACTTATTCTAAGCTCTCTATCCTTGTCACCTTATGGAGTTGTGTAGCATTGGCTCCTAAACTCATTGTATCATTTATTGCTGCAAATCATTTTCCCAAGGCATCAACATATTCATATTTATGCAATTTTCAGGCTTTAGAAGCAAATATAGAATCATCCAAAAACAACTTGCCACTTTTTCTTATTGTCTCTCCTACTCTCAGTGCTCTACATTATTAATCTTAACATTTCACAGTAAACCATGACATAAAAGAAAATTCCTAAAGACAAATTTGTTAATTTCAAGTTTTTAATTTCTGGTACTGATGGGATGAGTTTTTGATTCCTCTCTGCTAGCTTTAAAATGCTCGTAGTAAAATGAAACAAAAACAGAAATTGACGGAAAAACTCAGCAGGTTTGGCAGCATCTGCAACTACTGAAATTGGCAACACAAATCAATGGCATAGTAAAGGTGGTGTAGGACATGCTTGCCTTCATTGTTTGGGGCATCAAGTTATCAAGGTGGCAGGTGTATAAAAATTTAGTTAGGCCACATTTTGAGTATTGCGTGCAGCTCTGTACCCCACACTATAGGAAGGATGTGGAGGCTTTGGGGAGGGCACAAAAGAGGTTTGCCAGAAGGTTGCCTAGATTGGAGAGGCTGGACAAATTTTGATCGTTTTTCATTTGAGCATTGGAGGCTGAGGGGCGCACTGAAAGATGTATATAAAATTATGAGAAGCATGGGCAGGGTAGATAGAAGAGTTTTTTTTCTCTCGGGTGGAAATGTCAAATACGGGGGCGGGGGGGGCATAGGTTTAAGGGGGGGGAGAGGAAATCTTTAAAGGAGATGTGCAAGAAGTAATTTTTTTGACACAGTATGTACCTGAAATGCGATGCTAAGGGAGGTGGTAGAAGCAGTTAAGTTAGCTGCATTTAAGAGAGATATAGACAGAAACAGGCAGGGAAGAGAAGGATATGGACCATGTGCAGGCTGATGAGATTATTTGGAATGGCATCCTGGTTGGCAGACATGGTGGGCTGAATAGCCTGTTTTTATGCTGTACTGTTCTATGAAAACTGATCCTAAATTGGCAATTAAAGAAATTATGGTTGGTTCAGGAAATGGAAGCAATCAGATTATTGGGGCAAGAAATGATATTTAGAGTTTGTGTTTAGACACATAATTGTGTTAGAGTGGAAATAAATGAGGAAACCTGACACAAAGCCTCAGCTCTGGATGGTTCTGCATTTAATCCATGTTTTAGCAAAATCTGCAAGTGTTCAATATTGGATGGATAAAGCTTGTGAAGTGATCACGGGGCCTGAGACTGTATCAGCAGCAACATTCACTCAGGATTCTTATATACAGTTGGCTCATCAGTATCTACACTTCGTAGGGAGGAGATGGTTGCACTGAAACATAGTGTAATTCTAAAAGCAGTATACATCTTCAAAAAATCAAAACAACTTTGTAGCTTTCTTGGCAATTTGCCAACTTCACTTATCACCCGTACATATGATGAAGTAACTCAAAAAGATTAGCAAGAACTTTTTATCAAAATGATCAACAAAGGAGACATTGTACATCTGTTGATGGTGAACCATGAACTCAAAATAGAAAAAAGTCTAAAAGTCTAATGTCATATCAGTGACCAATGCACAAATTGTCCAAATCCATCCACAATCTTAAATGAAAGGCAATTGGACCTCATTAACTCTATTGCCAGGATTCAGGAATAATGTGATCAAAGTTAATGTCGATATTCTGGAATTTTTTCCTGAAATGTTCATATGTCCACAGACTAGGGAAATGAATAAAAACCATTGGAATGAATTATCCTTTGCCCTCTGGCACTCCCTCAGAAAATCACAGCTGCATTGCATGAGAATTTAAATCACGAGTAGGGCCCACAAGTAGACCAACTGCTCCAAGTTGCACACTGCATTTCCAACCTGATTCATTATATGCTTGAAAATAAGACACTTAAAGTCTGACATTGACATCTTTGACGTATACAAAGACAATGCCATGTGATTAATTTTAATTTCAATGCAAGCCAATTGACAGCTAGTCCCCATTCACTGACAAAGTTCACCCCACCCTTGCCACAAATCAAATATTGCATTGAGAAATCGGAGAAAGACTTAGGGATAAACTGGTGATGCAAAAAAAATTAATAGACTAATGTCATCATAATATGCCACCATTCTGACTGTTTCTAGCTTCACTGTCCTTTAAGTATTGTACCATTATCATCTTGTTGCTTATTTCTGCATTTTTTGCAAATATCTTGCTATATATCAAACCTTACTATTATTTATGGTCTGAAGATAAAGGTTTATTGATGTGTGCACAAAACGTGGATAAGATGAGTCAGGCTTCGCTGTTTGTGCCTCCTCAGGTCAGTGCTGGAGTCATAGGTCCTTGGGCAGATCGGACGGAGTTATTCTGAGGAAGCTCGGGCTTCTCAAGTCAGTGTTCAGCTCATTCCTTCCTCACTTCCCCACAGCACAGTAGTTAACCCCTGACTGAAGTCCTTGCTTGTCCAATGCTATTCATGCTGGGACTTGTGAGCAAGTCCCAACCACACACTACCGTCAATACATCCTCTTTTCAATGAAGCTGTCAGAGTGCATTTAAAAGACTTATCTTCCCCTTTCTGTTTATAAGGTTAGATGGAGTTGTTTGAATTGTCCCACTGACAATGGTCTTAATGTATTCTGAAAAAAAATTAAACCATGAGCACTAAAACAATTAACTCTTAATTCTGATGCATTCAGATACTAAAAATGAACATATTAAATTTGCTGTATGCTTTGTTGGTCGCAGGGTCTGCCCATCTGGTTGATCTATGCCACCTCCCAATTCTATAGTGGCAAGTTTTGCTCGATATCTCTACTTAGAGTCAGATGTACAGCATGGGAACAGACCCTTCGGTCCAACCTGTCCTCACCGACCAGATAACCAAACCCAATCTAGTCCCACCTGCCAGCAACCAGCCCATATCCCTCCAAACCCTTCCTATTCATATACTCATCCAAATGCCTCTTCAATGTTGCAATTGTACCAGCCTCCACCACATCCTCTGGCAGCTCATTCCATACACTTATCACTCTCTGCGTGAAAATTTTGCCCCTTAGGTCTCTTTTATATCTTTTCCCTCTCACCCTAAACCTATGCTCTCTAGTTCTGGACTATCCTATCCATGCACCTCGTAATTTTGTAAACCTCTATAAGGTCATCCCTCAGCCTCCGACACTCCAGGGAAACAGCCCCAGCCTGTTCATCCTCTCCCTATAGCTCAAATCCTCCAATCCAGCAACATCCTTGTAAATCTTTTCTGAACCCTTTCAAATTTCTACTTGCACACAATTTTTAAAAAAATCATTCAAATGCAGTTTCAATGAAAAACATTTTCCATTTAAAGCTGTAGCAACACTTAGGAATGCAAAATCACAATAAAATGATAAACTCACCCTTCCTCTAGGCCAGCCAGTGGACTCTGGGAAAGCTTTGCTAGGTTTTTGGCATAGTCCTCTTCAATTTTAATCCTTTAAAATATATATATATATATTTTATTCAATGTTGATCCGAATAGCCACACCTTACAAGAAGAAAATTTCCTACTTTTGTATTCTTGGAGCAAAATATTGCATTGTAAGCAAATATCAGAATGGTGCATAAACTCAAAACATAGTTTGTCAATACAGCTTTCGTCCCAGAGTAAAATTGTTTGGAATATCAATGCTTGATTTTCCTTAAGTCAGGAAAGAAGGACAGAAAGAGTAGAGAACTAGAATTAATTAGCTAGTGCCACCAAAGAGCCAACGCAGGTACGAGAGGCTAAACTACCTCCTTCTATCGATATTGTAATATTCTAGGATTCTAAAAAGCAGTCAGTCAGTCAGCTAATCGACCGTGCAATATTCTATATGCACAATATCACAATATCTACTCTAGGTCTGACACGAAGGTATGATTCCAATGACACAGGTTTATTTGAAACCACAAGCTTTTGCAGCACTGCCCCTTCATCAGACCATAACCTGGTGTCGTGTGATTTCTGACTTTGTCCACTTCAGTCCAACATCAGCATGTGGACATCTCAGGAAGACAAGCAGTTTACCATCAATCCCATGACTTTGATTTTAAAATAATTTTTAAAAAGTCATTTAAATGCAAGTGTGGTGACTTTTGACAACAGAAGTCAGTAATGGGAAACATTGTAACCTTTGAGTGCCAATGTATGTGCATGTGTGAAACATATGTCTTCGTTCAATATTTTTGTGTCACAAAGGACTTTCCAAGGAACTAAATAGGAAGAAAATGTTAGGTTTACTTTGAGTTTCAAATATGTATTTACATAAGTTGACAAGCATGGAAATGATTATAGACAAGAACATTTTCTCCTTAAACTAGCAAGTGGTTTTCTTCCACTGCACCAGACCACACAGAATCTATTGATCCCTAAAGAGGATGGGAGCCAGCAAATCCATTAGACAACAGGGATATTTAATAATTATTTTGTTCTCGTCAAACAGGATGATCAGCAGTGATGTGCAAGGCCACAAGAGGTTGGAGCTGAAATAGCCCATTTAGTTTGCTCTGTCACTCCATTAAATTGTCGTTGATCAGGCAACACAACTCCACTTTCCTGCCTTTACACCATAATCCTTAATTTCTTAAATGATTAAATTTCTGTCGATCTTAGTCTTGAATATACTGAATGGCCTTGCCTCTGCAGGGCTCAGTGGTGATAACTTCCACAGATTCACTTCCCTTGAAGAAAATAAATTCATCCTTATCTCGGTCGTAAATGTGTGACTCTTTATTTTGAGATTATGCCCTCTGGTTCCAGACTCTACCATAAGGGGAAAACAGTCTTTCAGCATCCCTTAAGACGCATGTATGTTTCAAGGTGGTTATTTCCCATTCTAAACTCCAATGAGTACAATCTACTCAACCTCCTCTCATTAAGACAATCCCTCCATATCTGGTATCAGCCTCGTGAACTTTCTCTGGACTACTTCCAATGCCAGTACGTCTTTAGAAAAATATTCCAGCTATGGTCTGACTAGTGCCTTCCAATTTTAGCAAAACCTCCCTATTTTTATAATCCAACGTCTTTGAAATAAAGGTTAACATTCCATTTGCCTTCCCTATTACCCACTGAACCTGGATGCTAGCTTGTGAATTGTGTTTGCTAATTATTTCACATTAATACACAAAGTGAGTTTATGGTGATTGAAATTACTGAACTTATGATAACAGTGGCTATTGTGATGCATTATGAATTAAAGTAACTTATTGATCTGTATCTGCCTTGCATGACCTAAGAGTCTTCCTTAAGTGGTATTGAAGAAATACACTTGAGGGCATTCAGACCAATAAAAAGAATATTACTGCTGCACCCTTGCCTTATGCCATCCTATCAGAATGTTTGGCAGTGTGTACACACCTCCAAATGTGAAGTTTTCAGACTACTTAGAAACTAGCACCACTGAGACACTATGGTAAGCCAAGTTTGTAAACAAAAACACATCCCTGAAATTACTGTGCAAGATTGTGCCTAATCGTCAGATTGGATTTAAATTGCATAACGAAATGACCCAATATTTTAATCACTTGTTAAATATTCAAGAAGTTCTGCAATGGACTTGTTGAATAGACCAAAGGTGCTAGTAGAAGTGTACAAAATTTATCCCTTAACGAAGTATACAAAGTTTTCATGGCTATTGACATCTGGCATATTCCATTTTAATTGCTCATTCTGGGGGCGAGACCAATGACAGTGGATCAACTGGCTGCATTACCCTGTATCCCAGTGGACAGGTAAATTGGGCATAATATTAAAAACTGAATCTAGTTCACAATAGACCTACGTATTCCTGGCCTTTCTTTCTCATCCAGCCAGCCCTGAGTAGGGGATTGCTAGAGTCAGACATAAATAAAGAGGAATAAATGAATGGATGTTAGGATTATGGACCTCAGCAGATTGCCTGAATTTATTCAGTGACTATGTAATTATGCCATAATCATCAAACTGAGCCCTCCTCATAAAATCCTGCCTAGGAAATTGCATACTGTTGCAACCTGCACTTCCAGCAGCTAAAGTTAGGAAACATATTCAAAAAGGTCCACCCTAATTCAGTGGGCAGCACTAACCACAAGCTGGTAAATCTGGGGTTCAACTTGAACACAAATCTATCGCACTGCCATAAAACTGGACACATTCCATTTTTATAGCACGAGCTGCCATTAGCTAGTTTAAGTGTATGATGCGAATTGAAGTAAATGGGTAGGAGGATGGTACAACATATGGGTCAGGGAGTAGTCAGGTTGGGAGGATTAGTCAGGTGGTCAGGTCTGGTCAGGAGTTAGTATGGTTGAGCGTGGTGGTCAGATTGGGGGTGAGGCCAGTCCTAGAAGTCGGGGGTCAGTGAGTGATTGAGGTTCACGTCTGCAGTTAAATTTTAAACTAGATTTTTATCTGCCTACCATTTCCCAGAGTCGCTTTTTTAAAAACTTAACTCACGGGACATGGGCATCACTGGTTGGCCAGCATTTAATCGTCAGCTCTAATTCAGGTTAAGTACATTGGAACTGTCCAGACGTTTGACTCTGCAGAGCATGGGAATTCCTTTTTGCTTGTTTAAGCTTCCCAGGCAACTCCCACAGAAATCAACTGTCTCAGGACTTCTGCAGAATCTTGAAGCTTGTTTTGGATTGTGCGTGTTCTCTGGTGATCCAGAGACCAGAAGATGTGGCCCATTAAATCCAGGGTCTGCCTTCCCCTCTCTGATAACACCCTGGCAACTACATTGAGGAACACTGTCCTTGATTACGTTCCTCTCTCAACAACTTAACAAATAAAGAGATTCTTGTCTGTTCTCACATTGCCATGTATGGGACCTCACTATGTCCAAATTAACTGCCATGATCGTAGATTGCATCTGTGACTAACAAAAGGATTTTTGGGACGTTCTTGTGTAAAAGGCCATTACAATTGAGAGTCTTTCTTTACTTGCTTGTAAATGCAGAGGAAGCTGCATTTATATACATGTCAGTAGCTCCACTTTTTTTTGTTATTACTCATCGCATTATCTCAAAAAGTCTCATTCAAACCACAAAACAAGCTATTTCTCAAAGTTTGTGAAAGTGCCCATCTAGACATCTTTATAAGCATTCTTCATCATACAATAACAGCAATAATGCTGGAAATTTAACAACAGCAACAGAAATAAAAGCAAGGTAATTAAGTTGACCAAGTTTAACATTCATCAATATTCGGTATTAGACAGCTTCTTGCCAATTCCCTGCGCAATGGATCAAAGACGACACATCATAACCTATCTTTGTTACTACAAATGGGCCACATCCCAAAGGAAATACATTAGTATTCAAAAGTACAGTTTAAAAAGTGAAATACAAGTAAAACATTTAGACGATGAGTTGATGCAATTACCTTTCCCGAATAAATTCGGCCATTTCTTTCTGCATTTGTTTGCCCTTGAGCTGTTTCACAAGGATAATATCAAATCCAGCAATTGTGCTGTTGCTCTGGGGGTCCTTTTTGTCTGCCTGTTGAGAAAAGGATGGAAACAAAAAAGAATGTTTTGAAGAATATTCCTGTAAAAGATATATTTTGGTTTTCATTCACTTCAGAAAGTGGGGGGGAGGGAGGAAGAGAGTGGAAGCCTGGATGCTGACATGCTCCAAAGTTTCTAACCATGATTGGTAGAGTTTTATGGGATGCCTCGGTTGACAATCCAAGTTTCACATCCCATTCTACTCTTTTCCTTCTGTTTCACTGCTCACTGGGATCTTTGTTCATGCATACAGTCAACCAGACAAAGTGGTACAATCAGGTCGGGAGCAATAAATGGCACAGCTGTGAACAGTATTAAGCAACAAGGGTAAATTTACAACACAAAGTGGCAACAAAATTGGAAACTTGGCGAGTCAATGTTTGGGATTGTCTAACTATTGAAATTAAAAGCTGTCAGGGCAGATTCATTACTTAGGAGGGACTAGGAATAAACGGGTCATTGTCATGTTGGCAAGCAATGAGTCATGGGATTCCACAATAAATATTACTTGGACCCCAGTTCTTCACAATACACATGTGGTGGAGACCAAGTGTAATATTTCCAAATTTCTTAATGATACTGAACTAAGTGGGAATGCACATTGTGAGGAAAACTACCTTCAGGAGGATTCAGACAGGCTAGGCGAATGGGCAAGAACATCGCAGATAGAATATAATGTGGAGAAAATGGTACGAAGAATTAATGTGCAATGTATCTCTTAAATAATGTGAGGTTGGAAAGTGTTGCTGTGCAAAAGGACATAGCCATCACATTGATGAGTCAGTGAAAGCTAACATGCAGGTGCAGTAAGCCATTAACAAGCCTAATTAAATGCTAGGCTTTTATTGCAAGGTGATTTGAAGACAGGGGCAGTGAAGTCTTGCTTCAATTGTATAGGGGCATGGATAAATACCCCCTGGAGTACTGTGTGCAGTTTTGGTTTCTTTAGCTCACAGAAGATATTATTGGCATAGACAGAGTGCAGACTTGTTTCCAGAATGGCAGGACTGTCATTTAAAGAAAGATTAGACAAATGGAGTCTACATTCTCTAGAGTTTCGAAGAGGTGATCGCATTGAAACTTACAAGATGCTTAAAAAGGTAGTTACAGCTAAGCTGTTTCCACTGGTTGGATGCCTAAAACCATGAACAAAATTGAAAAATAACGGGAATGCCACTTATTATTACAAAATATTAAACCAATGCCCTACTTGCCCAGATGGAGAAGACACTATAGCACCACACAAATAGCAGCTTTTGTTCGTCCCCATACAATATTTATCCCTCAATTAACATCACCAAAAACAGATAAACTGCTACTAGTATTTCTACTGTGGTTTATTCACTTTGGGGCATCCTGAGGTTGAGAAAGGCACTAAGTAAATGTGTGGAATTCCTTCTTTCAATGAGCACCTTCTCACACTCACATTGCAATCAGCTCAGGATCAGGGAAGTGACAGGGCTGGGTTTGGGTCTACCTGTATGCAGAGTCAGACAGGGGAGGAGGGTTATCCTGAAGAGAGATAAGGGAAAACAACTTGAAGAGAAATAAATCAAACAGAAGACAGTAAGAATGAGAGAATTTTTTAAAAAAAAGTGAAAGCAAGCAAGAAAAAGTAAAATATCTACTTAAAATTTAAAAGACACTTCTTGGCTTTGATGACAACAATGTGAAAAATCATTGCACTAGCTTGGATAACTTCTATCCTATTGTTGCTAAGTTTTTCTCTCGCTCAGTACTTTGTTTCATTTGTTCAAAGTAAACTCAAATATTACAATCCAATAGCATTCAGTCTAGAGATTCTAACCATCTACAGTTTCTTGGCTAATCCACTTAAATCCATCTTTCAGTGTTGTAACAAAATGCCAGTGTTGTGATGGCAACATGTGCACTGAACTAGCAATCTCAGAGTTACAGGGGTTACACTGCGATGAACATCTGGCAATCTCTATTAGCCAGGATTTGAACCACAGCCACAGTGGGAAAACGTTCCTTACCCAGAAGTAGTCACAGTAGCTCCAATCATCTCGTTTAAGCAGCTGCTGTTCAGGCATAGTGTCTGGATGTGGAAACGTAACACAATTTATCTGTTTGGGAAAAAAAAACACTAAGTCATGACAAACCGATGATCAAAATGTAGGTTCTTGCTCTATTTGCATTTTAGGCACAATTTACTTTGGAGAAAATGATAGTATTGCTTTGTCAGTCATATGATACCAGTAATTTTCAGCCTCTCGATTCCTATTTACTCAATAATTTAATCCTGTCGCGTATGTTCTCAGCTTTGTCTCTGCTGAAAGGTGTGTTATAGGATGGTTCACTAAAACCATTCATGAACTGCAGCCAAACAGTCAATCTTCATATTCCATGCCAACATAAAGAGTGGTTACAGTCTATTCAACCACAGAGCAGGGCAGAAGTTCGTTATATAGTGGTAAGTGGTTCATCTTCCATCTCTGCAAAGCCTTTCCGCCACCTACAAAGTCTCAGCTCGGAGCATGAGGAAACATTCTCCACATTCCTGCATAAATGCAGCTGAAACATGGAGACATCCAAGTAAAATACTCAGATTTACAGCACAGAAAAAGGCTCTTTGGCCCATCTCATCTGTGCCAGTCAAAAACAACTTAACTATTCCAATCCATTTTAACAGCACTTGGCACATAGCCTTGTATGCTTTGGCATCGCAAGTGCGCAACTAAATGCAGCAAACTTAATTTTAACAGGTGTTCTTGACAAACCGGCAAAAATTATATACCTGTAATTCCAGACATTTCTTGTATTATCGCAATTTCCACAATGTTTCAGTAGTCAATTGAGGATGAAT
This sequence comes from Chiloscyllium punctatum, assembly GCF_047496795.1. Taxonomy (NCBI): domain Eukaryota; kingdom Metazoa; phylum Chordata; class Chondrichthyes; order Orectolobiformes; family Hemiscylliidae; genus Chiloscyllium; species Chiloscyllium punctatum. The sequence continues at coordinate 20,528,191 of NC_092777.1, forward strand.
GTAAGAAGGTTCTGTACCAGTACGTTTTCTTTAAGGTAAAATTAAACTATTAGATAAGTGATTTATGCTGTTGAATGGGATTCTGAAAGATTTGATTGACATGCATTTGGAGAGGCAAGGAGTGATTAGGAATAGTCAGCATGGCTTTGTGTGGGGGAAATAGTCTCTCAAAAACTTGATTAAGCTTTTTTTTTTGAGGACATAACCAAAAAGATTGAGATGGGCAGGGCAGTAGGTGTTGCCTACATGAACTTCATTAGAGCTTGCTAATTGGATACAAAATTAGTTCAATGTTCGGAGACAGAAGATGGTGGTGGAGGATTGTTTCTCAGACTGGAGGCCTATGACCAGCGGTGTTTGGCAGGATTGGTGCTGGGTCCACTTTTGTTCATCATTTATATAAACAATTAGGATAAGAATTTAGGAGACATAGTTAGTAAGCTTGCTAATGACACCAAAATTTGTGGTATAGTCAACACTGAAGACTATCTAAGATCATAACTGGATGATGATCAACTGGGTCAGTGGGACTGAAGAGTGGAAGATTGCGTTTAATTTGGATAATGCGAGGTATTGTATTTTGGTAAAACAAACAAGGGCAGGATTTACATAGTTTATGGTAGAGCCTTGGATTGTATTGTTGAACAAGACACCTGGGAGTTGAGGTATATAGTTCTTTGAAAGTTGCATCACAGGTGGACAGTGTGGTTAAGGCGGCATTTAGCATGCTTGCCTTATTGCTCAGACTATTGAGTGTAGAAGTTAGGATGTCACGTTCAGGTTGCACAGAACATTGGTGAGGTCTCTTCTGGAATACCTTGTGCAGTGCTGGTCATCTTGCCGCAAGTTCAGAAAGGATTTACCAGAGTGTTACTGGTACGGGAGGGTTTGAGTTATAAAGAGAGGGTAGATAAGCTGAGACCTTTTCCCACTGGACCATAGAAGATTGAGGGGTAACATTAGAGGTTTATAAAATCATGTGGGGCAAAATCATAAAGCAAATAGCAAAGAAATTTTTACTCTGATGGAGTTCAAAATTAGACAGCACATTTTTAAATGTGAGTGGAGAAAGATTTGAGAGACCAGAGGGGCAACTTTTTTCATAGAGGGTGCTTTGTATGTGGAATGAACAGCCAGAATAAGAAAGGTAGATGTAGGTACAGTTACAACATTTAAAAAACATTTGGACAGGTAGAGGTTTGGAGGGATATAGGCCAAATGCAGACAAGTGGAATTAAGTTTAGTTTGTGAAACTTGGTCAGCATGGATGAGTTGGACCAAAGGGTCTGTGTCTGTGCTGTATGACTCTGTATATCCCCTCTTAATATTTCTATTATTTAGTGTGTTTTTTTAGAATATTGATTATGTGGACCTCTTGATCAACCAGAATATTTGATCAGCTGGCACATTCAAGGTCCCCTAGGTGTTGGTTAATAAAAAGCTTACTGTACTTCGGAAATGTTGGGTTTCTGTCTCTATCACTAACAGGCACAGATGTTCAGATTTCCATCACCCTCTGGGTGAAAATGTTTTTTCTCACATGTCCCTCTATACCTTCTGCCCCTTCCCTGAAATCGATGCCGACTGGCTCATCGATCCCTCCATCAAGGGGAAACAGTTTCTTCCTTTCTATCCTCAAAAACGTAGACATCTAAATCATGTCCCCTAAGTCTCCTCTGCTCTAAAGAAAACTGCAGCCTGTCCAAACCCACTTCTTGTTTGAAACTTTCCAGCCCAGGCACATCCTGATAAATCTCCACTACAACCTCTCCATCACTTAGAATGTGGATTCCAGAACTGCAAACAGCATTCTGGCTGTGGGCTAACCAATGTTTTATATAGTTCCAGAATATCTGCTCTTAATCTCTTCCTCAGCTAATAAAAGGCAAGTATACAATATGCCTTCTTAACCACTGCATCCACATGTCTTGGTACCTTAAGGGACTGATGTACGTGCACACCAAGGTTGTTCTGATCCTCAGTGCTTCCAAGGATCCAACCATTCCCTTGCCTTGTTTAGAACATAGAACATAGAAGAATACAGCGCAGTACAGGCCCTTCGGCCCTCGATGTTGCGCCGATCAAAGCCCACCTAACCTACACTAACCCACTATCCTCCATATACCTATCCAATGCCCGCTTAAATACCCATAAAGAGGAAGCGTCCACTACTGCTACTGGCAGGGCATTCCATGAACTTACGACTCGCTGAGTGAAGAACCTACCCCTAACATCCGTCCTATATCTACCCCCCCCTTAATTTAAAGCTATGCCCCCTTGTAATAGCTGACTCCATACGTGGAAAAAGGTTCTCACTGTCAACCCTATCTAACCTCCTAATCATCTTGTACACCTCTATCAAATCACCCCTAAACCTTCTTTTCTCCAATGAAAACAACCCCAAGTGCCTCAGCCTTTCCTCATAGGATCTTCCTACCATACCAGGCAACATCCTGGTAAACTTCCTCTGCACCCGTTCCAGTGCCTCCACATCCTTCCTATAGTATGGCGACCAAAACTGCACACAATATTCCAGATGCGGCCGCACCAGAGTCTTATACAACTGCAGCATGACCTCAGGACTCCGGAACTCAATTCCTCTACCAATAAAAGCCAGTACGCCATATGCCTTCTTCACTGCACTATTTACCTGGGTGGCAACTTTCAGAGATCTGTGTACATGGACACCAAGATCCCTCTGCTCTTCCACACTACCAAGTAGTCTACCATTAGCCCAGTAATCCATCTTTTTATTACTCTTACCAAAGTGAATCACTTCACACTTAGCTACATTGAACTCCATTTGCCACCTTTCTGCCCAGCTCTGCAGCTTCTCTATATCCCGCTGTAACCTGCCATATCCTTCCTCACTGTCTACAACTCCTCCGACTTTCGTATCATCCGCAAACTTGCTCACCCAACCTTCTAACCCTTCCTCCAGGTCATTTATAAAAATGACAAACAGCAATGGTCCCAAAACAGATCCTTGCGGAACACCGCTAGTGACGGCACTCCAAGATGAACCTTTGCCATCAACTACTACCCTCTGTCTTCTTCCAGAGAGCCAATTCCTAATCCAAACCTCCAACTCACCCTCAATGCCATATCTCTGTATTTTCTGCAGTAGCCTACCATGGGGGACCTTATCAAACGCCTTACTAAAATCCATATATACCACATCTACCGCTTTCCCCTCATCTACCTCCTTAGTCACCTTCTCAAAGAATTCAATAAGGTTTGTGAGGCACGACCTGCCCTTCACAAAACCATGCTGACTATCCTTGATCACATTATTCCTATCCAAATGTTCATAAATCCTATCCCTTACAATTCTCTCTAAGACTTTGCCCACAACAGAAGTGAGATTCACTGGCCTATAGTTACTAGGATTATCCCTACTCCCCTTCTTGAACAAGGGAACCACGTTTGCTAGCCTCCAGTCCTCTGGCACTACTCCTGTCGACAAAGAGGACACAAAAATCAAGGCCAATGGCTCTGCAATCTCCTCCCTTGCTTCCCAGAGAATCCTAGGATAAATGCCATCAGGCCCAGGGGACTTATCTATTTTCACCCTTGCCAGAATTTCCAACACCTCTTCTCTACATATCTCAAAGCCATCCATTCTACTTATTCGTGCCTCAGTATTCATATTGACAACAATGTCCTGTTCCTGAGTGAATATTGACGAAAAGTATTCATTCAGCGCCTCCCCAATCTCTTCAGCCTCCACACGCAACTTCCCATTACTATCCTTGATTGGACCTATTCCTTCCCTGGTCATTCTTTTATTCCTAACATACCTATAGAAAGCCTTAGGGTTTTCCCTAATCCTACCCACTAAGGACCTTTCATGTCCCCTCCTTGCTGCTCTTAGCTCTCTCTTCAGGTCCTTCCGGGCTACCTTATAACTCTCAATCGCCCCTATTGAACCTTCACGCCTCATCTTTACAAAGGCCGCCCTCTTCCATTTAACAAGGGATTCCAACTCCTTATTAAACCACGGCTCCCTCACACGACCCTTTCCTCCCTGCCTGATAGGTACGTACTTATCAAGGACACTCAATAGTTGCTCCTTGAACAAGTTCCACATATCAATTACGCTCTTGCCTTGGAATCTACTTTTCCAATCCACACATCCTAAATCATGCCTCAACGCATCATAATTTCCCTGCCCCCAGCTATAACTCTTGCCCTGTAGTACACACTTATCCCTCTCCATCACTAGAGTAAAAATCACCGAATTGTGGTCACTGTCCCCAAAGTGCTCACCTACCTCTAGTTCTAATACCTGGCCTGGTTCGTTACCCAGAACCAAATCCAGTATGACCTCACCTCTTGTTGGCTTATCTACATATTGTGTCAGGAAACTCTCCTGCACACATTGCACAAACACTGACCCATCTAACGAACTTGAGCTATAGCTTTCCCAATCAATATCAGGAAAGTTAAAGTCTCCCATAACAATCACCCTATTACTGTCACTCTTCTCCTGAATCATCTTCGCAATCCTTTCTTCAACGATTCTAGGACTATTAGGAGGCCTGTAAAAGACTCCTAACAGGGGGACCTCACCTCTCCTATTCCTAACCTCAACCCAAACTACCTCAGATGACAAATCTTCGTCCATCTTCCTTTCCACCGCTGTAATACTATCTTTGACAAGCAAAGCCACACCCCCCCCTCTTTTACCCCCACCTCTGACCCTACTAAAACATTTAAACCCTGGAACCTGCAACAGCCAATCCTGTCCCTGATCTAGCCACGTCTCCGTAATAGCCACAACATCGAAGTCCCAGGTACCAACCCACGCTGCGAGTTCACCTACCTTATTTCGTATACTTCTGGCATTAAAGTATACACACTTCAAGCCACTCTTCTGTTTACAGTCACCCTCCTTTAAGATTGATGCCATATTCCTAACCTCCCTACACTCCAGGTCCTGCACCCTAAAGCTACAGTCTGGGTTCCCATGCCCCTGCAGAGTTAGTTTAAACCCCCCCCAAGTGCTCTATCCAAGTGCACAACTTCACATTTATCAAGGTTAAATTCCATTTCCCACTCATCAGCCCAACTATATCCTCCTGTAATCTAAGGCTATCCTCCTCACTATTTACTATCCCACCAATTCTGTAACATTCACAAACTTACTGATCAACCTTCCTTCATTCAAGTCTAAGTCATTTGTATAAACCACAAACAGCAAGGACCCTTACAGTGACCCCTCTGGAACCCACAGGTCACAGGCTTCCTGTCAGAAAAATACCCCTCAATCACCACCTTCTGCTGCCTGCCACTTAACCAATTATGGTGCCAATATATGAAATTCCTTAGGATCTCATTACCTCTGACATTTGTTATCACTGTCCTATGTGGGGCCTTATCCATTTGTCTTCCACTCAACACTCCCTCTCCACTCCATTCCCACTGTCCCTACCCGGCCCCTAACCATCTGCCACTCGCAAACAACCCCTCATAACAACATGATTGCATTATGTGATATCTACATGCAAGGCAGCAACAACTCACTAAGGTGACCCGGTTTAGAATTTTTTTAGGACAGAGATGAAGAGAATTTTTGCATAAGCTTCAGAAAAACTTCACAAGTCTGTGCCTCAGAGGGTAGTGGAGGCAGCTTACTGAACATTTTTAAGGCAGACTTAGATTTCCATTGGGCAACAGCAGCAAAGGTTGGTGGGACTAGATGGCAATGTTCATTTGAACCAAAGGAGACCAGTCATGATCGTACTGAATCACAAAGCAAGCTCATGGGGCTGATTTCTGTCAATTCTTATGTCGCCATCCTCAGGATTTTTTTTCCCCATCATGATGTAGGAGGGCATTAATGCCGTAGGAGTCCCAACACATACACGATCTCCAGTCAGGTTTCAGCCAATCCTAACGTGGACACACATCCTCTTCCTGCATGATGAATGAGTAACAATCTCAATACTCCCTAGCAACTCCAATCACAGCACCCCTAGTTTGAAAAGGTACTGTACCATCTCAACATATAAGTATTGGCAGCTGAATATTGCCGTAGTAGCAGTACCCATAACCAAAGTGTCAATAAAAATGAAAACAAAAGCAATCACCATGAAACTGGACTACTCTCCTCTGTCATCAATGTACATGTACCTCCCACTTTCTATCCTTAAGGCCGTCCTGTTGAGATTAATTAATTGAGCAAAAGATTATTAAATGAGATTATGGCAGATAAACTATCTCCATGATATGGCACAGTTCCCTGCAGATATTACTTTCCTTCTACTGTTTCAGCTACTTTGCGTTAATTAATTGTTCATAAAACGTTAAGAATTAATCAAGTTTAAAGTACAACATTGGTGTTGCTGTAAAACATGACCAACAGATAGACTCCCTTTTACAAGGGTCGTCGGTGTCATATATTTCACTAAGCACCAAAGGTTCGCATTATTTCAAAACAGTGCATCTCATAATAATGAAATATTTCACAATTCATTACTTATGTTGTATATTATATCCCACAATCAACAGGAAGAATGGTTATTAGGTGCAACTTTTGAAGACATGAAAGCAAGAAAACCGACAAGGACACTGTGTGCACCTTGTTGATCAAAAGCAACATGCGATTTTTAATGACCTCGTGAATTGAGGGAGAAGGCTTTGGTTAGCATGCTGGTGAAAAATCTTGGATACCCATTTCAGAACCAAAGGTGGCAATATAGATGCAACACAATCTGAACCAAGAGACCCAATGTTGCCCGGAATTTTGGCCTTGAGACTGAAGTATAAACTGATCTCTCTACCAATATTTTGCCTGGCCTGCTGCCTGGTCTATTTATGTTTTGGTAACGTGAAGTAAGAGTAATTGTTCTTATTGTTCAATGTGCTGTGTTCTGTCTGTTACCAATAGATGGACAGGTTTATTTGAGACAAGATGGTTGTATTTACACTTTGTTGTGTGGCAGGGAACAGCTGCCTGCCAATCACCACATTGAATTACAAAGAGTGGATCATTCAAGATGAGGACTTGCTTTTGATGGAACAATTCTACCCAGGGCCATTTGGTGTCAAGGGGGCCATCAGTAGTCCTTAAAGAGAGCACTGGTAAACACTCAGTTGTCCACAGGAAGGTTATTGAAGGACTGTTGTGATATAAGGAGGACCATTACTGCTCCTTGATCCCACAGAAGTCAACTCCATTCTTGTATTCAGCAATTTGTGGACTTTCCAAGAGATCATCTCATTGCCCTCAGCCTTGCTCACGCCACCTCCAAAATAGTCCCATCAGATTTATCACCCTGTGCAATCAGACCTATATCTCCCCAGTATAGGCCCTTACTCTCAGGAGCGCTGACAACATACGGGTTAATTTAAACTGAGACACAGTCAAGTGACATACCTCTCATCGGAAGTCAGAAATATCTAATGCACCTGGTTTGTGTAACCCTAAACCACAACAAAATATAACTATTCATTGATAACTGCATATTCTGTTCATCGTATTAACTGGGGATTCACTTATGAACCTGTAAACAAATACAATCTGAAAGTGTGGACACTGGGTAAGGAGGCACTAACTTGTAACCTGCAATTTTGCCAATAGTTTATTCTAAAAAGTGTGTATCAATTGCCCCCGCCCCTTCACCACCCTTACCTGGGAAACTGTATATCGATATTGCATAATACACCAAATGAAAATTGCTGAGGCACTACCAATTGAGTCAAGCTGACAGGAAGCACAAGGCAGACAACTGGGGTTCCATAATTGCAAACCGTTGCAATGCCAAGACATACAAGGCTAAAGGCCAAGTGTGGAAAATGGGATTTGAACAGTCACATGCTTGTTTTTGATCGGTGCAGACTTGAAGAGCCTTTTTCTATACTGTAGACTTCTAACTCAAGTCTATATTAAATGTAATTACTTCCTGGGAACCTACGTTTTACCCCATTAAACCAATTCGATATTGACTCAAAAACAAATGGAGAGATCTCATTTTTTCATGATATTGACAGCAAAGAACTTTATCTATTGCATGTGCTCTTTTTAGACCATTTATTTATGAAGAGATTCTTTTGCAATTATATACGCCCAAAGTCAGAATCCCACTGCGCTGATGACAGGAACAGTGTTCCTTCACAACTCTCAACTGGCAGCATCCTAGCAGGCACTGCTAAAAATAATCCAGCACCCATTCACAGAACGCGCAGGGAGCCGGTCTGTAATTCACAAGAGAAAAACATAATCTTGTTTCATTAAAGCTTTCTTAGATTAACTGTCACCAATGCAGAAACACAAAATCAACAGGAATGTCCAGTCCATAGTTAGAGGACTGGACTTCAGAATGTCAAGAGGAATTTGAATAATTAAATCACAAATTGCGAGCACCCACCCACTAGAGGCAATTCTGGCATTGACGGAGGCTAATAATTTTGGGTGAAGGTCTTTTCCTTGTGGGGATCTCTTGAAATACTGCTGCACAAAAAAGGGACCCAAAGCTATAACATAGAGGCTGTATCCCAGGTTACTGTCATTCCACAGATGCACAGGTTTCAGGGTTTTCCGCTTCTATGGCTGCTATCCCACGATTTACTATGCACTGACTTGAGGGGGCAGAATTTCTGAGGTCAACTAATTGGCCAGTTAGGGTCTGCTCACTTTGTTTCAACAAGACAACAACAAAGTAATTCCCAGTTTTTGAGACTTGCAGACACGTGCCCTGACCCCTCTCCATTCCCAAAGGGTGGAGCAAACCAAGATTTTAATCCACAAAAAAGCAAAACAAACCCAGAATATTTAATTAACGTGTAATGTTATCTGCTTGTAGTTGGTTGCATTTTGATGTGCCCTGTGTCTAAGGTTTCGCACATTTAAGTGACTGCCATGTTTAGTGGTGCAGTCTGTAATCTCCATTTGTACTTATTCTCATATTCTGTTGCTAACCCATTATTTATCAGTTCTTTCTGATGACATCAGTCAACACAGCAGTAATTACCGTAGTGCAGCCTGCAGGAGTGGCAGGGAAAGCCCCGTGTGAAGTCTTGCTGTTTTTGTTACTTATGTAAGCAACAAATGTGCAGAGATGCTTGCCAGAAAATATCAATAGGGAAGCTGCATCAAAATGATTACTGTTGTGTCATTTCTCCTAGCATTTAGAGAAGACAACAAAACGTTAATCTTTGATCTTTTCAAGAACTTCAAAATATGTATACAAGACTTCAAAAGGAATGTCCTGAACTGTCAACAATTCAACTCAATGTAAAATTGCTTACTTTGAATTGTCTGTTCATTTGAAATGTGATTACTTGTAAACGATTTGTATTGCTTAATTATTATAGATGTTTATAAAGTCACAAGGGGCATGGAATCAGAGAATCACTACAGTGTGGAAACAGGCCATTTGGCCCACCAGTCCACACCAACCCTCTGAAGAGAATCCCACCCAGACCCACCTCTATCCTATCCCTGTAACCCTGCATTTACCATGGTTAACTCATCTAGTCTGCACATTCCTGGACACTTCAGAATAATTTAGCATGGTCAATCCACCTAACAAGCGCATCTTTGAACTGTGGGTAGAAACCTAAGCATCCAGAGGAAACCCACACAGACACAATGTGCAAACTCCACACAGACAGTTGCCAGAGGGTGGAAATGAATCCAGGTCCCTGGTGCTATGAGGCAGTACAGCTAATCACTGAGCCACCATGCCTCTGTGGATGGGCATGGATAGGGTGAATAGTCAAGGTCCTTTTCCCAGTTTGGGGAGTCCAAAACCAGAAGGCATAGCTTTAAGGTGAAAGGGGGGAAGATTTTAAAGAGGCCTGAGGGCAACATTTTCACAGAGGGTTGCGCATCTATGGAATGAAGTGGAGGAGGCTGGTACAACTGTAATGTTAAAAAGACATCTGGATGATGCATATGAATAGTAAGGGTTTAGAGGTATATGGGCCACATGCTGGCAAATGGAACTAGATTAATTTAGGATATCTGGTTGGCATGGACAAGTTGGGTTGAAGGGTCTGTTTCTAACTGACTGTACAACATAATGACTAGCCATTTTTAAAAAAGAAACACTACCAGTCACCAAATATAACAAAATGTTCCACCTTTATTAAATGACTAGCACAGACTCCACCAATTTATTTTAATTCAGTTTGTTCAGAAATGTTATGACACTCCTTTGGGGAAAGTGGGACTTGAACCACTACTGCTGAGGGCTCCCAGTGCGAGCTGGCCTCTGAGATTCTGCCCTTGCAAGTGAATGCACAGTAAATTAAGGGATAGCAGGCACAGAAGTGGCAAATCCTGAAGGCTGTACATCTGTGAAAGGTGGATTGCAAGAAAAAGATCCTAATCAGTGTTCGGTGCCGTCGTTACATACCTCTGGAGCAAGTGGGACTTGAACCCTTGCCTTTCATTCTAGGGATAGGGATAAGGATAATATTACCCCTTCTTTATAGGAGCAACGTTTTCACCTCCCCAGATTACTCCACTTGTCAGAGGACTGAGTCAGATGTTACTGTATATAGGACTCCACTACTCTTTATCTCGTTTTCATATGGATACCCACGTATTAATCAACAGTGAAGAGCCAAGACAGAATTACCCCTCAAAAGGCCCACATGCATGTGTTCCCCTGAGGAACAGTCAGAGTGTAAAAAGGTGGCTGATCTCCTTTCTCTGGACCAGAGGCTCCAAAGCCAAGTACAAAACCTGAACAATGTTCCAACTATCACCAGATAAACCAACACAGACCACCCCTCTGAACCAGCAGTCTGTGAGAGCATCCTCTGCACAGAGACCTCTGCCAATACAAATAGCTGGAGGAATATGCTTTCTTTTCGTCAAGATAACAGTACTCAGGCAATCAGATGGGTGATTCTGGTCCTTGAACAAATAGGAGAGGGATTCCAGTTGGCACCTCTCCATGTGCTGAGCTTTCAATCAACTGGAACAGAATGTAAATTGAAAGGAAAAGTTCAGAATAATTGGCTTACTTGAGATGGAACGCTGGCCAACAGCAGTAGTTCAGGTCTGGTAACTGGTTATAAAAAACAGGAAATATTGGAAAAACCTAGCAGATCAGACATCTTATGTGGGGAGGGACAGACAAACAGACAGAGTTAGAGTTAACATTTCACATGGAAGACCTTTCGTGACCTGCAGCACTCCCATTGTTTTATTTAGAAATATCCAGCATGCCTTTTCTTCCAGTTTCATACACAATTTGATAAAATAAAAGTATTAAGTGCACATTGGGCTTCACCATATTATAATTTTTACATATACATTTAGATAGATGCTCACTTTGCATGAGAAAAATGTTTAGGCTGCAAGTACTATTCAAGTGAAAATTGGACAGCAGCTTCCAGGGTCTGCACTTATCCAGTAGAGTTGAACTTGCTGTCCAACTTGTGCTGTTCCTCCACAAACTGTATTCTAACACAAAGACTCAACATGAAAATCCACATGAAGTTGTGATTCTCACGCACTAAACTGAAAAAGTGGAATTCCAAGCAAGCATCATAGTTACTGCCAGCAACCTTTGACGCCACAAGTTTAAATTTTATAAGCGTGGAGATGCATTCTGTTACTACTGCAGAATTTTAAATACTTTTAAGCCTTTTCTTTCACATCTTTCTTAAAATCTTTCATGTGAAGAGAAGTAATGATTAACCTTATATTCTCATTTGTAGCATCTGGCACAAACTCTGTTTCAGCTGGGATTGTTCAATCTAATTAATTAAAGATCATGTTATTGCTTGCTTTTTAACACATTCCTCAAATCTCCTCTAAAGGATCTATGGGAGTTAATGGTCACTACTCAAATACCTACAGCAAGACTGTATGAACCTGCAAACCGAACAAGAAGCACTACTCCGCCATTTCTGACTACAGATTCTGAGCCATTAAATCAACTTGCCTCCACCAGTGAAGACCCTGTAGTTTGGCATGCGAAAGAGGAACCCGATTTTGTAACCAACTACTTATATATTTGCAAAATTGCTGTATGTTTTTCCATTTAACTACAAAAAAAAGTTATAAAATCAAGATAATGTATAAGCAGAAAATGACATCAAAGTGGTGACCTGTAGTGATTGGAACCAGGTGGATCTTGTTGCCTATGAGATCCTCAACTGGAGCTGTTAACCTGGGCCAATCAGGAAGTCCTGGCTGAACAGCGTAACGAGGAGATTCAGAATCTCCTCCGTTTAGGGGACTGACTCTGAACTGACTGGTCACAGCCAATGTACTGTGCACAAGTTAAGAAAGGGTGACTTGGTGACAGGATACTAGGCTCTGTACAGTTATTTCATGACCCATTTGCCCTGCTCCAAATTATCTTTCCAATGTTTCAACTGAGTATGGCACTTGGTCTTGACTTGCTGTATGTAGTAGCCATAGAGAACAAAAGACAGTCATAAAATCTCAGTGAAGGTCAGAACAGCAGTGATGATATGAGGCAGAGAGATTTGTAGCTATCGCCTGCAGTTAATTTTGCAAAATACGAAATGACCAGTGAGTTAAATATCAACGTATCCCATATCATCACATCATTGTATTCAACTTTCAATAGGAAGAATGTCACCTGGTGCCTAACACAAATTAAAGATTTAATGGTATGTTTGTGCCTTCTGTATGAACATTAAAATATATTCTAATGCAAATGGCACGAACCTCTCCTTTCCCAACCAAAGCCATACTCGCACAGCACATGTTTTGAAGTTTACGTCAGTCAACATTCGCTTGCCTGAAAGTCTGGATGATTCAGTTTAACAGTATAAATAAAATATTGAAATAAAGAAATAGACTGACTACCTTGCTGTGCATTTTATGCATTTCTCTTTTCTTTTAGAAATGCTATACTAGATTATTGACTTGACAGCTACATTGCAAAGAGGACCCTGCAGATTAGGAGGAAAAGAACAAAAGAATTCCTGTTGTGTCCCATGAGTTCAAATTTATGCAAGCTCTACAAGATTGGCTCAGTGAGGGTTGAAGTTCTATTAGAAAGTTGTGCAGTGACCAGGAACGCATAAAAGCTTCATCACCGCTTATTATGTTAGAACGATCTACAAACTTTCAGAAATGACAACAGTCGACTATTATACTAAAAACATCAAGGACACAAACTTCAAAACATTCTTTGGTTGTGGAAGGAGAGTGATGAAGTTCATGCCATATTTTGGTACATTTCAATTTCTGTCAAAAGAAAAAGCTTGTCAAAGACTTGCACAAATGGAAATATTCCTTTAAAAGTATTGCTGCAGATAAAAAGTTCTGGATTTACAAGCATAAACAGAGGACTGAACTGGAATCTATATATACAGTTACAAATCCACTGGTCTAACAGTCAGGAATAAGAACCAGGATCTGTTGTGAGTTAAGTTGTTGAACAGGCTATACTGCCAACTTTACTGTAATTTCAATGGGGAGGTTGTGGTGTCTTTAAATTGTGATCTTTTGCCAAGCCTAACATTAAAGACAAGCTATCAGTAATTATAGATGTTCCCTTTCATCTGTAAGTAATTGATTTCAAATCAGTTTAAAGGGTGTCATATAGGGATGTTCCTGTAATAATCAGTAAATTGCAATGATGCAACTAGTTCGATTCAGACTACATAGTCAGAGAGTCTGGAAGGTTGTATACAAAGTTGTTTTAAACTTGGATGAAACAATACTTTGCTCTTTAATTCAATATCAGATTACAGGATATGAAGTTAAAACACTAACATTATTCAGGAGAGAGATAAGGCTAGTATATTGGGTGGGAATACAGATTTCATTGTGATGCTTATTTTGCAGCTATTCAAAACTTATTGAAAAGCATAACAGATCTTTACATCATAAAGCTCAGAAAGACAAAACAATTTTTGAAAAAAATCTGGATTCATGTTTATTGTTCACGTTTGAAATGCCCTGCCAGTAGCAGTGGTGGACTCTCCCTCTTTATGGGCATTTAAACAGGCATTGGATAGGCATATGGAGGATAGGGGGCTAGTGTAGGTTAGATGGGCTTGGATCGGCACAACATCGAGGGCCAAAGGGCCTGTACTGCGCTGTATTTCTCTATGTTCTATGCTTCAGAAATCTGAAATTGTTCAAAATTCTGACTGCAAGGATTTGGGTTTACCTTGAGAGGAAACTATGTTCGCAATGTTGTAAAGGAAGCAAAAGCTCAAGGAGAGATGTTATATACAGGTTTAAGAGTTTGAAAGGGTTATTACAGAGAAGTTCCTGTGGTACCACCTATTATGATGTATATAGGCTGGTGGTGGAAAAAACTGAGGATCTCGGAAAAGACCCCCCTATTGTCTCTTAACAACATCTTTCACACCAATGAAACCTGTACCACACTTGCTAATATATAATGAACTACGTCTTACTTAAGAGCTTCTTCTCATTCGATTAACAAGTGGCTTTCCTGTACCAAAACAAACCTTGAGATCCCCACCATAAAACAATGTGGTGAACAAACCCACTCCATTGTGTGGAATAGTGCAGACAGCCTTACACAATATGGCGATCGCTCATTTAACACAGGCATACTTGCCAGCTCTCCAGCAGGTCAAACCTGGATTTCACCGCATGTGAATTAATTTCCTGTAGTATACATTTCAAAGGACTCCTCTATTTCTAATGGTTCCTGTAGCTTTAGCTGGGATTTACACCTAAAAATGTAGAGCAGAGGTTTTGTTTCACATACTTACCTTGATGCAATTAGAACAAACACATTCACAACTATTCAAGAAACAGAGTTTCGGGATTAGTTTTGTAAAGGTAGCCATCAAGGCTAGATGAAGCCAGCTTGCTCTGTATGTGACACAAGCACGGAGCACAGAAAAGTATACTTTATGCATGGTTTACATGCTCAGCATGTAATGTGGGAGGCGAAGGTGATTTCACCTGGAGAACTTTTGCACAAATTAAATATGGTCATACACCAGTAAATTACTGTAGGTTTCATTTGGTCTTCATTAAGCAAGGTTCAAGTTATTTCCAGTTTGGAAACGGCTTCTGGAAAAATCAAAAGAGAGGCATATGGTGGAATCTGTTACATTCATTCCAGCCTATAACGTACAGATGAAGATGTACAATGTAAATGTACAGGACATTGGACATGGTAATGATGTGTATAAACTACCATCTACACATGGCAGCATAGCTGGAAGATCATTAATGTCCCCAATAAGGCAACAGAATAAATAGACAGTCATCCAGCATGGAAGCAGACCCTTTGGTCCAATCAGTCCATGACAATCATAATCCTAAACTAAACAAGCCCCACCTGCCTGTTGCTGGGCCATATCCCTCTAAATCTTTCCTATTTATGTATCTATCCAAACGTTGTAATTGTATCTGCATCCACCACCACCTCAAAGTTCATTCCACACACGAACCACCCTCTGTGTGAACAATTTACCTCTGATGCTGTTGAAATCTGTTATTCTCCCTTCCACCCACACATTTTCTCACCATCTCCTGACCACCTTAGTCTTTATCCACTTCCAGAGTTTCTCATACACCAAGTTGCTATAACTTGCTCCATACTCCTGTAATTCCACACCCTCTGCCAGTCCAATCAACGGTATGCAATGCAGAGGAAATCCCCAATCCAATGCATAGAAGGAAGTTATATCATCAGCTTAAGAATACCAAAACTAGGAGTAGGTGTATACTATATGGTCTGTCAGGCCCGCTCCAATCAGAATAATCACAGCCAATTTTAGACTTCATTCCCACCCTCCTGCTGATATCCTTGGATTTCCCGAGAAACCAAAGATCCGACCCACTCCACCTTAAATAGTTAATAATGGAGCATGTAAAACTCTCCGTGGTACAGAATCCAAGGATTCACAATGCTCTGTGTTAAGAAGCTTCTTCTAATCTTACCCTTAAATGAGCAACCCTTTACCATAAAGCTGTCTTTGCGTCTCTCTCATTCCCTGGCTAGGCAGATAGAGCCTCAGTATCTACGCTTCCAAGTCCCTTCCGAATGTTCCATGTTTCAATGAGATCACCTCTCATTTTCACAAAATTCCAGAAAATACAGACAATTACTTAGCCGCTAACATCAGGACCCATTTAGTGAACTCTTGCCATACCACCTTCAATACAAGTATGCACTTCCTTAAGTTTGGAGACTAAAATTTATTATATTCCAAACATGATCGCACCCAAGCCTTGTACAACTGGAGCAAGATCAAATTTATTCTTGTACACCAATCCCCATGCAATAAAAGCCAACATGAAATTGGTGTTCCTAATTCTTATTGCACCGGCATGCCAATTGCCCTCAATGTTAATATTTAGAAATTTTATACCTTTTAAAGAAAAAAAGTCTTGTTTTCCTCTTAATATACGAGTACTGTACATTAATCTCACACTTGCTCACAACTCACCACCTTATTCCCTGTATGTTCTTGCCAGATATTTGTGCTCTTCTCATATGCATTTGCATAGTCACCTATCACCAGAAAATGTGAACATATTAGTCCAAGATTCGTTGCTGAAGCTATTTATACGGACTGCATATTGCGGAGGTCCTAACACTGATTCTTGTGACCAATAGTCACAGTCTGTCAACTTGAAAACATGCTATCTACTCTTGCTCATAAATCCTGCTGGTTAGCCATGCCTCGGATACAATCATCCCCAACTACTTGCACCCTTATCTAGTATAAGAGTCTTTGTATGTCACCTCACCAAATGCCTTTAGAAAATGAATACTTTGCACCACCTAACTCATTCTCTTGACCCTACTAGCTACACCCTCAAATAATAACTCAAGAAATTTGTCCAGTATTGTTTTGCATTCATAAAATTTGATCATATGATTACTAAGTGCATTTTGAAAACTGTCCTAATACAGGCTTCCAGCATTTTTGTCCACAACTGTTATCAGGTTCACTGGGCCATAGGTGAACATTCATTTTGTGACTATGGAGTTACATATGCTGACTTTTATCCTTTAACCATGGCAGACCCTGGGAAGTTTTAGAAAATCTTTGACACCATTCACTTCCTCTGCAACTTTCCTTTTCAGAAAACCAGGATGTATACAATCAGAACCTGGACATTTGTCAGATTTCAGCCCCTTACATTTCTCCCTAATATTGCTTTCCTAATTTCAGCTTCTCCTCTGCCTTTATTAGACTGATGAATGGACTCTCTAACTTTAAATAATGCTGATCTTATCTAGCACACACCCTGTGCGACGTAGTTTGTATTTTCTCCCCCTAATACCTGCATGTCCTTGCTTATTATGATCTGCCTGTACTGCTCGTAAAGAAAGTTTTTCACTGTACTGAGGTACATGTCACAATAAAATCAAATTTCCTCATTTTTAGCACCTCTATTTCTGGTATATAATTTGTCTTCTACTTTAAAGATAGACATGCAATACATGTTCCATGTCTCTGTCATTTCCCATAACATTAATGAGCTTTCCTTTAAAATGTTTTTAGGAGCTCTTACTGTTTCTATTCACATTTTTGGTTAATTATCTAATTAACCACCCAGCTTTCTTCTCACACCTGCACAATAAGATTCTTATGTCCATCATGCTTGCTACATCACAATTCAAACTTTCACACCTTGTAAATTTAGATCTACAAAATGAGCCTTTTTTGTTAAAGAACCTTATTACATTTTTTCTGGACTTCAGGATGGACCTTGTTGATCAACAAGCAACTACCAAACTGCAGAGAATCTATCATCATCAAAACAATCTCAACATGTTTGCTGCAGACATACTCTCAGGATGTAGTCACTTGAATTAACCTTTCAGACTTGCTACAATACACCTCAGGGGCAGGTGGGAATTGAACCCCCGCGACCTGGACTTTTGGGCCTTCCCACAATGTCGAGCAGCTGATTATTCCTAATCCACAAAGAACCAAAGCATCTCTCTCCTTCAGACAGGATTGGCTTTATGGATAAGCATGGGACAAAGCAAGGAGGTAGCTATGAACTCCCAAGATTGGTAAGGAGATTGAACCTGCACCATTCTGGTATCATTCTGCAAAACATACTAGCCATCTAGCCAAAGGACCTAACCCATCCCACAGAACATTTAATCAAGTAGCCTAGGCATACCAAGCTAACAGGCAGCAGCAATCTCAAAAGATGTGGCAAATTTAACATTAAATGTACTTCCACACTTCTCAGAATACTCTCCTACTACATTAGAACTGCACTGGGAAAATTTACAGTATATCTTAAAGATATATTTGTGTACAAATTTCACACAACTGAACACATAGCTGACACTCCAGCGCACTAGATTAGACTAGATTCCCTACAGTGTGGAAACAGGCCCTTCCGCCCAACCAGTCCACACCGACCCTTCAAAGAGTAACCCACCGAGACCCATTCCCCTCTGACTCATGTACCTAACACTACGGGCAATTTAGCGTGGCCAATTCACCTAACCGGCACATCTTTGGACTGTGGGAAGAAACTGGACTACCTGGAGTAAACCCATGTAGACATGGGAGAAGGGCAACTGTCTGTGTGGCGTTTGCACAAAGGCTGGAATCGGACGTGGGACCCTGGTGCTGTGAGGCAGCGGTGCTAACCACTGAGCCACCATGCTACCCTGGTGAAGGAGTATTACATTGTCCAAGTACTCTTTCAGATAGACACAAAAATATTGCACAATACTATTTAATTGAGGAAGCTCCCCTCAATATCCTGATGGTTTACCTTTCAACCACAACACTTAAAAAACAGTTAACGTGGTCACTTAGTTCATCATTGTATAAGAGAGATTACAGTGTGCAAACTGTAATCTCCCATATAAATTTAATATTTTCTGAACAAAATACATTAGGAAAGCCATGGAAGAAACTCCAATATGGTTAGATACAATTAGAGGTGGGGGGATGGACGCTCTCTCTGAAGATCCCCAGTAGTTAATCATAAAACAATATCCGTTAAAACAACTCATCCAATAGTTAACTTTTCACCGAGTGCAATCACTACAGAATACATCACTGTCAACCGTCTGAATTCAGCCAGAACATATGCCCTGACTAAGGCAAAAGCCACACAATTTTATGTATTGCAGAACAAACTTACAATATTCTAGATAATCAGCCATTGAAGGGTTTAGATTAAAGTTCCACAAGCTGCTCATTCATCAACAGCTAATTTTGCATACTTTCAGTCATTGGAAAATGGGTTCAGTTTTGTATAGTGCAGCTTGTGGAATCATTCGACCAAATACAGCATCCATCTGGGATTAAGTATTGGGCGTGAGACCATCCCAGAGATATTATGACATGGGCACTTCACAACATCTGCTGCACAACTACATCTGCTGCAAAGCATATTTTAAATTTCATATTTGCAAAGAACAGTAAGGTACTTCACTGGTATTTAGATTAGTATAATTCAATACATGCACAAAGACATGTAAACACAGTGCTCCCTACATTGAGGCTACTTGTAACAGCCTTAATGCTGAGATCAGCCAACTCAGATGAGTGGGGAACATAGGAACCAAGAAAGATGGCATCTATTTCCTCAACAAAAACAGAAGTTGCTGGAAAAGCTCAACAGGTCTGGCAGCATCTATGAAGAGAAAACAAAGTTAACTCTTCAGGTCCGGTGACCCTTCCACACAGGATCTTTTGATTTTGTTTCCAATTGACAGTATCTGCAATTCTTTCAGTTTTCATCTATTTCCTCAAGCCTGTTTTCACCACTCAATAACACAATTGTTGATCCTTGGCATTTATTTCAAGAGAACTAGAATATAAAAGGAAGTGATGTACTTCTGAGGATTTAAAAGGCTCTGGTCAGACCACATTTAGAGTATTGAGTGCAATTTTGGACCCCATATCTCAGGAAAGACATATTGGCCCTGAAGTAGGTTCATAAGAATGATCCCAGGAATGAAAGGCTTTACTGATGAGGAATGTTGGGTTCTACACTCAGAGTTTAGAAGGATGTTGGGGGGGTGGGGGAAAGAATCTGACTGAAACTTACAGAACACTGAACGGCATGGTCAGAGTGGAGATTGGGAAGATGTTTCCGTTAGCAGGAGAGACAGGGACCCGAAGGCGCAACCTTAGAGTAAAGAGAAGACAGTTTCGAGTGGAAATAAGGAGAAACTTCTTCAGCCAGCATGTGGTAAATCTATGGAATTCATTGCCACAGAAGACTGTGGAGGCTGGGTCTTGAGTATATTTAAGACAGAAACAGATTGGTTCTTGATCGTCAAGGGGATCAAAGGTTATGGGGAGAAAGCAGGAGAAAGAGATTGAAAAATCTTTCAGCCATGATTGAATGGTAGGGCAGACTCGATGGACCAAATGGCCTAATTTCTGCTCCTATGTCTTATGTAATATCAGGCAAGTGATAACCTGAGTTAATAAAAATCTGTCTAGACCAACCATAAAAATTTCAACTGGTCTTGGATCGACAGACTCTTGCTGAGTAGGCTGCATGGAAATTCCAAATGTTTGTGCCCACAGCCCTCCCAGTCCAATACTCTTTACAGGTGCTGCAGCCAACTCTGAATTACGTTTGATCAAAGGTGTTGTACAATTGCAGCAAAACCTTTTGTTTCTGTAGACCAGTCCCCAGTTTTGTACTTGGACCACTACCTACTAGTGATCTGTGAATCTAGATATTGCAACTCTTTTCTTTTTCCACAATTTCTAATCTTTGGCCATCAAAAAAAATTGTCCCAACTTAGCTTCCTATGATTCCAAGTACATGACCTCCAACTTTAATAAATCCTGTATATAACACCTATAGCTTGGTAAAATGTTCCAAATATTTCATGGAAGTAGGAAATCTTTGCACTATAAAATGAGGCAGCATCAGGACCAAACAAGTATTCAGGAAGGTGAGGCTGAAAATACATCTTAAAAAAGGCGAGATGTGAAGAGGCTAGGCAATAAATTTCTGGAGTTTAGAGCCTAGAAGTTTGAAGACACAGCCAATGATATAAAGCAATGGAAATCAGACATCACATCTGTCCAAACTTAGGGAACAACAGAGCTCACTAACAGTTGTAGAGTTTGAGGAGAAGTTACAGAGACAGGGACGATAGACGTAATGGAGAGATTTCAATGTGAAGTTGAGAATTTTCAATATCCCCACTTTGAATTTTATCTGCCACAGATTCACTCATTTAAAACACCATGCAACTTCCTTCATTCACCGAAATGGATTTGGCAAGTCAGCATGAGAAGTCTATTAGTATAAATGATAAGCCAGCTTTGTGGTCAAGGACCTCAGCTGAACTCTTCCATAAAAAGGATTATAACCTGCAATGATTGCAGCTATTCTTTAAATCACAAAAACTCATTGCTTTGAAAATAAGATCATTTGAACATTGTAAATGATGACTTACTATGTGGAACCAATTTCAGTCATATCAAAAGATTCTTCAGGTGCAATCAGGAGGCCCAGGTTCAAGTCCCACCCACTCCACGGTGCGAAGTAACATCTTGGAACAGGTCGATTAGAAAATATCCGCACTCTCACCCGTAACTTCCCCAAACCCTCCTACTGTTGATCGATGAAAACTTGACACAAACTGAATTGAATCAATTCAGCTTCATTCACTACCATCTGAACTGTGCCAGTTTGAATCTAGTGCGGATACAGATGCTGACATTGTTTAAATTTGTAGTCAGATTCCATGTTACTGCCAGGACTACAGTCTGCTGGTACATTATGCTGTAGGGGATGTGTAACCTGTATCTTGTAACTGCTACACAAACGTGGAGAGATGCTTAAATGGACATTGCTGCTAAAGTTTTCTTTTCTCCTTTCTGTCCCCAGCTAAAGTTATTGTATTGGGTGAACTTGGCTGTCATTATTAGTGTGGGATCAGACATTGGTAACAAAAAGCCAGTGGTTAGCTTTTCTGAGGATGAGGGGAAATAAGGCCTCTCTTTCTGGGTGCAAGTGAAACAGATTTAGTGCTATTTGTGATGACAAGTTGAAGGTAAATGAATGGCAAAGATGGAAACAACAATGACCTACCAGAATTCATGAGAACTTACTGAGTGATCACCTCAAAAGTATTCCCCAGTTAATTGTTGCTACAGCTCTTATTGTACAGTAAAGTCATTCTGCCCAATTTTTGTTTTTAAAGTTGTTTATACTTTAAGATTCGTTTCTCAGTTTACATTGTGATTTCAGCTTAACCAACATCACGGGTTACTTTGTCACTG
The DNA here is from genome assembly GCF_047496795.1 of Chiloscyllium punctatum. NCBI lineage: Eukaryota > Metazoa > Chordata > Chondrichthyes > Orectolobiformes > Hemiscylliidae > Chiloscyllium > Chiloscyllium punctatum. The sequence continues at coordinate 20,550,373 of NC_092777.1, forward strand.
CAATCAGCAAAGCAATTGTGAAGTACAGATTGGAGATTTGACTGCAGCCTCAGGAGTTTATTTAGGAGTCACCAAGATCAATCCTGCATCTGTCCTGCTTGTTGCTTTGCTGTCCTTCACTAACCTCTGTTGCCTTGATACAAATGACTAAAAACACTATCAAAGTTTACTGCTTCCATATTCAGGTAACATTCATTGGGAACTGAAGGGGGATAGACCTATTGAGTAAAAGATGATTCTGTTAACACTATTTCACATAAAGACACAACTTTAAAGAATAAAGCTGAGGCTTTATGTGAGGAATTACTAAGAGATGGGAAAAACCTTCTTATAAAGTATATCTGGTTTGATTCTCTATTCCTTGACCACCTCAGGTTTAGAGTGCAGAAATGCGATGTCTCCCTCAAAACATCTGAGGGGGAAGGCTGATGAGTTATCTTCATGGTCTGCAATGCATGGTCACAACTGCAGTTCAAATTACCTGTGAAGTTCCACCTGTGGTGCAGTCGACCACATTACCCATGGTGCACGTGGAATTAATATAAAAATCTCCACAGTTTTGAAGCAGAGGTCAAGTTTAGGGAACTCTGCTATTGAAGCAGTGGTGAGGAGTTGGTTCTCCACGCTGTACACATTCTACAATTCCAACTATTTCACAGTGGGAAAATAGTGAACTATTATTGTCATAACTTGAAAATCAATCTGCCCCAGCAGTGTTTACAATGAACCTCTTTGCTCTCCCCTCCTCACAGCCTTTCATTATCAATTAGTAAATTTGCCCTCTGAGCCACTACAAGATTAGATTAGATTAGATTACTTACAGTGTGGAAACAGGCCCTTCGGCCCAACAAGTCCACACCGCCCCACCGAAGCGTAACCCACCCATACCCCTACATCTACATCTACCCCTTACCTAACACTACGGGCAATTTAGCATGGCCAATTCACCTGACCTGCACATCTTTGGACTGTGGGAGGAAACCGGAGCACCCGGAGGAAACCCACGCAGACACGGGGAGAACGTGCAAACTCCACACAGTCAGTCGCCTGAGGCGGGAATTGAACCCGGGTCTCTGGCGCTGTGAGGCAGCAGTGCTAACCACTGTGCCACCGTGCCGCCCACATTTGCTCATTTATTTGCAATGCACTGAACCTTAGCCCTATAACTTGTTTGGACGGTGGCTTGAGAAAAATAAGACAAAAAGAAAGTCAAACCTGTTAACTATTGGTATTGGCGGCACAGTGGCTCAGTGGTTAGTACTGCTGCCTCACAGCGCCAAGGACCCAGGTTTGATTCCAGCCTTGAGTGACTGTCTGTGTGGAGTTTGCACATTCTCCCTGTATCTGCGTGATTTTCCTCCAGGTGTTCTGGTTTCCTCCCACAGTCCAAAGATGTGCAGGTTAAGTGCATTTGTCAGGCGAAATGTATAGGAATGGGTGTGGACGGGTTACTCTTCAGAGGATCGGTGTGGACTTATTGGGCCTAATGGCCTGTTTCCATTTTACGATTCTATTAGATTAGATTACTTAGTGTGGAAACAGGCCATTCGGTCCAACAAGTCCACACCGACCCTCCGAAGAGCAACCCACCCAGACCCATTCCACTACATTTACCCCTTCACCTAACAGCATGGTCAATTCGCCTAACCTGCACATTTTTGGATTGTGGGAGGAAACCGGAGCACCCGGAGGAAACCCATGCAGACACGGGGAGAATGTGCAAACTCCACACAGAGTTGCCTGAGGCGGGATTCTATGAACTGTTCATGAAATGGGATCACATCATCTTATGTTTTCATTTGGTGGTGCTGTGATTCAGTCCCGAACAAATCAAACTGGGATTTGAACGACAGAACTTTAGAACATATGCTCTCTCACATTTGCTGGTCTTCTAATTGCATCCCATTCTCATATGAGTATTCATGACTGTTTTTCTTCTTAAATGAGATTACACAAAGAAAGTGACACCCCTCCCATGAACAAAGCATAAAATCAATGCAAAGGTATTGAGCCATCAGATCTGAAGTACTGGTTGTTTGCCTCAGCACTATAAAATTACTATCCTCTCAAAAAGTAAAAATACACATTAAAATATCTATAATCATTGTAGATTTATCTTTCCAATGGTCTGAGGTCCAGGAGAATGTTGGGGTGGACCATTCCTGTCTGTGCGTCTGGTTAGCTGCATACTTAGAAAAACTTAACTCGCACGGGTTTTAAAAAAAAGAGTAGAACTGGGATGTGTCATAGACATCAATTCTACCTTTGGCAAATGTTCATGCCAGTCATAGGAGCTAAAACAGGTTACATCAATATTAACTAAATTGCCAACTGCAATTCACGCATCTTTTATTGAAGCTGAATAGTCAGGTTGATCATAACTGAATGTCAACTCTTAAACTGTGCTGCCTTATCAGCTTCCAAATGAAGATCCCAAGCCACCATTAACCTACTCAGTCCATACACCAGTCCACTGAATCTAGACCACTGTTTTAGATCACCGATCATTGTCTTGTCAGATTGCATTCAATTACAGTGCCACGGCCACATTCCAACTTAAAGTTGGAATGTCGGTCAAATTGACTCATTAACAAACCAGTCCTCAGCCAATGATAAAATTTACACAGAAAGCAAGGACAATGGACTTTGAAGCATAAAGGATCAATGTGTGGCTCTTGTGCAGTGGTAGAACCCCTGCCTCTGAAACAGGCAGCCCAGATTCAAGCCCAGCCGCTGCAGAGGTGTATAATAACATCTTCGAACAGATTGATTGATAATATCTAAAATAAAATCAAGGGTGAACTTTGTAAGGCCAATTATCTGCAGCTGCTTCGTCAGTTACCTTTCCTCCATTATAAGATCAGAAGTGGGATGTTTGCTCATGATTACACAATGTTCAGCACCGTTTGCGACTCCTCAGACATTGAAACAGACAAATGTTCAAATGCAGCAAGACCTGTGCAATATCCAGGCCTGAGCCTGATGAATGGTCAGTTATAAGTCAAGAGAGTGTGGTGCTGGAAAAGCCCAGCAAATCAGGCAGCATCTGAGGAGGAGAATCGAAGTTTTGGGCATAAGCCCTTCATCAGGAATGGTAAGTAATATCCATGCTCCACAACTGCTAAGTAATGACTGTCTCCAAGAAGTAGTGAACTAATCATCACCCCTCAACATTTAATGCCTTATCTTCACTATTGACCAGAGGGTTACCACAGACCAGTTGAGTTTCTGGTCAATCCATACAAATACTGTGGCTACAAAAGGATGCCAGAGGATAGGCATGGTGCAGCAAGCAACTCATCTCCTGACTCCAAAACACCTGTCTACTATCTACATGACAAGTCAGGAGTTTGATGGAATACTCCCCACTTGCTTGGATTGGTGCAGTTCCAACACACAAGAAGCTTGATACCATCTAAGACTAAGCAGCTTGTTTGATTGGCACATCATCCACAAACATACACTTTCCCCACCGCCAACGCTCAGAGCAGTAGCGTGTACTATCTACAAGATGCTTTGCAGAAATTCACTAAGGCTCCATAGCCAGCACCTTCCAAATCTATGACCATTTCCCTCTGGGAGGGCAAGGGCAACAGATAGATGGGAACATCACTACATGAAAGTTCCCTTCTAACCCACATCCCATCCTGATCTGGAAATATATCTAGTTTCATTCGGTCCAAAATCCTAGAGTTCGCACTTTAGCACCGATAGAACATGGACTAGAGCAATTCAAGAAAGCTGCTCACCAGCACCTTTTCAATGGCAATTAGGGACAGGCAATAAAAGCTGGCCCAGCTAATCCCATAAACAAATGAAGGCTCTTAATGGGAAAAAACAGGAAAAGCTGTCTCTACTGGTACTAAGCAGATACACACCAAGCATCAAAAATCTACTGTAATTAAATCTCAAAATAAAGCAGTGTCGAAGAGTGTGTTGTTGGAAAAGCACAGCAAGTCAGGCAGCATCCAAACAGCAGGAGAATCATGTTCCTGATGAAGGGCTTATGCCTAAAATGTCAATTCTCCTGCTGACTGGCTGTGCTTTTCCAGCACCACACTCTTCGACTCGGTGCTCCAGCATCTGCAGCCCACACTTTCTCCCAAAAAAAAGAATAGACGCAACATGGGGAAGATAATATATGCAGTCCACTACTTGGATGAAAATGGTCTTTTTAAAAAGAAGTAGTTGCACTTCCAACATCCCACGTGACCAGATATCTCAACACACTATAGCCAAAGTAATTGGAGTCACTGTGCATGTAACATGGCAGTTAATTTGCACACAGCAAGCTCCCACAAAAAGCAATGCGATAATGACAAGATAACCTGCCACTGTGACAGTGATTGTTGGAACAACATTGGCACGAGGGCACCAAAGGAAACTCTAATGTCATTTCTTTTTTTACATGCCGCCATGGGATGTTTTACATTCATCTAAGTGGGCACCTGAGGCCTCAGTTTAACTGTTCACCTGAACAACACCTGAGAATGCAGCACTGCCTCTGTGCCACCCCTTTTCAAGGCATCTTCAGAGGCTGCACATTCTGAACCACTGCAGGATTGAAAAGTGTGGTGCTGGAAAAGCGCAGCAGGCCAGGCAGCATCCGAGGAGCAGGAGAATCAACATTTCGGGCATAAGCCCTTCTTCAGGAATGAGGCCGGTGTGCCAAGCGGGCTGAGATAAAAGGTGGGAGGGGAATTTGGGGAAGGGGTGCTGGAAATATGATAGGTGGAAGGAGGTGAGGGTGAGGATGATAGACCGGAGAGGGGGTGGGGGCAGAAGAGGTCGGGAAGATGATTGCAGGTCAAGAGGGCGGTGCTGAATCCAGGGGTTGGGACTGAGATAAGATGGGGGGGGGGCGGGGGGGGGGGGGGAAAGAGGGGAAATGAGGAAGCTGGTGAAATCTACATTCATCCTGTGTGGTTGGAGGGTTCCTAAGCGGAAGATGAAGCTGGCACTTCCTCCAGGCGTCATGTGGCCAGGGTCTGGCGATGGAGGAGGCCAAAGACCTGCATGTGCTTGGCAGAGTGGGAGGGGGAGTTAAAGTGTTCAGCCACGGGGTGGTTGGGTTGGTTGGTGCGGGTGTCCAAGAGGTGTTCCCTGAAATGTTCCGCAAGTAGGCGGCCTGTCTCCCCAATGTAGAGGAGACCACATCGGGTGCAGCAGATACAGCAAATGGTGTGTGTGGAGGTGCAGGTGAATTTGTGACTGATATGGAAGGATCCATTGGGGCCTTGGAGGGAGGTGAGGGGGGAGGTGAGGGCGCAAGTTTTGCATTTCATGCGGTTGCAGGGGAAGGTGCCGGGAGTGGAGGTCGGGTTGGTGGGGGGTGTGGATCTGACGAGTCGTGGAGGGAGTGGTCTCTCCGTAACGCTAATAGGGATGGGGAGGGAAATATATCCCTGATGGTGGGGTCTGTGTGGAGGTGGCGGAAATGACGGAGGATGATACGATGTATCCAGAGGTTGGTGAGGTGGAAGCTTAGGACTAGTGGGGTTCTGTCCTGGTGGCGATTGGAGGGACGGGGTTCAAGGGCGGAGGAGCGGGAAGTGGAGGAGATGCGGTGGAGAGCATCGTCGATCACGTCTGGGGGGAAACTGCAGTCTTTGAAGGAGGCCATCTGGGTTGTTTGGTATTGGAACTGGTCCTCCTGGGAGCAGATGTGGCAGAGATGAAGGAATTGGGAATATGGGATGGCGTTTTTACAGGGGGCAGGGTGGGAGGAGGTGTAGTCTAGGTAGCTGTGGGAGTCAGTCGGTTTGTAGTAAATGTCTGTGTTGAGTCGGTCGCCCGAGATAGAAATGGAGAGGTCTAGGAAGGGGAGGGAAGAGTCTGAGACGGTCCAGGTAAATTTGAGGTGGGGGTGGAAGATGTTAGTAAAAAGTGAATGAACTGTTCAACCTCCTCGTGGGAGCACGAGGTAGCGCCAATACAATCATCGATGTAGCGGATGAAAAGGTGGGGAATGGTGCCAGTGTAGCTGTAGAAGATGGACTGTTCCACATATCCGACGAAGAGCAGGCATAGTTAGGGCCCATGCGGGTGCCCATGGCTACTCCTTTAGTTTGGAGGAAGTGAGAGGATTGGAAGGAGAAGTTGTTAAGACTGAGGACCAGTTCAGTCAGTCGAAGGAGGGTGTCAGTGGAAGAGTACTGGTTGGGTCGGCAGGAGAGGAAGAAGTGGAGGACTTGGAGGCCTTCGTGATGGCGGATGGAAGGTATAGGGACTGGATGTCCATCATGAAGATAAGGCATTGGGGGCCGGAGAAGCAAAAATCATAGAAGAGGTGGCGGGCGTGGGTGGTGTATGTAGCTGGGGAGTTCTTGGACTAAGGGGGACAGGACCGTGTGGAGGTAACCAGAGATGGATTCGGTGGGGCAGGAGCAGGCTGAGACAATGTGTCGGCTGGGGCGGTCAGGTTTGTGGATTTTGGGAAGGAGGTAGAAACGGGCGGTATGGGGTTGTGGGACTATAAGGTTGGAGGCGGTGCCCGAAACGTCGATTCTCCTGCTCCTCGGATGCTGCCTGGCCTGCTGCACTTTTCCAGCACCATACTTTTCAACTCCAGCATCTGCAGTCCTCACTTTCTCCTCATTGATCTGAACCACTGCAGGGGAAACATCAGTCGATGGACCGTGCTGCAAAGATGCCGTTAACAGAAAAAGGAGCTGTGGACTTCAAATAAAAGCAGACACAAAGATCTAGAAAATTCTGCAATGTCATTTTCACCTTTCTTGATGATAGGGTCATTCAAGCACCAGTTAGACAGGATCCTGGCATCAACTACTGCAGATGCCATCAGGTAGGCTAAGCAACATTGAAGATTTCTGAAGAGCAAACCAGAAAGGAAATGTTGGTTTGATCATTTATGTTTTTTCATTTTGTTTTAGTAAAAACAAAATAAAGATGATATTGGATTAATAAAGGCAGAAACATAGAAGAAACTTTTAAAAATTAACACCACTCAATGACTATCTACTGTCATGAAATGGGAAAATTAAATATTCCACAAGTTGAAAACTTATTTTTCAGGCCTAGAGAGGTTCTTCAGGAATAATTATGTAATAGTATACAATACAATTACTTAACATGCAATAAGAAGCCTCTTCAAGTGGCAAGTATAATGTCTCAAAAATGGAGTGGCATGTCAAAGTAATGAATTCTAATTGATTTCCTGTGCGACTTCAGAAGTGGTCCCTTATGAAGAGTGGGAGAATTATTGACAGCAACCTCCAGATTTCCACTTTTAAAATGTACTGGTGGGTACCAGAAGTTGTTGCTAGTTTCATGAAGTAACAAGATGAAATACTAACGCTTTCACCAATACTGTAACTAAAAGGTTTGAGCCAGTACACCACAGCATGCATCAGAAGTAAGCACGTCTCCACCTCCAAAGTCTGTGGTATTCTGTCCCCCCTACTTCCATTTTGTCTTTCTCTTTCCTATCATCCTCACAAGCAGAATTGAGGCTGCACTTCCAAAGAAGGGAGACCAGAGTATGCCACAACATCACAATAGCATGGGGAACTGCATGTACAGGAAACAGACATAGATGAATTCTTTGTTTTTACCACCCATATAGTTGGTAGGGTTAGAGGGACCGTATCGGTAAAAACAATGACTGCAGATGCTGGAAACCAGATTCTGGATTAGTGGTGCTGGAAGAGCACAGCAGCTCTTCCAGTGAATTCGAAGCTACTTGGATGCTGCCTGAACTGCTGTGCTCTTCCAGCACCACTAATCCAGAATAGAGGGACCGTATGTCCAGGAAAATCTGCCCAAGTCAAGTACTGAGAGATTTTGGGGAGGTCTCATCTCATCCTGCTCAATCTGAGGAAAGCCAGCTTTGGAAACGGTCTTATCAGACTCTTCAGTCTTCATCTTATTAGTTCTGTGCAAGTGGTATTTCCATACCTATCCCACAACATTGATGCTTCCCAGCCATAAATTTATAAGAAGCTGCTCAATTGCCAAGTGCCATTTTACTGACTCTAAGTTGCAACCCACAGAATCTGCCTCTGTCATAATAATCAATTCCCAGCTATTGTGCTCTGCCAAGACAGGACCAGCCATTTATATTTGCTGACAGCCACAACTGTCATGCTTATTTTAATGAGATAGTTATCTTTGAAATTTCTTTTAGAAAAGTATTATATTGAAGAAAAAAAGATGAAAAGGATAATGTTGAAGAAAATAAGTCAGCTTCAAGACTGGCTGTAAAAACATAAGAGAAGCTACAACAAACCACCTTTATTTACACATAGAAAAGAAAAGTACTGTCAGAAGTCTAATCAAAAATATTAAATAATAGTCTTAAATTATAATCTGCAACATCGTTTAAAAAAAAATCAAAGCAAAAGAGATCAGAAATGTTCAAGAAAAATTTAGAATAGAACCACTATCTAGACTGGAAAGGAATAAAACCAGGCCTGTCCTTAAACATGATGTTGTGTAAATGTGTTGAATGAATGAATGAATGAAACACATGAAGTACTCTTGTACAACTTTAATAAATCACTACTTATCAAAATATACATTCCAGCTTTTATGGAACCTTTAACCACGAACTTACAACCACCACTAATGCTAGTGAGCAGTAAATCACGACAGGTACATGGCTATTAATGATAGAGCTGCCAATTGCAAATATTCTGAAGTGAATAGCGATGCACTACAAGTTGAGTCTAATGCTAAATAACAAGCCCCCTGGGCTTTTGTAATCCGATTCACAAAGCAGCAATTTGTAGGGTAGCAAAGATTAAGTTTCCTGTACAGGAATATGAACCCAATAAGTGCAAAATGCTTGTGTTTGAAACACATACCAACTTCTCTTCATAAACCAGCTCCAAATATCAAGTATAAAGGGGAAGTAAACCTATGTGATATGGCCAGAGAGCTGAATCTTGTGGATCCTATTGTACATTTACTCAGTGATTCCTGCTCTCAGAGCCTTAGGAACTAGTGAAATTAGTTCACGGCATCTCTGCTGAGGGCAAATGAGGGAAAGGTATTTTTATAATTAGTCATTCAAGAAGCACTTTTCAGTCATTGAAGAGCCAAAAGGTCTACAGTACTCACATTTCTACTTTAGAGTCAAAAAGCACAGGGTACAAACTCAACTCTGGTCAGGCATGCACAAAATACAGAGGTACAGCAGGAAACGTTTCACCCACTCCTGCACAAAATCCCCAAATCTTCTGTTAGAACTCACTCATGGGAGTAATCAGGAAATGGTCACCTCACAAATAGAAGTGAGGAAAATCTGCTCTGCCAATCTATTTGCTGCTTGATAGGTTCACTACTACAACCAGTTTGAATTCCACCAGCACCGCTATGCTCCTCACCTTATTACAGCCTTGGTCCAAACATGGACAAAAACAGCTGAACTCCAGAAGCAATATGCAAGCAATTGCCCTTCATATCCAGGCTGCATTTGACCAACAGCACAGGGCTTGAGCAAAATTGTCAACTTGATGCAGGGGAAACTGATCACCAGTTGCAAACATGCACAAAGAAAGATGGCAGTGGTTCTGGAGGTGAATAGTTTCAGTTCAAGAGCATAATTGCAGGAGCTTGTTAGGATATGATATAGACCAAGTTGTCTTCAGCTGCTTTATCAATGGCCTTGTCTCAATCACAGAGTCAGAGCTACGACATAGTATCATATCAGACTCAAAACATTAACTCGGTTTTTCTCTCCACAGATGCTGCCTGACCTGCTAAGCTTCTCCATCATTTTTTGTTTTTATGTCAGAGTGGGGATGTTCATTAATGATTGCGCCATTCACAACAACTGTTATTGAACGAATCCATGGCCACAATCAGCAAGACACGAACAATATTCAGATTTTCACACAGAAGGTTAACACTTGCCCATTCAGCACCTCCCTCATCACTGTTCAAGGCCCCAAGCACACCTTTCATTTTACTTGTACTTCTTTCAATCTACTCTACTGTACTCATTGCTCACAATGAGGCCTCCTTCCTTTGGCAAGACCAAATGCAGACTGGGTGACCAAATTGCAAAACACCTTTGCTCTGTTCATGGGAATGACCTTCCAGTTTCAATGAAAACATTGTTTCCACGCTCACATTTCTATCCTGCATGTATTTCAATAAAATGCAACAGAAACTAAAAGAAACAACATTTCATTTTCTACGGAGGCACTTCACAGCCTCTAGGGACTCAATCAAATTCCATCACTTCTGAGTCTAAGCTCTATCCAACATTTTTCTGACTGCCTGCATGATCACCAACCCCACTCACCCAATGCCACCCACACATTTACATGTACAAAAGGTTATGACTTTACTTTCAGCTGAGTGGACTAACTGCCTCTTTCTCCTGCTTTCATGTATTTTGCATCTTAATATCTCCTTCATCACAGTTAGCAACCCTTCTGCCTTTTGCTCCGGACACCCTTAAACTGATTCACTCATGCCTCCTCGCCATCTGCCAAAAGCATAAGATCCATTATTCATCTCCTCCATTCAGACCTTAAGGGAGTCATACTGAATTGAAATATTAACTCCATTTCTCTTTCTACAGATGCTGCATGGCTTGGAGAGTTTCTCCAGCACCTTCTGCTATTATTCAAGTGCCAGGTAATGACCATCTTCAACACAAGAGAATCTAACCATCCCCTTTGATTTTCAATGGCATTGCCTTGACTATCAACATACTGTGGGTTACCATAAACCAGAAACTATTTTATCATGACTACAAGGTCAGGTCAGATGTTAGGGAGTTCTATAGCATATAATTGGCTGATTCATCTCCTGAAGACAAGCAATTCAAGAAGATGGTTCATTACCATCATTGTCAGAGCAATTAAAGAGGAGTAATAAATGCTGGACTAACCAGAAATGCCCACATCCCATGAATAATTCCATGATCGCCTGTGAGCAACACTATATTTTCCTCTTAGGGTTGATTGGTGTTGCACTTCTGGACTTCTGCTCAACTCACGTCTGAACAACTTTGTCTAGAGTTAGATTTGTTACAGTCCAAAGAAGATCTAACAAAGACTTATCAGTCAAGAATTCTATCCCTTATGAATTTATATTTGATGTCACCATTTTCATATTTCTCCACTATTATGTGGACATGTATTAGTTTCCAAATTCTTCTATTAATTCTTGCTCTTTCAAGAATTTTATTAGTTCTGAATTTGAAGGAACTGTCAAATGTTTTCAGCACCGATTCTATAGTATTTGGCTCTTCCTTTATTGCTTGGCAAGGTAGAACATCATAGCTATTCACTAAATTGTGTATTTAGGGTGGCACGATGGCTCAGTGATTCACTGCTGCCGCAAAACACCAGGGACCTGGGTTTATTTCGCCCCACGTCTGCGCAGATTTCCTCCATATGCTCCAGTTTCCTCCCAAAGTCCAAAGGTGTGCGGGTTAGGTGGATTGGCCATGCTAAATTGACCACAGTGTCTTGTGGGATATGCAGGCTAGGTGGGTTAGCCATGGGAAAGGCAGGGAGAGAGGAGTGGGTCTGGTGGGATGTTGTTCGACGTGTTGCTGAATGGCCTGCTTCCACACTGTGGGGATTCTATGATATTCTATATAATTGTATTTACTTATTCGGCTTCTAATTTAATATGCAACTTGGACGTTGCTCTGTATCTCAAATTGTTTGCTCCAAAATATACAATTCTGTATTCTTGGCAATATATTTTCTTGATGCCATTTCTTCCTAATATGATTATCATTTGATTCGATTAGATTCCCTACAGTGTGGAAACAGGCCATTCAGCCCAACAAGTTCACACTGACCCTCCGAAGAGCAACCCACCCAGACCCCCCCACCCCACCCGAGTAATGCACCCAACTCTATGGGCAATTTTGCATGGTTAATTCACCTAACCTGCACATCTTTGGACTGTGGGAGGAAACCCACACAGACATGGCAGAAAGTGCAAACCCCACACAGACAGTTGCCCGAGGCAGGAATTGAACCCTGGTCCCTGGCGCTGTGAGGCAGCAGTGCTAACCACAGACACCGTGCCACCCCTAAGACACAAGACGCAATACATCATTTAAATGACTTTCATTTCATAATAATTGCAGGTCTGCTGCTCTTTAAAGTACTGAAGGTTTTTAAAGTTGCATATTGAAGATTTCTTTTCCTCATCTAACTATAGATGTTTCTTGTGGTTAGCAAGATATAGTTTATGGTTCATTAGCAACCAATTACAGTTTATGATATTCATGGATACAGATTTGAGAAGTACCAAATATTCGGTCTTATTCCTTCGCATCGTAAGTTGATCTGCCCACATAATTATCATAGTGGGTGGTGCTCATGGCACGCCCTAGTATTAACCCTTCCAAACCCAAAAACAAGTAGTTTTAGAGCCCATGAAGAGAAAAGTTCTTTCACCGCCCATCTGTAAATGGAGCCTCTGGGGTGTGCTCACCTTCCTTCCCATACTGGGATTTACCCACAACCAACCCAGCACTTGAACTGATTGACTTTGGAAAGATTTGTTGATATCCTCAACTGGTCAAAAAGGTAGAGTTTCTAGTTAATACCTTAGGGGGCGCAGATTCTAAGCACTCCATCTACTTGGTTAAGCAGTGTTAACAAAGGAACTAAATCCACTCAGCGATTCCACAATTTTTCCTTTTGCACCTTTACCCTCAATACTAAAAACAGTGTGAGCCACTAGCCATAGCCACATATTTACTGTCTAGCGGGGCTTGTTTTTTCTCTTGCATCTAAAGCTTGGGTTGTGAGTAAGCCAAGTTTAAGCTTATATTTAACAATGTGCTGCATGGGATTTGCATATCCCCAGAGTGAGCACAACACAGAGAAAGGAGGAGAAGCTTATTGCAAGGAAAACTGGCCAATACACACGGTTACGTTTCAGGTGTTAAAAGTTATTTTGCTTCATATTTATTTTATAGGATTTAAGCTAAATCCAACACTGACTTCCACTGATAAGCTATGAACTCAATGGAAAACATCAAACAAAGTTAATTTAAGTTAAATTCTTTTTTCTTAAAAGAGAAATGCAGTGACTAAGCCTTCAAGTGCATTCAGTTAGGATTTGAGGCAGCTGAGGAAGAAACTATTCATCCATCATTCCAACTCGAAGAGAACAATCCTACAAATGCTATTTCTATGTATGATATCTATACCACTTCTAAATTTTTAGATGAGTTTATCCAGGAACACAATACCTAATTTCTGACTACTTGCTTGGAAAGGCTTTACTGTTACTCAAACTGTCCAATCATTTCCTAACCAGCATCAATACATAAAATATTAAGGTTTTGTTCCTTGCAATTTTCCCTCTCTGGCATGAAATCTGCTATTTCTTTGCTTTCTGTAAAACACCCCCGATCTTTTTACTCCATTTTAATGCACTTGTATCATTATTCATGTTTACTCAAGAGTATACAATAGCTCACACTGTTTTGGCATTGAGGATAAAGGTGCAAAAAGAAAACTTGTGGAATTGGAGTTGATTTAGTTCCTTTATTGACACTACTTAACCAAGCAGATGGAGTGCTTAGAACCTGCGCTCCCAAAATATTAACTAGAAACTCTACATTTTGACCAGTTGAGGATACGAACAAATCTTCCCAAAGTCAACCAGCTCAAGTGCTGAGATGGTCGTGGGTAATACCCAGTATGGAGAGGGAAGTTGAGTACACACCAGAGACTCTGTTACAGATGGGAGGGGAGATATCTTTTCCCTTTACGCCTCACTGCTCAATTGCCAACAAGGTGTGTGTTAAAGGGAGTGCTTGCACCTATATGGAGTTGAGATTTTCAATAATAGACGTGAAGCAGGTTTTCTTGCAAGTTATAAATCAGAAGAACGAGTAATACGTCTGCAGCACTTCGATGCAAACTTGAAAAAGTTCGCTTACTCCTTCATACAAGCAGCGGAACACAAGTGAGGATGGGCTCTAGAGGCAAAGCATGCATTTTGCTTATTAGATGAAATACAAGTAGTAAATAAGATGCACAGGATCTCAGGCTTTTAAGATGTATGGTGCAAGCATGAATTGATTCTACATCATGGTTTTATTTTTAAAAAAGAGGAATGGAAGTTGGAGGCTTTTGGATTTCTGGATGAAGTTTCTGAGGCTAATCTTTTCAGGTGAAAATGAACTCACCTCCCTTACCCTGCCTTGTTTTGGACAGGACTCTATTTGAATGGAGCAATTACCCCTTTTGCCTGATTGGTTTCCAGACCATGCTTGCCCCTGGCTCATGGAGCATTAAGATTTTTTTTTAATATCTGCAGTCAGGTTTTGGATATATGATGACTACTTCAAATGTCTCACCAGAATAATTTAGTCAAAAGTCATTAATATATATTGGAGCACAGATGATGGTCTTTCACACCTATCTTTACACTTTGATGCTTGACGTCATCTGATGCTTGGTGCTCGCTTTGGTTGAAAACAAACTGTCCCTTTGCCAAGTTGCTCTTTAACCTTCTCATTTAAAAATGCCCATCACCTCCCCAGACGCACGAGCATTTTGAATCAGCCTGTCAGCCCACAGCACACTTGGAGAGCAAAACAAAACATTGCATACTGCTCCCTGGTTCCTTAATGAAATGAGTTAAAGAAAATAACAACCTTGTTTTAGCAGCTTCCAGCAGAGTCCCTTCAGGACCAACGTGGAGTCAGGAAAACTTAATCCTGCATTGTTTCGATTATGTCCAATTTAGGTGAAGTTTCCCTTTCCACACAAAAAGGCAGAATACCTGATTGGCACAGGTAATAAGCTTGTAACATGTCGGAACATTTTGGACATCATGGGGTGGGGGTAGAGAAGAATAGGACAGTATCATACTCCTTGGCTGAGTGTGACATGAAAGTCTACTAACACCCGTTTTGTGTCACAAAGGCATTCACTGTCAACTAGTCAGATGCCAATTTGGCAGTGGGATCCCAGAACAAGCACTAGTCCCATACGTAGTCTATTGAAGATTGGCACCTGCTTGAGGCAGCCTTCCCTGTATATTTGACAGTCAGCGCCCAACAGTTTGGCAGTCAATAAATCTCTGGAGGAGACTGTGCCTGGAATATTTAATTCTCACTGAACAAGGAGGAGCTAGGTCGGCCCATCTCTCTCCTCCACACTATCCTCCCCCACCCAATGATTTCCTAAAAATCACTTGTGTTATGATGTAGAAAATGGCTATAGCTCATTCCCCCCTCCATTTTATTTTGTTCAAAAAGCATTTTCACTCCCTGCAGTGCAAAGCTCTAATTAAACTGAAAAGCAGTATTCAGGAACTGCCAACATCACTTCCAAAATTCCACAAATGCCTGCTAATGGGTACATGGAAACAAAAGTCTCTTTAAAAGACAGTGCTTATGGTGATAACAAGATGTTTGATTTACAAGTAAAGCTACACTGAAATGCAGGGCTGTGAAGGAATGTTGCCGTATTTTTGAAAATAAGGCTGTTTCATGCTGGTAAAATGCAGCAATATTACTCCATATTGTAGTCTAATATAAAGACCAATACCAATCTGTACAACAAAGAATCCCCAGGAAAATCTATAAAAGGAACTCGCTTAAAGCAAGTGACAGTGGACAGATGTAAAATGTAGGGTTATTTTTTTCTTGCCTTTCAGATGAGAACAGCAAAGGGAAAACTGTGTTCCTCCGGGCAGGAGTTCTACAGTAGCAGAGGCTAAATCTAGTCAAGGATGTGTCCCACACACGTTCAGGATGTGAAGAGTCAAACAGAAGAATTTCAACTCATTTATAATTGCTGAATCTTCTGTGGAATATGTTGCCATTAACACCACCGATCGCATGTAATTCAATTCTTTGTCAAACAGCTTTGTAAAGGAAGCAGCTATCCAGAAAATACATAGGCATGCCATTAGAAACATTGGAAATAGGAAGAGTGGGCCATTTGAGCCTTCAAGCATGCTCTACCATTATGGTAGTGGTTGATTACCCATCTCAGTACCCAGTTCCCATTTTCTCCCTATAAGCATTTCTCTCTTTAGCCCCAAGATCCACATCTAACTCCATTTTGAAAACATTCAATAATTTGGCTTCAACTGTTTATTGAGGCAGAAAATTCCATAGGCTCACCAATCGCTGAGGAAAGAAATCTTTCAGTTCAGATCTAAATGCTTATCTTATATTTCTAAACTGTGGCTCCTGGTTCTGGACTCCCTGAACATTGGAAACATCTTTGCTGCATTTACCCGATCCAGTCCTATCCAAAGTTCACAGATTTCTGAGGGACATCTCCTACTTCTAAACTCCCGTTTATATAGCCCTGACCAATCCAGTCTCTCTTCATATGTCAGTCCTATCAAGCCAGGAATCAGTCTGATAAATTCTCCATAGATAACATCCTTCCTTAGATAATGAAGCAAAACACCAAACACTACTCCAGATGTTCTCACCAATGCTGTGTACAATGGCAGCATACATCCCTATTCCTGTACTCAACTCTCCCATGATGAAAGCTAACATACCAAGCTGTTTTCTTCATAGCCTGCTGCAGCTGCCTGCTTACTTTCAGCAACTGGTGTACAATAACCCCCAGATATCATTGCACTTCCCCCTTCCCTAATCTCTTCCCATTCAGTTACCTTCCTGATTTTGCTGTCAAAGTGGATAAACACATTTCATCTGCCATGCATTAGCTTGTCCAAATCATACCGAAGCACTCTGCATCCTCCTGACAGGTTCACCTTCTCAACTAACTTTGCGTCACTAGCAAAACTGGAGATATTAACTTCGATGAGGGAACTAAATGTGTACGGTGAAAAATTGGAGTTGAAAGCACTTATCCTTGTGGTACCCCATTAGTCACTGTCTGCCACAAAAACCCTATTTTGTTAGCTTTCTGGTAACCAGGTCTCTATACATTACACCCCAATCTCATGCACTTAAATGTTAAAGATAAATATGTGGGACCTAATTAAAAGCCTTCTGAAAGGCCAAGTAAACTACATCCACTGGCTCCTCCTATCAATTTCTACTAATTACATGATTTGTGCAAAGATTTGTAGCTCAGGTACCGGCTGTCATGGTTGCATCGCAAGAACAGCGACCTCAATATTAACTACTCCCATACCAAATGGGAGAGGAGTTATAGATTCATGAAATAGTTACAGCATGGAAGGAGGTGATTTTATCCTTCCCGTACATGCTGGTCCTTTCAATTTCAAAAAGATGTCCTCAAGCCATCATATATGCATGCTGGGAGCATTCAGCATCAGTCTTGCTAGCTCCAGTTTCAGGCGGGTGTCATTGTTAGAATATTGGTTCACATCATTAGGTGAGAACTGTAATAAGGGGCCTACAGCACACTCTGCTAACAGATTGCACATTTTACAGAGGACAAGGGAAGAAAAATATAAACAAAGAAAAACTGAAACAAAGACAAACGTTTCTGGAAAAAAAATCCACCAGACACCAAGAGAGAAAATGCTGGAAAATCTCAGGAGGTCTGGCAACATCTGTAAGGAGAAAAGAGCTGACGTTTCGAGTCTAACTGACCCTTTGTCAAAGCTGTGTCCATTAGACACAGTTGTGGAAGAAATTTTAATTTTTTTTCTTCTTTAGATCAGTTTGATTGTGGGAACACAGGATCAGGAAAAGGTTATTAATTCCTCTTGATCTGTCTTGCCATTCAATGAGGCCACAGTTGATTTATCATTCTCGAGATGCCTACCTTTCTTCTATTTCCCTCAATTCCTGTACTTAAATAAAACTCAGTTCTATGTTCAACAATTGATTGAACGTCAATTGCCCTTTCTGAAAGAAAGGTTCAAACTTCCGTCACTCTTGCGTGCATTCCTGCAAATCACTACTGCGAGCTCTGGCACTTTATTTTAAGACTATATACCTTGTCTTCAATTTCACAAACTAGCAGAGTTTCCCATTTCTCATTTCTTCCCCTTAACACCTTGAAAAACTGCATCCAAACCCCACTTAATCATCAAAATCCCACTGGGTATACGTTTAGTCTGTGCAACCTCTCCATTTAATTTGATCAGAGTCTAGGTTCAGCTTCACTCTTGCTCAAATCTCAATTTCTCAAAAACTGGACAAAGTGGTCAGGCCCTGCATTGGCATCGTGTGGTCCCAGACTAGTTATTAGCTTCACAGTTTTGTCTACTGTTCCATCCCAAGTTCCAAATGACCTTCAACCCTAGCCAACCCAGACTAGCCAGAATCACTCAGTTTCCAAAGTACCCCAGTCTGGAATACAGAACTCAATGGAATCCATACAGCCTTGCACCTGAGGGAGCCAGATTTGAATCTCTGTATCTGTACCTTTTTTTAAAAAAAAATTGGAGCTTCAATCCTTTCTAGACAAACGTATCTTTCCCTCAGTGGTCATAATATCAGGCTTCACATAACCAGGGCTTTGTATAACTGAAGCGTGACAGCTACTTTGCATTCCTGTTATAAAATTGGATATCTTTTAAATAAAAACAGCATTCTGCTAGCATTATCGATCAAAAATGCAATAAGTTGAAGAGCACATGAAATATTAACTGTTTTTATCTGCACAGATGTTGCCAGATTTGCTGAAGCATTATCTATGTTTACTTTAGTTATTGATGTGCCCAGACTTGCCACGAATCTCTGGATTTCTGCTGAGTTGAGCATTTCATGTGTCCAAACTCCTAGTGGTCAGCGCATCTCACATCTGGCCATTCTGAAAAGGGAGCCACGTTTCTGTGGCTGCACAAGATGTGCTGAGAAAATATCGGCCAACAGATCAGGAGAGTTCCCTCTTTATTTTCAATACTGCCTACAAGATGTACCGAAACCACCCCGGGGAACATGGTTTAATATTTCACCCAAAATGATGATTGATTGGACAATGATCCTGTCAATATTAGCACCTTCCTGACAAAGAATCAGTTGCATAAACGGAGATCATGGAGCAAAAATGTGATGATGTCACAGACCTTAAATACCTCAGAGGCTGGAGTTAGAACACTATGAAGTGAGAACAATGAAAGAAACACCACAGTTACACTGTCTGGGAGAAACACAGAGCACATGGATGAGAAAATAGTTTAACCCTAACTACTATAAGCTATAAGTCAGATACGATGTATCTATGATTATCATCTATTTTAGTATTTTCTTGTAATATACAGTATAATCAATACAGTAACTTCAAGGGCAGCATGGTGGCTTAATGTTTAGCACTGCTGCCTCACAGCACCAGGGATCTGGGTTGGATTCCAGCCTTGGGTGACAGTCTGTATGGAGTTTGCACATTCTCGCAGTGTCTGCATGGGTTTCCTCCAGGTGCTCAAGTTTCCTCCCACAGTCCAAAGATGTGCAATTTACGTGGATTGACCATGTTAAATTGCCCCATATCGTCCGGGAATATGCAGACTAGGTAGGTTAGCCACAGTAAATGCAGAGTGACAGGGGTAGGGTGGGATGGTCTTTGGAAGGTCTGGAAGAATTCTATGGTTCCATAACATGGAAGCTTGAGCCTGAAGGCCATTCTTTACTCAGTCTTCTCCTTTACCAGCTAGTAGAGAATCCCAACTCAGGTGTGGCATTAAACCACCTGATTAAAAAAAAAGTGTGCCTACAGCAGATGTCACCTGGGATGTTCAAAGAGGTTTCAGATAGACTCACTTGGAATGGAACAATGATCATGGGTTGACAACTTCAGGAGTTGGCAGAGCCAATACAATTGAATTAGGAGATTAAAGGCAATGTTGTTATGCAACTGACTGGCAAAACTTCATACAATTCCCTTTGGGCCACAGTGACTTCAGACCATAAGCCAACAATAACAGTTTATCCCCTCCCCCCAGAGCTGGAATTTTGGCCATACATTTAAATTCATTACACATTGTCCTAAAGCAGTATTTCATGTTCAATGCATTTGCAGAATCAGGAAGAAAATATTATTTGGAAGCTAAAAGAACAGCCCTTCATACAGGTCGATGTGTATTTATCCACACAAGGAACAGTGACCACATTTCAAGGTAAATCATTGTACAGGAAACAGGGGAACAGTGATCTTGTACTAGTTTTGAGATTGCAACCTCTTCACGTTAAAGAGTGTCTCACTTCTATCTCCTTTTAAGCTGCCAGTAAAACACTTAATGTTGATTAATTTAAGAATACTCCTTATATATTTTATTCATATATCCCTATTTGAATTGAACACACTAGTGGTACTGATCTGATACGGTATACACCTAACAGTGTAGTTGGAAGATGGAAAGTTAAATTTTACAGTTAAAATGTCAAAATTACTGGGCTAGTAACTATATCTCATTGTATGGCTTGGCAAAAATTTCTGGACAGTTATAAATGTAAACATAGTCAAGACCTACTTTTATAATTCATATTTTTGTCCCATCACCAAATTATTAAAAAGTGAAATACAACATACTAGAAATTCAGACAGAATTATTTGCCATTGTTTTCACCTGAATTTGCAGTCAGCACCAAAAGCACTTAATGCTGGTGAAAGCTGCTCATAAATATTTGACTACTTCTGTAGTGAGAGAATTTTCCACTTTGCCAACTGAAGTTTCAATCTGGCGCCAGGTCAGAAGAATATCTTGGCAATGAAGCAACAGTGATCTCACCAAGGAGGTTAGTAACTACTAACATTGAAGCATTCGCGCACGCGCACGCGCACACACACACACACACACAAAACTTGGAAGTTAAATGGTTAATGTGCTATCAATTTTAATTGAAAATTTCAGATAAATGGATGATGGAATTAAGATGAATGCTGAAATAAAGACAGATGTTTAAAATAGGGATTTTTTAAAAATTGTGGTGTTATTTAACCAATGTAGTATTAACCAATGTAGAATTATCTGTCCAGGCTCATGTTATTGTTTCATAATCATTGTGAAGTTACCTCACTATTCAAAACCCAGTTTACCATTTTCAAACGAAAATACCTTTTTCACAAATTCTATAACAAGATTAAAATGGAAGCTCTGATCATTTCATGAGTGCAATGGAGTTAGCAAACGTCTGTGCAAACCTCTACAGCTTACTTGATCTACAGAAGAATATATATTTAACTATACCTACTTCTAGAATTCCACATTATTCTTATGTCCAAGTTCCTAATATTATGGTCAGTTGATAGAATAACAATGGTGAATGCCAACAGCTTCACCTTCATTACCACAGTACAATCTGGCACAGTTGGCAGAACTTTCAATCAGAGCAGAAGCACAAAACAAGCAACAGCTGGACTGTCAGCTACAAATCTCGATCCCAACTACACAAAGCCTGTAAAAACTCTCACCCCTTCATTTTCATCGGTTAATGGGACATGGGTGGCATTGGCTCACACCTGCAGGTGGTGGTGGTGAGTTGCCTCTTAAACCACTGCAGTCTTTAGGGTGTAGGTACACCCTCAACACTGTTAGAGGATGGGTTCCAGGATTTTGAGCCAGTGACAGCAAGGAAACACAAATAACTCCAAGTCAGGATGGTGTGAGACACAGGAGAACCTACAGGTGGTGGCATCACATGCACCTCCTCTCCTTGCTGTTCTAGCTGGTGGAGGTCACAGGTTTGGAAGGTGCTGTCAAAGGAGCATTGGTGAGCTGCCACAATGCATCTTGTATATAGTGCATATGGCCACCACTGCGTATCTGTGGTGAAAGGACTGAATCTTAAAAATCTGGCGGATAAGGTGCCTTTCAAGCAGATTGCCCTGGGATGATAGGAGGGGAGTAACTTGCCACAGAATTCCCACCCTCTGACCTGCTCCACAAAGGCTGGTGGCCTGTCACCAAGTCACCCTTTATTTACACATGAAAAGTCCTCGACTCTAGTACAATATTTGTTCTCAGAGTGAAGATAACCTGAGACTACTGTTTACATCTGTCAACCAGGGCCCCCTGATTAAACCCAGGTTAACAGCCTCAATTAGGGAACTCATTCTATGAGGTCCACCTGGCTGACATCATTCCAATCAGTATACTTAACTACAGTATTTCTATGGCTGATCTATTTAGTTTCTGGTCAATGGTAACCTCCACACGGTTCTTGTGATATTTCAATATGGCTTCAGGCAAGCAGAATGCCTTATTTGTGATACATTTACAGGATAATAGTGAAGGTGTTTTAGGAATGTCCTCAAAGCATTCCTGGAGAGGTCAAACACCGCTGCCGGATGATTCTTCTCTTTTGGAGTGGGGTGGGATTCACCAAGCTGTGACCAACCAAAATGGAGCAAGTTCTCTCAGGAAGGCAAGGAGAACATCTTACTGGAAATGCGCAGCACCAACTTCCAAACAAACCACTGACCCAACTCCTCAAAGCAGCACCATCCCAGCATCTAAAGATCATACACTGGACTCATCCACCATTTCAGAATTCATTGAATCCTCAGTCCCCAGGTAAAGAGATCACCATTTTGTCTCAAATCAACTAATTCAGCACAGATTTTAAGCCTCTTCTTCTCTTAACATTTACATCAAGAAACTGCAAAATACACAAGTCGACAGTGAGCTGTATAGTTAGCTACAAGGATAGTGAGAAAATACTGCATATTAGAGGGAAAGTTAGTTTTTATTAAAATCATCTCTATGAAAAATAAATGAAAATCCAGTTAATGTTCTCCTAATGGCTGACAAAACAGCAATGTTTAGTCAGTGTGGAGAGTAAATCCTGAGCTTACCAACTACACTGCAGCCTTGAGTGTGCCGCCTGGAGCATCTGTTACTATGGCAACCTACAGTTTGCTTCCACCGCAATGAAGCGTGACATTTGAAACACACATGACAGATGTCATTGCAGCATTGAGATCCGTGGTCTGCACAACATCACAGAAAAGCTCGACAATTCTGATTTCGGCTCTTCGTGCACTCTGATGCCACAAACACTGCCAGTTTGCAGCTGCCAGCTTTGATAATATCAACAGTAACCTGGCAGTGTGACTGAGATGCTATTTGTGCTGCCGGATTGGTGATCTTAATAGTGATGGAAACATTAAGTAGTTTACATCAGAGCCGGCCACTTATTTCAGCAATGAAAACCCTTCACAGCACTGAGACATCTTCATGCCCTTAAACTTAAATGGCTCTTCCTCAGTATTCCATTGTGAAGGCAAAGCCCTGGAAAAAGGGACTCCTTTAAAAACTGTCCAGGCACACAACCTTCTAACTTGGAGACTTTCCTACTCAGTTTGAAGAGGTCAGTTTCACTAGCAATGTGGGTTGAGCTTCTATGTGAAACCAATAGCCCCTGCATCTTTAGGTTGGCTTTCATGCAGATTGCCCACCTTCATACTGCAGATGCTTTACTGCACCCCTCATTCCAGCCTTTAGAGAAACAATATCAATTTATGCCAACTGGTGTACAAGACAATGGCTCTGAAGTGTTTAATGTTACATTGGCTTTATCTAGAGGTTGGAGTCAAGGTGGTCTATTCTAGATTTGGAGGGAGAAGATGCGTCCGTACAGCTCCTGAAAGCACTAGTAATTATGCCTGACCAAATAGATTTGTTTTTATTGATATAATGCAATAAGCCTCCTTGTTATGTCAGAAGCAGGTTCCTTTTGTACATTAGTATACCCTCAACCAATACATATTTAGAACAGCCCAAGACATAGAAGGATTGAGCTACCTCAACAATACTTACCCAATAACACATACAGGTAGAGGAGGTAAATACCACAAATTATCAGAAATGGAAAACTGAGAAAGGCCTCATGATACACCACCTCAGCCCCATAACGATCCTCAAACTTATCCAAGTAGGTAGTAGGAAGGGGGTGACCTTCCGACCTTTAGTAAAACAGCTTCAAATAACTAACCATGTGGGCGATCTGAACTTAGTTCCACTTTCCATAGACACTGGCTGACCTACGGACTATCTCCAGCCCCGTTTTTTTAATACTTCCGATTTCCAATATCTACAGCTTTCTGGTTTTCAAATAGTTAATCCAAGGTTCCTTACAATGCTATCGCTTCAAGTTTAGTTCACTCCAAGACGCTGGGTTCATAGTGTGTGGTGTTTTGTTTTGTTTAAATTACAAACAGTACAGGCACGTGAGGATTAGCAGAGGTATCTTGCAAGCCTGAGCCCTCAGAGTCCATCATACACACTTCTGTGCAACCTCTATATTACAAGAAAGAAACACCTCAATGTTGTTGAATAATTCATCTAACTGGGAACCTCAATTTGAGAAAAAAATATTTTTCAAACAACTAAACTGCACAAAGTCACGTTTCATTATGGCAGTGAGAAATGAATTTGTCTGTAACACAAAGAATAACAAGTAGAATTGAATTACAGAGTTGAGATCAATCTCAGTATTCAGAGGATGCTGATAGAATGAGTTTTGCACTTCTGATTTACAACTGCCTTGATACTTCTAGTTATTTCACACAACATTAAGTACTGAAAAACCCCTAAAAAGTAACTGCAAAGATGCTGTTTTAGTTATGCTACTGATGCACACAAATCCAAATGCTACTAGCCCAGCAGGTACATGCCAATGTTTGGGTCCCATCCACCTTCCTCTCAATCCACTAATACATCCTTCTGCTGATTCATCCCTCATATCCTGTTTCCTCAAACTTCAACTCTCTGAAATACCCATCACCAAATTCCCTTCTTTACATCCATTTTAGCAGATATTGTAAACAGTTCTCTTCCTATGCTGATCCCACTCCTTTAAACCTACCATCATCATCAGTCTCTTCAAAAACAAATCTCTTCACTCCTCAATCCTTCCTAACTATTGGCCCATGTCCAACCTTGCTTTCCTCCCCTTGAATGTGTTGTTGCAATGTCCAAAATGCATTCTCACTCTTGCAAGGAACTCTGCGTTCCGGGGGGGGGGGGGGGGGGGGGGGGGGGTGGGGGCTCTCACCTGGCTCTATTCCCACCAAATTGTATTCAGAAAATCACTTGCAATGGCTTTCTTCCTGTTCCCTGCACTTCTTGCTTCTAATATTTCTTGTTGATAATCTGTGGCAGCACAGTGGCTCAGTGGTTAGCACCACTGCTTCACATTGCCAGGTACCCAGGTTCAATTCCACCCTTAGGCAACTATGTGGCGTTTGCACAATCTTCCCACATCTGTGTGGGTTTCCCATGGGTGCTCCAGTTTCCTTCCACAGTCACAAAGATGTGCAGGTTGGTGGATTGGACATGCTAAACTTCCCATAGTGTCCAGGGATGTGCAGGCCAGGTGGATTAGTCATGGAAAACATAGGGTTACAGGGATGGGGTGAAGTGGTGGGTCTGCTCTTCAAAGGATCAGTGTGGACTTGATGGGCTGAAAGGCCTGCTTCCACACTGTTCGGGATTCAACGAACCTATGCCTTGACATCATCTCAAAGGCAGAGCAGGTACTTTTGCATGTACAGTGACAACACCCAGCTCTCCATCACCAGATCTCTCAACTCCTGCATAAATGCTGCATTATCCAATTGTTTATCCTAAATCCATTAGGGACAGAGCAACAACTTGCTTCAAATTGGAAAGACTGAATGCATCATTCAGTCCCTGCTCCAAACTCAGTTCCCCAATATTGCTTTCATCCTCTTCCCTCACAGCGAAATTTAGCCAATTCTGTTCATAACCATCACATCACACTTGATCCTAAGATGAGTTTCAATCTCATACTTGGGCCATTTATAATTGTAAATTTCCACCTCCATAACATCACTCAATTTCTCAACTCAGCTCACCCCTCCCTATCTGTTATCATCTTCAACTAATCCCTTCAGATATCTGTGCCCCTCTAATTCTGCTTCCTTGCACATTCCAAATTGCAATTCCTGTACCATCGATGGTCATGCCTTCAGCTGCAAGTTTGGAATGTTTCCTACACACCTCTCTGCCTCTCAACCTCACTTTAAAGGCACATCTTCAAACCTACTGCATTGACAAAATTCCAAAATACTCTTGCTGAGTCTCCTGGAACGTTTTATATGTTATGCTATGGGTGCTACAAAAATACATAGGTTGTCATACTGCCAATGCTAATTTCCTCAATGATTTCTTATTCTACCTACAAGCCACGACCTGGCAAAGGACATTTTCTGAATGTCTGGTTGGATTCACCACTGAATACTTGTACTTACAGCTTAAGTTCTGATTTCCCTTGTAATGAGAACTATCCCTTTAGCATCCACCTCAAACATCCTCATAGTCTCCAAGCTCATGCCACAATCTTATCTTTTCTGGAAGGAAGAGACCCTATTTCCTCATGGGTAGAACATTTCTCAAACCTGCTACAATTTGGATCAGTCACCTTTTCACCTTCTTTGTATCCATATTACAATTTGGACCAGAACTGCTCACGGTACTCTAAGTGCAGCTTGACTGAGATTCTATGCAAGTTGAACAAATTTTCTGATTTTCAACTCAATCCCTTTGGACCTAATTCAAGTCTTGGTTATTTTGTGGTCAGATTAACTTGCATCTCTATTTTAGAGATTGGTAATATTTGTTCCCACAGATCACAGCTTCCTAATTCTATTGAAACATTTATTTTCATGGTGTTCCATTATTCTTCCTCCTAAGAAATTGTGGCCCACCCCACCAGCAAGGTCTTTTCTGGCCCCACTACTCAGTCTTTGGTAACCTCAGTAATGATCTCGGATCCTCAAATCCTGTTTTCTCTTTGTCCATAGATGGCCACCAGTGCTGTGACCCCCAACCCCAAATGTAAATGATCCTGAAACATAGTCTCTTTCTCTCTGCAGAAGTTTCAGCACTTGCTGAGTATTTCTTGCATTCTTGGTTTTATTTGAGAAGTTCTAATTTCAGACATGAATCTAATATCGAACTCTTCATCTCTACTGCATCACCCTTACTATAATCTGCTCTTCTGCAATGAATTCAACAGATTGGTCAAACTGAAATTGGTCATACTGAAATTTAGGCCGAGTGTCAGCATATTTTTAGTGTCTAGACAATTTTCTGTCAACAGACAACATATACAAAAGGTTGAATGACCTTGTTCTATTTGCACATCCCTGTGCCTCTCTGAATGTTTCAATCACCACAGCAAATTGCATTACGTGCCAGGGAGTAGGAAGTTACAAAAAGCGCGTAAAGTTCAATTTGGAAAAGGGGAGGTCATCCACTTTAAGGTAGTTGGAACATTTATCAAAGGTGTGACACCAGTAGGTGTGACCAAGCAATGAGATCTGGGTATCCAGGCCCATAAAATCATTCAAAGATAGAGCACAACTTCAAATTATAAGCCGGAAAAGCTATTAAAAGATGGAGCTTCATCTCAACAGAACTAGAACACAGAAAGAGTGCAAGAGCAAGAGAGAGAGAGAGACAGACAGACAGCAAGCACTCAAGAGTTATATTTCAATTGTACACAGCCTTGGTCAGCCCTGAGCTGGAGCACTGTGTTCAGTTTTGGGAACCAGACTCAAGGAAAGGTAATTAGTTCTGGAAAGGGTACAGTATCTTTTATTTTGTGAATTGATGCCACACAGAGGCTGGGTTTCAAACTAACTGATTGAGGAGAGGCAAAGCCAAGAATTGTCTTCACATTCAGCCTTCAAAGTGAAACAATTTATTCTCCATTAACACTAAATGTCTCCATTCACAGTAATTATAGATATACCAGGCTCTGATCCCACAATTGCATTAGATAAGATTTTTTTTTTATTATTGTCCATGGGTTTAAGGTCAATGAGAGTAACTCTACCCATTTGTGTGGGTTATTTATGACCAGTGATATGCAGCTGTGACATCAGCACAAGTTTGCTCTGGGCTCCTGAAGCCCTTAATACAATACAGTAGTGAGAGGCCACTGTGGATAATTAAAGCTCATGACGGAGAGTAAGACATTGGTATGAATATAAGATTGTCGCGCTAGCAGGAAACAGTAAGCGTAAAATCGGTTATTTTCTGGTTAGCAAGATGCAATGAGTGGTCGGATACTGGGAATACTGCTGGGGCCTCAACTTTTTCCAATGTGTATAAATGGCTTAGAAGAAAATAAGGGACATTTACTAAATTTACTTCCGAAACAAAGATATGGAGGAAGTTGTTAAGAGAAGGTTGCTACAAACAAATATAATTAGGTGAAGTGATTGGGTAAAGATTTGACAAATAAAGTATAAATGGGTAAATGAGAAATTGTCCACCTTTCCAGAAAAATTAAAGAAATCACATTATCTAAATGGTGAAGCTTTTAGAACTCCAAAATATGGAGGGAATTAGCTGTCCTAATGTATGTTTGCAAAAGGTTAGTTTGCAGGTACAGCAATAGTAGTTAGGGGAGCTCATAACATGCTATTGTTTCTTGTGGCGGGGTTAATCTAGACGTATGGCAGTTATGCTTCGCGTACTAGTGATACCATATCTATAAATAGTGTGTAGTGTACCAATACTGGTTTGGTTATTTAAGAAAGAACTTCTCAACTTTGGCCACAGGTCAGAGAAGGTTTAAGGGTTTTTGCCCAAAAGGCCGATTTTACTGCTCCTTGGATGCTGTCTGACCTGCTGTACTTTTCCAGCACCACTCTAATCTAGACTCTGATCTCCAGCATCTGCTGTCCTCACTTTTGCCTAGAGAAGGTTTACCAGACTAATAACTGGAATGGCCAGGAATATCGTAAGAAGAAATGTTAGGTCTTGTATCCATGAGCTTTTAGAGAGGAACAAGGGACAAGCTGATTAATAAGACCACGGGTGATCTTTCATGTTTCAGACTGGATATGGAAACAACTTTTCCTCTTATGGAAGAATCTAGAATTAGGCATCACTGTTTAAAATAAAGGATTCAGAAAAGATTTACAAAGATGTTACCAGGGTCAGGGGTTTTGAGCTATACGGAGAGGCTGAATAGGCTGGGCTGTTTTCCCAGGAGTGTTGGAGGCTGAGGGCTGGCTTTATAGAGGTTTATAAAATCAGGAGGTGCATGAATAGGATAAATAGCCAAGGTCTTTTCCCTGGGGTAGAGCACATAGGTTTAACTTGGGAGGGGGAAGATTCAAAAGGGACCTCAGAGGCAACTTTTTCACATAGAAAGTGATTGTATGGAATGAGCTGCCAGACGAAGTCAAGGAGGCTGGAACAATTACAACATTTAAAAGTCATCTGGATGGGTATATGAATAGGAGGGTTTGGAGGGATATGGGCCAAGTGCTGGCAAATGGGACTAGATAAGGTTGGGATATCTGGTCGGCATGGACGGGTTGGACCAAAGGTCGGTTTCCGTGCTGTACATCTCTATGACTCAATAAGGGAGTCAGCTTTAAGATAGCTCAGAGTTTCTTTTCTTCGGAGGTTTGGGAATCTGCGGAGCAGTCTTCCTCAAAAAGTAGTAAAAATAAAAAAAAAGAGACATTGAATATTTTTCAGACAAAGGTGAATACATTCTTGATAAGCAAGGGAGTGAAAGGTAAGCAGGAATGGCAGAGCAGATCTGAGGGGTCAAATGATCTCTTCCTACTCCTCATCCGTATGTTCACAAATTAATCTGTATAAGCGCACAAACAGATCTTAAACATTTAAATTATAAAGATAGGTGGCTGTAGTGATTTTAATGAGGTCAGCCAAGTGGACATCCCAGATTGTGTTGGACTAGATTAACATCCCTAAATCAAGGAGTCCTGGCTGACAGATAAGAACAGGAGAGATAGGGGTTCTATTCACTTCAAAGGGCTGGCACTGAGGGAACTGGATCAATGTCAAGGAATCTCCACGTGTAATACAAGGTGACTTAGGTGATCGGCTACTGGCTTTAGTGGAGTCATTTCAGTCATAGAAGCATGGCTTGTACTTTCTTTCATTTAGATGGTTGAGGCATGATCTAATCAAGATATTTAGTTTGAGAGAGCTTGGTATGTAATATACAAAGAAAACTATCGCTTGATGGGTGAACGTCACCCAAACAACCTAAAAAAAAATCAGAGTGGAATCATATAGAGTGAAATCAGAAAGCACATCTTCACAAAAAGGCCAACTGAAATCTAGAATTCTATTTTCCAAAAGACTATGGCTACTTGGTTAATTAAATCAAGATCAAAAGAGCAACAGCAAAGACCAACAAAACATAGGTCGAAAAGCGGGTGAATTTGGAGTAAAAATAACAATCAATTTTCTCTGAATGGCAAAACAGAATGAATAATTGTTTTGTGACTGTTCACTAACCTGCTGAGTTAGGCAAATTACAGCTGAAACAACATTAAGGGTGGAATCTATGAAGGTCAGAGGTGGATGGTGGATGAGCAGATAATCTAACTCCGTGATGGTGCCTTGTACTGTTAACTAGTTGATGTATAACCATTTGGGATAAAAAGTACTGAAACATCAATGACTTTCATCAAACCATATTCCAACCTTCACCAGTGGAACAAATGGATATAAATGCATGTGTTCTGGATTACTGGACCTATGGTAATATCACTGCACTAGCAATGACACTCCCAGGCATATGTTCAGGGGTCACAGGTTCAAATCCTACCATGGCAGATTATTGAATTCCAGTTTCCCAAAATTCTGGTATTAAGAGGTCACCAAATGTCTTCTGAAATGGCCCACGCAAGCAAGCACATAGAATCATGGAACAAATAGACACAAGCAATTAATGCTGGCTCAGTCAGTAACACTTGGAACCTATAAACAAATAAATGATCCTTTCTGCGAACTTCAATCATACTATTATTCACAAATGACTATGGAAGAACACAACACCTTTCCTTTTGCTTTGAAATGTATCTAAGAACTTAACACAAACTTGAACTTAGGAGGCAAACTTCCAAAGGGTAAGGAAAACAATGAAAAACATCAATGTTAAAAACTGAATACATTTGTACCTTACTCAATAGCTAACATACTTCAGATAACTATAGGAGTCTTCAAGTCATTGAATATGTAATGTATGCCAGTGAAATTTACATTTTGAACCAAGGAGGAAATTAACTAATTTCACCACCTTTGGATCACAAGATACTTTTTGTCATGTCCATAAGACTTATATCCAGTGCGTTTGCTAAAACAAACAAGAAAGACACCAGCTGAAATGACAGATTGCATAAAGACAGTAAGGGTTTAATGGCAGCAGTGTCATAGTAAAACTGGTTAAGAACTAATGATGACAATGGTGACGCCAACCACAATTTTTAATTGTAAGGATAGGTCACACAAACACAGTTTGTATTTTCTGCCATTTAGATAGCTGAGATGTGATCTCATCAAGATATTCAGTTTGTTAAGAGAGTTTGATATGGGATATACAAAGAAAACTATTCCTTGTTAAATAATCAACCAACCAATCTTAAAATCAGAGCTGAGTCATGTAGAGTGAAACCAGTAAGCACATAAGAATGAGACAATATTCTTCTTCTGGGTCATATGCACTTCTAATAATTTAGTGTTCTATATTGCTGCTCACTTACTTAAATCATTTTGAAAATGAACTTCTGGGATATCTAGTGCATGGCTGTATGCAGATAATACCTACCTGAATCTGCTCAGATGCAGAGTTCCAGGCTTGCCAGAGTATAGGACTTCAGATTTTTGGACTTTTACAATGCGCGTCTTTGATGATATTTTAGTTGGTGCTGAAGCGAATACTTGTTGACTTCTCAATACTATTGAGTGCCAATTGGCAATTACTATTAGAAAGCCAGGAGAACATGGAGTGGATTCATACAGACATAAAATTCATTAAGATTAATTTGATTTTTTTTGTTCCCTTCTCTACTGAGCTCACAACACTAATCTCATGTATTCCATTAACATTGTTGACGTCATCTGTAGCTTACAAACATCCAAATTTCAGAAAATTGTAATCTGCTCCAGAACAACAAAGTTAGATAATTATGCATAGGAAGTTCTGCTTAAAACTGAGTATATATTTGTCCTGCAGTCAGCTTATGTAGTTTGTTGCATAAAAGCTACAGTTCAGATAAACTGCTACATCCAATGGTGTCCACATCAAATGCTTGAAATTCAAAAAAGGTACTCACAATGAAAACATAATTAATAACTATGATAATAATTGATAAATCCTAACCGTGTTAAATCTGTTTAAAAACATAAAAGATAGAAGCTGCAATTCAATATCCCAGCTCTACTGAAGGCATGGTCGTGAGATTTATGGCATTAATGGAATCATTTGATTGAATGAATGACAGCCTTTTAAGTTACTGCCAGCCATCTATTACTCATCGAGTATTGTGGTAAAATTGAGTGCACTGTAATTACAATATAACCGTTATTTGGGATGAATGTTTGGGTTCTTTCAGAGTTTCTATGAAGCTAAAAGTTTCAGAGCCAGAAACACACCCACAACAGGGTGGGCTGCAGTACACAGAATATCTTTCATTGCCAAACTGGACAGACAGCTGGACACAAGATGCTTTATACTGTCCAGAGTTGCACGTTAACCCTCCAAACAAACTGTAAGAGGTAATATTACAGTCCAAGGGTTAGACTCGTGCAAATTCAAATTACATTCCATCAAAGCTGGCAGTCCATAGATTTTGTGAAATAAATACGTTCAGTAATAACGTTACCATCTTTTAACTTCCCTGGAAATCAGAGTCATACAGCACAAATCAGACCCTTCAATCCAATCAGTCCATGCCAAACATAATCCTAAACTAAACTAGTCCCACCTGCCTGGTCCTAGCCCATATCCCTCCAAACCTTTTGTGGGTTACCATAAATCACTGAGCAATACAGAATTGTTAACTCTGCAGTTACCTGATTTGTGGCAAAAGCAGTTTTAGAGAAAGTGCCTGTCCCAAATTCAATACCTTCAGTATGCAAACAGTTGAGCTATGAACACAATCAGAATGCAGCAAGGATGTTTTTCAGAATTTAACATCATGTCAACTCTTAACATCCAGACTCTCCCCTGCAGAATATCACACTCCGGCAAGGTACTGGAGAGTACATACCTTGATAACCAAGTGCACAAAATTTGTCAACCAAACTTCAACAATAAGAAAACAAAACTTCCATTATACAGCCATTGGCAAGCTCAAAAAGCAATTTGGAACCAATGAACTACATTTAAAGTGCACTTCCCGTTGTAATAAACACAGGGCATCCAGGCTGCACATGACAACATTCCAAAATAGCAATATGATAAAAAAACCAGTTCTCAGGCTTAGAGTTAAAAACAGAACAAGCTGCAAATATTCAGCAGATCAAGCAGCAACCAGCAAGGAAGGAAATTAATAGCACGTGGTCAGAAACATCTTGTCTGAGCTCACCTCCACCAGCAGGAGATTCAGAAATGATGTAGCAATGCTTACATTATCTTCCATGGGTGAGGATATCACAGTATTGAAGAATCCAACAAACATTGAATATAACTAAGCATTGTGCAAAAGCATTACATTTTTTCAGTCATGCATGTGTCTGGGCCAATAATAGGCTAGCAACTTACAATAGAGGAGCATACTAATATAAGAGTGCCATGACTCAAGTAACCTAGAGTAAGATGGAGAATGAGACTGTTATATCCTCAGATCATGAGCAAGTCTTGTAAATGTATCCTGACATACTGAACACAACAGATTTTTTTTTGCTCTCCGCAGATGCTCCCTGATTACCAGTCCTGTGGTAACATCAATGCACAAGCATATCAAACTCCCAGACAAATGTTCTGGGTTCATGGGTTCAAATAGTAATCCAAGCATTTTCTGTTTTACTTTGATTCCACACTGTTGCACTTTTGTGCTTCAGTTTTGGGTGTTGGTGGACAGATTAATATTGGTCAGGGTACTGGGCAAAACGTACTGCTCATGGAACCATATAATACAATACCGGAAAAAGGCGATTTAGACCATCAAGTCTGCACTGACCCTCAAAAGAGCATCCCACTCTGATCCACCCCGACACCCAATCCCCATAATCCTGCATGAGGTTATTTTTATTATGACCAACCCACCTAACCAGCACATCCTTGGACACTCTAGGACAACTTGTAGTATGGTCAATCCACCTAACCTGCATATCTTTGAACTGTGGGAGGAGAGCAGAGCACCCGGAGGAAACCCACACAGACAGGGGGAGAATAAACTGCTCACAATCAGTTGTCCTAGGGTGGAATTGAACCCAGGTCCCTGGTGATCCAAGGTGGATATTATTTAAAACTGAACAGTGCTTATTACCCCACTGTCACAGGAGTTCAAGAGTTAAAGTTACAATTTCATGATCTTTGCACAGAACGTCACCTACCAGGAAGGCAAAGCAAGAATTTTGATACACACACTCAAGGCTCACTGTCAAAGGATTGATGAGAGAATTAACTCACAAGAATGCCCTTTAATGATCAATTTGTGCTGGTAAGTGGGAATCAATACTTAGCAATAATTGTACATTTACAGAAGACACTTGTGTAGATAACATGCAACTGTCAGGAAGGTTCTGTGGAGAAATAGTTCGGTGAGTAATTGGAACTATGCACTAAGTTATCAAGTAGACAAAATTTTGGCCTTACTATGTAGGGGAGAGCTTAAAGCATAACTACACGAATGGCCTGTTGCATGTATATTCCCATTTGGAAAGAGATTTTTATTTTTGATCCTGAAGACTAGTTCAATGAAGTGTGCAAACTGAATTCAGTATAACAGAAAGGGGGGCCCACTTGCAGTTATATTTATTGGCTGACCATCTTGAATTACGTGGGGTTTGAAAAGGGCTGTTCTTGGTGCTGTGGTTTCAGTGAAGTACAAACCCTAATGATAACAGCAACTTGACAAGTCACCCACATTAAATTGATTGAAGCTGCATATACTTCATCAGCTCTCAGATCTGCCCCTCAAGTGGTTCTGCTTTTTGAAAATTTTTCTTCCTAGCTCTTAATAGCCCTGAGCAGAAGGTCTGCCATAGTTTTATCTAGGTGGTTGGTCCATACATGGGCCACGACCACTGAACCTTTACACTCCCACTACAACTTCCTCTGCAGCCCAGGTAAGATACTCCAAAATTAGAGTGGTGCTGGAAATGCACAGCAGGTCAGGCAGCATCCGAGGATCAGCAAAACAGGTGTTTCAGGCAAAAGCCCTTCATCAGCAATGAGGTTCAGAGCCTTGACCGTGGAGAGATAAATGCGCAGTGTTTAAACATACAAATGTTAGATGTTGTTGCAATGGGGTACTAGTGGCTTACTTTTCATACATACTCTGGGCTGACTCTCCAGGCCAGGTGTGAGGGCATGCTATAATGTCAGAGATGCTAATTCTCAGGAGGCCTGGCCTGCTCTCTCTGGGGTGGATGTAAAAGAAACCCTGCGACACTCTGTAGTTCTCTCCTATACTCAGAATCACTATAATAGATTATCCAGTCACGATTACATGGCTTACTGTGAAAACTTACTGTGCACAAATCATCTCCTATTTCCTACATTGTTATATTGACTAAACTGCAAAACAAAGGTATGTTTTTAAACAATTCTTGGGGATGTTTTGAAGTATAAATGCCAATAATTCTCCTTTTCCTGCCACACCAAAATTTAAGATAGGGAGTTGCCAGCTCCCAAACAAAATTGAACCATGGCATGAGTGCTTGGAGAAAAGTGGTGTTGCTTTAAAAAGCAACACACAACACCTTAAAATCCCCTCATGAAGTGATCTTGTCGGAGGTGGTCTCCAAAGTGGAGTCAAGTTGGCAGCAGAGTAGCAGCGCAGCATGGGGTCTCCTGAGCAGGGTGGGCTGCGCTGCCAAGATTGGCCCAGCACAGGCTTATGGCGGCGGCGTTGCTGTTGGTTGAGACAAAAAATGGCAGCCAATAATGGCAACATGGTTCTGTAGAGGCAAAGGGACTCAAGGCTAACCAACCACTTTGTGCTGGAGATAGTCTCAGGATCGGACTGAAAGAGCCCAGATCCAGGCCCACATTTTAACAAGGAAGATTGTAATGAACCTTTAACTTTTATTTTTCTAATTTATCCCTAAGATTTTGTTTCTTGGTACAAAGTCACCGGAGAATGGCGACTGTGTACACTTTTCACTGTACTCCTGTATCCCTGTACTTGAGTACACGTGACAACAAAATCTAATTCTAATTCACTGAAAACTGCAGAGTGCAGAATTGCTTTGTGGCTAAGCTGGGGGCAGAGTCTAGCTGGGTGCCACTCATGGGAGTCTGAAATGTTCCTTAAATAGGAGCAAACACTGGCACAAGAACTTGTAGTACCAAAACTACAAGACAGCTTGGGAAGCACATGGTTAATATACTACAAATAGCATGAAGCACAGCTGCTCACTGCAGGTTTTTGTGCCCCACAGTTCAGAAACTGTAACACTGAACCAACCCCCTCTCTCTCTCTCTCACACACACAGTCTCTCCATTACATACTTCTTTTGGCTTCCCTGTACAATGTATCACCATAATTATTAGGCTATTCAGAGATTGACAAGGGGGGAAAATAAAAGAGGGAGTTTGGAAATAAAACATTTGTCTCCTAAAAGATATGGAAATGGAGTAGACTGTTCTCAGCACTTGTAAATAATTCTGGATTTCCGCTCTTCCCACTCAATTCAGCTCTGTCACCATAGCAACAACAAACCACTGAGATTATTTTAATAACAAGCCTTGATGTTGATTTTTTTTTGGGAGGTGGGGTGGCCTTTCTCCATTCCCCAGTGTATTCTAAAAGCAGTGTACTCACCGTGATGGTGCTTTCTTTATTCTGTCTTCGGGTGGGTGACCCAACGCCTGGACTCTGAGGGACAGAGAATGAAGTGTCAGTAGTCATCCTGCTCAAGGGAAGGGAAACAGCATAAAAAAAAAGTCAGGGCTCAACTCTTCAGCTCACTCCAAGCCAGTTCTGATCCAAGCTTTTCCCCAAGTCGCTCGCCCTCCCGGCTGGCGACTTGTGACTCAAACTCGTTGGATCTGGTTAGTGAGACAAACGGAGCTTTCAGTGACCGCCTGAAGTGGCCATGGCAAAAGCAAGCGAATCAGTGCTCAAATGCCAGTGGGATGTGGGATATTAACTAGAGACACAGGAAATTCTCTCTTCCCCACCCCCCCCTTCCCCTTCCCTATATCTGCACTCTTCAACAATGCCTGGCTTCTTCTGATTAACTGCTTCCCTGCCAAAACCGACACTGTTTTGGAATGAGAGAGCTTTCTATTACGTACTCTCATCCAGTGCTTCCCAGTACCCCTACTCTCGATCACAACCAATGTGCAAGGAATGCACTCATCAGCCTTTTCAAAACGTATATGCCACACTCGAAATTATTTAGTGGCTTTGATAAGTTCATTGCACTCAAATAATTAATGGTTTTTTGAGTCAGCTTCAGTTGATTGTGACCTGATGATTTGATACAGCATGCCAGATATCATTCTCACACATCAGTGAATGCACAAATACCAAGCCAGTGCTCCCAGTTGCACAGCTTATTTTTAATAATTCAAAACAAAAGGTGACAATGGTCAGGACACACTGATCAGTCCCCATCATCTTCTCCAACTATTCAATATAGTCATAACCTCCAGTTAATCCTGGAGATGCTACACGTTTATACATGGGACATCAACTATAGTCAACTACTTCATCCTGAACATTACTAATTCTCCAACCTCCTCAATGCTACAGCTGTTAGATCATACCATCACCTTTGCTTATACTCAACTTCTGAAGCACTGACCAGAAATAAGCAGGGAGCTTCTGATTTAATAACCACTAAGTATTACACTGAGCAGTCTATATTTCTAGTGAGCTGTGAAACAAACTGCAGCAACACATCTCATTTGAGCAATATTCACACTGTTCTACCAGCAATTGAATGGGGGTTGCAGAAGGGTAAAAAGGGTGAAGTCCCAATGGCAAATGTGTCAGTAACTAGAGGACACTGAATTAAGATAATTGTTAAAAGACCCAGATAGAATAACTCACTGCATTAAAACAATTCAATTCTATTGATAATTATCAGGAAGGCATTGCCCAAAAGAGAATTGGATTGTACTGAGAGTTCACAAAGGAAATTGTAGGACTGTGAGCAAACAGGAGAGTGGAATTAATTAAACTTTGTTAATGAGACAGTACAAGTTCTGTGGACCAAATGATATGGGAGAAAAGACTTGAATACGCTGAAGCCACCATCTCCAACACGTGGCAAAGTCTGCAGATCACACACTGGACTGATCAACAATTGCAGAAGCCATTGAACTGGAGTGGAAACAAGCCACCTTTGATCCCAAGGAACTGCGTAAGAGGAGGAAAGTGGTGTCAAAAAATATTCACTGTTTAGGATCATTGAGAAGTTATATTGGTACAACATTGGAGAGTATACCAGCCTTGCTAGAACTATAGCTAGCATAACACGCCATCTGTAGACCAAAGATGAGGCAGGGAGGGAAGGAGGAGGACAAGGTAATTTAGTTTTAAATACTGAAACAGGTCTTTGCTTCATTTAAAAAAGTGGACATAACATCCTTTTCCAAATATTATGCTGGCATTTTTTTTTCTCTGAAATCTGGGATGATGTCCCTTTAAGACATCAATTCAGAGACTCAATTGGAACAGTTTGTAAAGAAGGAGATAAACGTTCCTCTCAGTGGGCCCATTAATGGATTAGCATATAAATAGGCAAATAGAAATCATTATTCTGCTTCTTAAGTGCCTGCTTTGAGTTAAAAAAAGTACATGAGACTTGAAGAAAGCTGTTATTTGTTATGGCTCTAATGTTGATTTTACGTCTCTTTTGATGCTTTTGAAAGGCAAAGCAGCAGCAGACCAGCTGGTTCTTCCTTGTCTCAAAACCCAATCCTCATTTTTTGGAGTCCCAAAGTGACCACTGCCATGCTATCAACCTTGGCTGGTAGATATAGGCTTTGGGTAAGGGACCAGCAAAACTCAGATTGGACTTTGAAATGGAACTTGTACAATCATAAATCAATGGCACAATAATACAACGCCTCCACATTGACAGATCGACTGCACAATGTTATGCTGTTGTGAGATATATGGAACCACACTTGCACTGCTACTATTTGGAGACTAATGTTTGTGGCATGGTGGTTTGAAACATGTTATCCTTGCCAGTAGGTCCCAGATCCAGTTAGAAATACAAGACAGGATTTTAAAGGCCCTCCGTGTGGGGATGGAGGGAGAGGGAATAAAATGCCATTTCTTCCACTTACCTCCCCAACAAGTCCCCACCACAATTTTACACCATTCATGAACCAAGAGAGGTTTTTAAGTGGTCAACTCATGGTCACTTAAAAAGGTGCTCATCCTACCACAGATGGTATTTTCTAGAAACTCACAGGTGTGCAGCCTGGTTATTTTAACCACACAGCTAACTAGTAAAGGCAGAGGTGCACGTTGGGCTCAATGGAAGATGTTCATTATTGATATTTTCGAAATCAGCCTTTTCAGAGGTATCATATACCTCTAGAGCACATGGGGCATGAACCCAGGCTTCCTTGTTCAGAGGTAGGGACACTACCACTGTACACAAGAGCCCATCAAAAAGAATTAGTTGCCCAACATTGGGCACGGACCCATGACCCTGAAGTTGTGTGTTTAATGGTCTACTGGTGAAGCTAGCTGAGCCTACAGTATTAAAATTAATATTAAATGTATATAGTGAGAGCATTATTGGATTGTTACTTCTGCACACCAGGGATTAATCATTGTTAATTTATTAATTCATGGGATGTGTGCACCATTGGCTGGGCCAGCATTTAGTGACCATCCCTAATCCCTCTATGAACAGAGTGGCCATTTCAGTAGACAGTTAGAACAGTCAACTGTAACTGCCTTGGATCTGGAGTCACATGTAGGCCAGACCAAGTACAAATGACAAAGGCAATAGTGAGCCAGATGGTTTTGTTTTATATAATAATGACCACCATTAGACCACATGATGTTGGAGCAGGAGGCGGCCAAATCAGTCCAACAAGTCAGCTCCACCATTCAATGAGATCATAGCTGATCGGATAATCTTCGACTCCCCTTTCTTGCTTTTTCTGCATAACACAACCTCCTTCCTGCTTAAACCTCTGTCTCAAGCTTGAATATTCTTAAACAATCCAGTCCCTGCAGCCCTCTGCAGTAAAAAAATTCCACAGATTCACTACCTTCTGACAGGAAGAAATTTCTCCTCAATCTTAAAGGGAGGACCGCTTATACTCTAGGTTATGCCGTCCTAGGAGGGGAAAATTAACCTCTCAGCATCTTCCCTGTTAAGCAGCTTAAAAACCTATATGTTTCACTAATATTCCAATTTCTCATTCTTCTCAATGAGAATGAGTACTGACCCAAACTACTCAATCACTCCTCATATGATGATGTTTTCATAACCACTATCAACCTAGTGAAGCTTCTCTGGACTGCCCCCAATCCCTGTCTATCTTTCCTCAGATAAGGGAACCTTACTGTTCAGAGTATTCAAAATATGGTCTGATGTAGTGTCGCATATAACTTTATTATGACCAACCTACTTTGATAGCTTTCTCTTTGATATAAGTCACATTGCATTTGCCTTTCCTATTACCTGAACGGACACACTAGCTTTTTAAAATTTATAAGCAAGGACTCCACATCCCTCAGTGCTGCAGCTTTCTGCAGTCTTTCTCTATTTAAACCATATTTGTCTCTCGTGCCTATCCTGCCAGAGTGCATAATCTCACATTTTCCGATACATGTTCCATCTGCCAAGATTTTGCCCACTCACTTAACATTGGGAGGAGCGTGCAGCAGGCAGCATCATTGTGAATAACTTGGTCAGAATTGGTATAAAACAGCATTGAGTAGGGCACTGAACGTAATAAAAAAGCAGCAGGAATGCAGAGTGCGACACTGGTGCTGTTCAGGATTTGGGAAAGATAGTGCTGGTAGCATGTGACTTTAAAAGCCCTAAAGAAGTATTCCTAGAAGTTTGATCATACGATGTCTGCCCACAAGACATCTGAAAATGTTGGTGCACGTATCTTTTGAAAAAGATTCAGTCTCCTTGCTTACTTTGCAGTTTGATTTTAATCTCAGCAGTTGTGGTGCATGAACAGATGGGAAACTAGGCCTAAAGGAGAAAGGAAATAGAAATGGAAAACGTCAAAGGAGTCACAGGGGGAACAGAGTTTGCAGAAATATTGCTTCCATTAATAATTCACTGAATGTGCACTGATAACTAATAATATCCACCAATAAACTGATTTCTGCTCTTACATTAATAACTGCTAATAGTAATCCTATAATCCACTAATATATACCTTCAAACTATAGCCAGAATCCCTCTGCTCTCTGCAAGGTGTCCACAGACAATACCACAGTGATCAGGCTTCACTTCTCTCATCTCCTAGACTCTAGCTTGCTCACTAAAAGGTGACAATTTTCAAATGAGAACACCGCTCAGAATTAATATATACTTGGATGCCACATATTAAAAAAGTCAGCCGGTACAGACTGACCTCAAACAAAGATCACAGACAAGCCAACAGCATCGATGCTTACTGCATTAGCTCAGAGGCCACATGATCTTAAACCGAGCTCAGCAACAGCACTTCCAAACTGTTGAATGAGCTTGAATATGGAGAATGACTGAAATTACTACAGAGGAGGATTGCTAAATCTAATGCCCATTTGGTAAAGCAATAATTTCTGCACACAAAGAATGAAAAACATGGTCCTAATTTCTACAGTTTTTCAATAATAAATTGCCAAAATGCAATGTAAAAAGCCAGACAGTCCAAAGAACTGTTTTAACGGTTTTAAAAGAAACCATTTCTAAGACAAGGACTGCACAACATGTATAACATGGCATCTCAGGAATCAAATCATCATGTGCTGTTTTAGGACAGAGCCTCTAATTGAAAAAATTGTAAACCTTTCCTAGCCATCCAAAATTGAACAGAACAAAGGAGGAGAAGGAAAATAAGCACAAACATGTACTGAATTGCCTTGGTTTTGGGGACAAAGTTGCCAGGGAGGAAAATAGCTGGTCACACAAATGTACAGGATTAAATCCTAGCCCAGGCCTGGGAGTTCCATACTTCAGGATCATGACACTTGTATTCCCAAGCTACAGTGGAGGGTGATCAACATACCTGTGGATCACTGCTAGTCTTCCTCAAGGCCATGTGCGAGGTCTCCGAATGATGCGACAGGCTCCCTGATGAGTGAAAGCCATTCACTGTAAATACAAACACAAGCATCTGTGTTAAAAAGGTCAGTCTGATCAAGTTCTAATCTGTGGTGCTATCCAAAAATAAATGTCTTCATGCAAAGTTTTGGCATTAATTCACTACTTTTAAAACATTGATTACTTCCATTATATTTGAGATAATGTCCTCAAGTATTTCCTCCTAACAAAGCAGTTGCTTTTGCATTGGCAAATGGCAAAATAAGAAAACTGGTGCCAGTGGGTTCGAAGCTCAGCAAAAGGGATGGCTTCCACAGGCACCTCTGGAGGGAGTAAATTTTTCCCTGAGACACTTGGGCATT
Organism: Chiloscyllium punctatum; assembly: GCF_047496795.1. Lineage (NCBI taxonomy): Eukaryota > Metazoa > Chordata > Chondrichthyes > Orectolobiformes > Hemiscylliidae > Chiloscyllium > Chiloscyllium punctatum. Next base: position 20,592,765 of record NC_092777.1, read on the forward strand.
CTGCTAGAGATGGAGGAAACATTGCTTTTAATTGCTGTGTGTGTGTTGGCCAGAACCAATCACAACTTGAAATCTGTACTTTGCCGGTGTCAAGTATGGCTGGGTATTTCTAGTTTTTCAATATTCTTCAGTCCATTATATAATCTCTCTCAGACAAGCTGGCCAGAAACCATTGCAGGAAGGATCTAATCAATTGGTGTGCACAGTAGCAGTGAGTCATAATGACATAAGTGGAGTCAAAACTGATAACACACTCTTCATCTTTCATGTGGAATTTATCTGCAAGAAAACAGAGTTTGAACTTGAATCATGAACATATCTTGAGTATGAGAAAAATTCTATTAATTAAATGCTCAATGTTACGTATTTCAAGATAGAGATTTTACCCTTTCCCATAAAGCTTCAATTCACACGTTAGCCATAAATAATAAAAAGAATATAGAAGAGGGATTTTGTTATATCAACTTCCTCATTCCATTAGTGCCCTTGTATTTTTCAAGTTAGTGATATGACACAAGTCTTTCCCATGACAAGCAATAAAATCGCCCACGCCCACTCTGGAATCAGACCCCAATAAGATTTGGGCCAAAATCTGAAAAAGATGTTTACAATCAGTCATTGCCTTAATTGGCACCCTTGCAAATATTTATTTATCTCCTTACTTTCCTCCCCTTCCTTCCTAAAGAATGCTGACTTAGAATGTGGCTCAGTGGACTGTGTGGGGCAATCACTTAAAGTAGTTCCTGATGCTCCAATACACAGTCATAACCATGTACAGCATGGAAATAGACCCTTCAGTCCAACCCATCCATGCCGCCCAGATATCCCAACCCAATCTAGTCCCACCTGCCAGCACCCGGCCCATTTCCCTCCAAACCCTTCCTATTCCTATATCCATCCAAATGCCTCTTAAATGTTGCAATTGTATCAGCCTCCACCACTCCCTTTGGCAGCTCATTCCATACACGTACCACCCTCTGTGTGAAAATGTTGCCCCTTAGGTCTCTTTTATATCTATCCACTCTCGCCCTAAACCTAGTCTAGTTCTGGACTCCCCAACCCCAGGGATAAGACTTTGTCTATTTACCCTATCCATGCCCCTCAATTTTGTAAACCTCTGTATGGTCACCCCTCAGCCTCTGACACTCCAGGGAAAACAGCCCCAGCCTTTTCAGCCTCTCCCTATAGCTTAAATCCTCCAACCCCGGCAATATCCTTGTAAATCTTTTCTGAACCCTTTCAAGTTTCACAACATCTTTCCGATAGGAAGGAGACCAGAATTGCACGTAATATTCCAACAGTTCAGCAAGGCACTCGACAAGATTCCCCATGGAAGACTGATTAGCAAGGTTAGATCCCACAGAATACAGGGAGAACTAGCCATTTGGATACAGAACTGGCTCAAAGGTAGAAGACAGAGGGTGGTGGTGGAGGGTTGTTTTTCAGACTGGAGGCCTGTTAACAGTGGAGTGCCACAAGGATCGGTGCTTGGTCCTCTACTTTTTGTCATTTACACAAACTATTTGGATGTGAGCATAAGAGGTACAGTTAGTAAGTTTGCAGATGACACCAAAATTGGAGGTGTCGTGGACAGTGAAGAGGGTTACCTCAGATTACAACAGAATCTGGACCAGATGGGCCAATGGGCTGAGAAGTGGCAGATGGAGTTTAATTCAAATAAATGCGAGGTGCTACAGTTTTAGGAAAGCAAATCTTAGCAGGACTTATACACTTAATGGTAAGGACCTAGGGAGTGTTGCTGAACAAAGAGATCTTGGAGTGCAGGTTCATAGCTCCTTGAAAGTGGAGTCGCAGGTTGATAGGATAGTGAAGGAGGCATTTGGTATGCTTTCCTTTATTGGTCAGAGCATTGAGTACAGGAATTGGGAGGTCATGCTGCAGCTGTGGACTGGATCAACACCACCAGTATAGGCTGGCTAGGCCAAATAACCAGTTTCTGGGCTATAACGCCTATGTAATGCTTCAGAAATTTGGAGAATGCCCCAGACTTCATACGTTTGTGCGTTTAATTTTAAAAAGTGTAGATGGAAACCAAAGCAATAAACTAGAGGCAACATGGCCAGTGTTACGTGGATACAAATTACATAAGAGTTATGCAATTAAAAGTAGGGCTTTGGGCAGTGTTGTAGAACAGAGATACCCGAGGGGTTCAGGTACAAAATTCTTTGAAGTTTTCATCACATACAGATAGGGTGTCTAAGAAGGCGTTTCGCATATTTGCCTTCATGGCTCAGACCTTTGAGTATTGGAGTTGGAAAATTACATTGAGGTTGTACAAGATGGTGGGGAGGCCTCTTCGGGAATATTGTGTCAAGTTCTAGGTGCCCTGTTTTGGAAGGGCATTATTAATCTAGGCAGGGTTCAGGAGAGATTTACCAGGATGTTGCTGGGAAGGAGGGTTTGACTTATACAGAGAGGTTGGATAGGCTTAGATTCTTTTTCACTGGAACATAGGAAATTGAGGAGTGGCCTTATAGAGGTTTATAAAATTGAGTATAGATAAAGGTGAATGACACATGACTTTTCCCTCTGGTGGGGAATTTTAAGACTAGGGAGCATATTTTTAAGACGAGGGGAGAAAGATTATTAAAAAAAAGACATGAGAGGGCAATTTCTATTTTTCAAACAGCAAGTTTCTTGTGTGAAATGAATTTCCAGAGGTGGTGGATGAGGGTACAGTTCAATGTTTGAAAGACATTTACATAAGTACATGACTAAGAAATGAAAACAAATTGCTGGAAAAGCTCAGCATGTCTGGCAGCATCTGTGGAGAGAAGTCAGACTTAGAGTTAATGGTACAGGTCAAATGACCCTTCCTCAGAACTGGATGAGTTCATGAATAAAAAAAGTTGGAGGGATATGGGCTAAGCGCAGGCAGGTGGGACCAGTTTAGTTTGGGATTATGGTTGGCGTGGACTGGTTGAACTGAAGGGTCTAGATTAGAGTGGTGCTGGAAAAGCATAGCAGGTCAGGCAGCACCCAAGGAGCAGGAAAATCGATATTTCGGGCAAAAGCCCTTCAAAAGGAAAGCCCTTCATCATTTTCGCCTGGTTGGACTGAAGGTTCTGTTTCTGTGCTATATGCCTCTGACTCTAAATAAAGCTTCAGCGTTGCTGTCATTCCTCCTCAACCCTAAAGAATCTTAAATAGAGTACAACATTAAGCGTCTGTTATTTGTGACCTGAAAGATTTAGTCAGTAAGGAATTGGGAAGGAACTGGGTCAGAACACTGGAGAAGTTGGGGCCATCATGTATTTCAAATTTCTTCCAATGGGATGTCAAATTGCAAAATTCCATGAGAATAGAGAGATCAAATGCACCTCAAACTTGAACTTTGAATGAGCTGGAGTGTCCTGGGTAATTTATTAACTCATTCCAATTACAAAGCAGTTGCACAGCAGCCACTGGGAGAATAGAAACAAAGCTAGAAGTTCATGATTGAAATTAAGACATCCAATTTAAAATCCAGCAAAAATGATCCCCATGATAGATTAAAGAAGCAGAGATATAAAATGGAGCAAAGTGTAGTTGCATAGTGCTGACACTCTAAAGCTTGACCTCGCTTCTTAAGCAGCGCATTATACTGGCGAGACAACAAGCTCTCTGTAGTGCTTACTGCAACTGGTCTGTAATCAGTCAGAATCACATTCAACAGGATGGGCCAGAATGTTCATTTCGTAATTTTGAGAAAAGATTCAGCATTTAAAGAAAACATACATGTACCAAGATATACCAAAATTAGTTAATAGGATTTTATTCCCAAATTAGTCTATTTTAAAAATGTACAACAATCAAGTGCAGATCTGACAGAGTGAAACATTAATTTTTCTCTCTCCAAAACACAATTTTAATCAACTCTCATATCCATGGAGGCATCACCTCCAAAGTGGGCCTGATTAATTGTAACTAATTTTAGATAAGATTCCATCCATTGGCCAGTTAGTTAACAGAACTACAGATGTCAATCTTTATATATTCAACATAGAGAATGCTTGAGAAATGGAATCAAGTAACAGAACGTGTGACCATACTTGAAACAGGCAACCAAAATTAAAAAAAACTTTGCTTTGATTTCCAATCCCAAATTTGTTAATTTAGTAGCAAAACAAGTCTAAATGATGAAAATGGAAGTGGATGCAGTGAGTGACCAGGATGTCTTCAGTGTCTTGTTAAACTCCACATTCTAAAGTACAGGACTGACATGACTTCAAAAGTGTTGCACATTAGAAGGGTCTTAGGCCATAAGGTATAGAAACAGAACTAGACCATTTGGCCCATCAAACTAGCTTTACCAGTTGATCATGGCTGATATGTATTTCTCAAACTCAATCTCCTGTCCTCTTCCCGTAACACATGAACCCCTTACTAATTAAAAACCTCTCTCTCGTGGTCTTAAGTCCACTGAATGACTTAGCATCCACGCATTCTGTGGCAATGATCAGGTTAACCAACTTCTAACTGAAAAAATTCCTCATCTCAGTTCTAAAGGGCCATCCTGAAAAAGACCTCTTCATCTCCACGCTGTCTTCTACTAGTCAGCCAATCCTCTACCGTTGCCAGTACCAGCAGTGCAACTTGCCAGCAACAGTATGCCAGGATTAGTTAACCATTATGTTACCAACAACCAGAGAGAACTGGTGACTAACCTCATACAGTTTGCTGCACAAAAGGTTAGAGCAATGAACCTGCACAGAGGCAGTTCTTATCAGAGTTGGTTGACACTGGAAACAAGCACAAGTGGATCTCTGCGTTCACCTGCCTACCTGAGCAGCCCATTGAGGACCACACTGCACAACTCCGGAATTCTAGAGGAAGGATGAGAAAAGATGCGGTAAAGATTGCCTCATGCATCTCCCTGAGCAGGAGACTGCCGCTGGCATAGATCCCAATGTGGCTGTAAGACTCTCTCGAGAAAAGAAAGTCAAGGTGAAAGTGGTCACATTGGTGTATGGGTTGTGCACGCCCTTATGGACAGCCAACAGACCAGAGGCATACAAAGTCCAGGTTGATGTCCTTACTAAGGCCCCTCTACCCAAGATTAGATTAGAGATTCCCTACAGTATGGAAACAGGCCCTTCGGCTCAATAAGTCCACACTGACCCTCCAAAGAGCAACCCATCCAGACCCATTCCCCCCTGACTAGTGCACCTAACAGTACAGGCAATTTAGCATTGTCAATTCACCTAACCTGCACATCTTTGTGACTGTGGGAGGAAACCAGAGCACCCAGAGGAAACCCACGCAGACACAGAGAGAATGTGCAAACTCCACACAGACAGTTGCCTGAGACTTGAATTGAACCCAGGTCCCTGGCGCTGTGAGATAGCAGTGTTAGCCACTGAGCCACCATGCCAGCCCACAGACTCAGGGAAATTGGTACAGGTTTTGTGTTCTTCGAGTGGTCGTGAAGAAGAATATTGCAAACTGGTGTTAACTTTGTCATTATGACCATTGCATCAGACTTGCCCTGTCAAGGCTACTAACGACTGTCTGATGGTGCTTAACCTCCTTGTGTATGGAAACAGGCAAGTAAGACCCACTATTGTATGCCCCCGAATATTCAAGGATAATTTCTATAATGCCCTCCACAATTAAACACAGGAGGTGTTCACATACTGGAGTGTCATGCCCTATACTGAGACAGTCAGTGAATTGGACTGGTCATTTGGCAGAATGCCAGACCAAAGTAAATGTTCTAATGAACAGTCAACTCTGGGGTGCATTTTCAAGGCATGAAAAGGAAACAATGATGACGATACTCTGAAGACTGCACCAACTTTCAGCGTGGCATTCTTGTCCCGGGGGTCTCATCACATTGTGAAGGACTTCTTCTGTAGCTTCTAGGTATTCCAGCAGCCTGGCATGAAGGTCCTTTCCCTGGTGCGGAGGTCTCGTCCTTGCTTCAGAGGCTACTGCCAGGTCTTCCAATGGCCCAGTGTGGAGACCGCCTCTCGGCCTGCCATGGGGGTCTCAGCCAAGATTTTCCAATGTACTCCAAACCCAAAAACCATTACTTGAATGTTGATGAACTTTTACTTTTTCTTCTCCTTATTTAGGACTTTGGCATTGATTTAGGCCCTGTGTTATGGTGACTTAAAAATACATGCGACAATAAAATGCTATTCTATTTTTAGAACTATTGATATTGATTTCATCTCCTGAGAGATGCTGATCAGTGTTGCTGTGCATGGCACAATTCAAACAAAACACTGCCTTCAATACATTTGGAGTTTGCAAAGACAAAACAGAGCCAACAGCTCATCCAAAGTGCAATTATCTGCAGTCAAACCTTCAGGGCAGAAATCAATCTGATCTACCCTAACAAGTATGCTATGTGTTGCATATGGTCGATAACAGCTCAAAGAATGAATAGAAAAAGCAATTTAGTTAAAATGAAATGCAATCCACAATTTTCAAATACTATACTGAATTACAATGTACATAAATTTACACCCTAAAGTCAAATACTGGTATGGGTGAGTGTGGTCACCATTTTGAAATATCAACTTCAGATGCAAAGTCAGTGCAGATCTTAAACTCACACACAGCCTGTATTTGCTGCTTACACTCAATTGTAAGCTACCAGCAAATAAAACGTACGTTTACATGGGAGCAAAACTGCATCGGACAAGGAATGACAGCACTGAATGTTGTAGCTGAAAGGGAAGTTGGCTTACATGCCAAATATTTGCAACATTTTGGGGACTGGGTAAAAGGAGCATCTCACACATCATGTCAACTTGTAGTCCAGATGTATGGTAATGTCCAGGAATGGGTAACCATCAATTCATTTATGCCGTACCTGTTGCTTTTTCAGATTCTATTACATGTTCACCTTTCACACTTTTTATTCATTTGCGAGATACAGATGTAATTGGTTGGGCCAGCAATTATTGGCCTTCCCTAGTTGATTTGAGAAGCCACCTTCTTCAACTGAAAGTCATTTAGTGTAGGTAGACCCACCGTTCAGGAGAGTATTTTAGGATTTTGGACCCAGCAACACTGAAGCAATGGCAATATATTTCCATGACGTGGAGGAGCTGGGGTGAACAAAGTTAGAAAGCACACAACACCAGGTTATAGTCGAGCAGGATTTATTTGGAAGCACTAGCATTTGGAGTGCTGCTCCTTCATCAAGTAGTTGTGAAGGAGCAGCGCTCTGAAAGCTAGTGCTTCCAAATAAATCCTGTTGGACCTTAACCTGGTGCTGTGAGATTTCTAGCTGAATATATTTCCAGGTCAAATGACAAGTGACTTGAAGTGGATCTTGCAGGCGGTGGTATCCCCATGTATCTGCTCTCCATGCCCTTCTAGATAGAAGTGGTCATCAGTTTGGAAGATGATGTTGAAGCAGCCTTGGGGAATTTCTGCAGTGCATCTTGTAGATAGTACACATTGCTGCTATGGAGTGTTGGTGGTGGGGGAGGGAGTGAATGTTTGTGGACACTGTGCCAAACAAGTCAGCTGCTTTGTCCAGGATGGTGAAGCTTCAAGTGTTGTTGGAGCTGCATTCATGCAGAGAAGTGAAAAATATCCCATCACAATCCTGACTTGGGCTTGTAGATGGAGGACAGGCTTTGGAGAATTTAGGATGGGAGTTGCATGGTGTAGGATTCATTGTTACGAGATCAGGTCAGAGGCACAGTAATTCTATGGCTGGTCCAGTCCAGTTTCTGGTCAACAGTAACCACAATAGTGGGGTTATCAGTGATGGGAATGCCTTTGAATCCCAAGGAGCAATGGTTAGATTCTGGAGATATGCATCGCCTGGCATTTGTGGCACAAATCTCACTTACCATTTATCGCCCTAAACCTGCAAAAGTTCTTGCTGCATGTGAACATGGACTGCTATAGTGTTTGAGGAGTCATGAATGGTGCTGAATATCAGGCAGTGAACATCTCCACTTCTGACCTTATGTTGGAGGGAGTTCGTTGATGAAGCAGCTGAAAATGGTTAGGCCTAGGACATTAGCCTGAGGAAATCCTGCAGAGAGATGTCCTGGTGGTGTGATGACTTAAAAACAAGCACAATGATCTTTCTTTGTGCCAGATATGACACCGTCTCGCAGACAGTTTACTCCCCGATTTCCACTGACTCCAGGTTGGCTCTTTGGTGCTACACTCAGTGAAATGCAGCCTTGACAGCAAGGACTAATCACACTCACCTCATCTTTGGAATTCAGCTCTGTTGTCCATGCTTGAACCAATGAAGTCAAGGGGTGAGTGGCCCTGGAGGAACCCAAACTGGGTGTCAATGAGCAGGTGCTACTTGAGAGCACTATTGGTAACACGTTCCAACATTTTACCGATGAAGAGTAGACTGATGGGGCAGTAATTGGCCAGGTTGGATTTGTCCTGCTGTTTACATACAGGACATCGCTGAACAATTTTCCACAGAGTCAGGTAGATGCCAGTGTTGCATCTGTACTGAAACAGCTTGGTTTGGAACACAATGTTCTGGAGCACAAGTCTTCAGCACTGTTGCCAGAATGTTGTCAGGGCCCCTAGCATTTGCAGTGCTTCCAATTATTTCTTGATAACATGTGAGTGAAGGAAAACCGCAGGTCAAGCAGCAGCCAAGGAGCAGGAGAATCGACGTTTCGGGCATAAGCTCTTCTTCAGGAAGCCCTTCTTATGCCCAAAATGTCGATTCTCCTGCTCCTTGGATGCTGCCTGACCTGCTGCACTTTTCCAGCGACACATTTTTCAGCTCTGATCTCCAGCATCTGCAGTCCTCACTTTTTCCAACACGAGTGAATCAAATTATCTGAAGACTAGCATCAGAAATGTTGGGGACTACTAAAAGAGGCTGCAATGAACCATCCACTCTGCACTTCTGGCTGAAGGTTATTGCAAGTGCTTCAGCTGTATGTTTTGTACTGATGCGTTGGCCTCCTCCATCATGATGGATGTGGATATTTATGGAGTCTCCTTCACCAGTGAGGTGTTTAATTGTCTACCACCATTTATAACTGGATGTGGCAGGACTACAGAGCTTAGACTTGATCAACTGCTTGAGGAATTGTTCAGATTTATCAATCACTTGCTGCGTATACTATGTGGCACACAAGTAGCCTTGAATTGGAACTTCATCAGACTGGTGTTTCATTTTTAAGTATGCTCGGTGCTACACCTGGGATTCCCTCCTACATTCTTCACTGAACCAGGGTTGATCCCCTTGCTGTAGTAACAGTACAGTGCGGATACGCCAGGCCATAAGGTTGAAGATCATGCTGGAGTACAATTCTGCTACTGATGATGGTTCACAGTGTCTCATTGATGCCCAGAGTTGAGCTACTCTATCTGTTTGAAGTCTCTTTCACTTAACATGGTGATAGCGGTACACAATATGATGCAAGGTATTCTCAACATAAAGATGGGATGACTTCTTTACAAGGACTGGCAGTGGACACTCTTATTGATATTACCATGAACAGTTGCATCTGCAGATTGGTGAGGATGAGGTGAAGTACATTGCCAATCTTATTGGTTCCTTCACAACCTGCTGCAGGCCCAGTCTAGCAGCAATGTCCTTTAAGACTCAAACAGCTCAGTCAGTTGTGGTGTTCTCAAGTCACTCTTTATGCTGGACATTGGAATCTCCCATTCAGAATACTTTCTGCAGCTTTACCACCCACAAGTAGTAGTATTGACTCATCAGTTTGATGGGAGAGGGGATGGAATTGGAGGGGTGGGCATATATGGTGATTAGGTTTTCTTGGCCATGTTTGACCTCATACCATGAGACCTCATGGGGTCTGAAGTCAATGTTAAGGATTCTTCAGACAACTCCTTCCTGAATGTATCCCCACTATGTGTCCAAACCTCTGCTGGGTCAGAGCTGCAATTGCAGGGGAGAAAAACCCTACTTAACACATCACCTTCCCATCTCTTATCCCCACTTCAAGTCCGATTCCACCCTCAGGTGATTGTATGGGTGGAGTTTGCCCATTCTCTCTGTCTGTATGGGTTTCCTCTGAGTTCTCCAGTTTCCTCCCACATTCCAAAAGATGTGCAGGTTAGGTGGATTGGCCATGGTAAATGCAGGGTTAGAGGGATAGAGTAGGGTGCTATATGGAGAGCCAGCGTGAACTCAATGGGCCAGATGGCCTAATTCCATATTGCAGGGATTCTAAGATTCTAGCATCTCATCAAAAGTTTGGTGTCTTTTATTTAGGGTGCTCCATTTCTCTTTTACGCCCATAAAATGTGAAAATGCCAAAGTAAAAAGAAAATTCAAGGTCAACTCGGAAGTTTATTTTAGCAGTTAATCATTGCTCAAAAAAAAAAGGTTAGTTACCTGTAGGCAAGGAATTCATCTGTGATATTGGACTCTTTGGTGTTCCTGGAGCACTTGTTGGCCTTTCCCAGGTTGTTTCTATAATCAAACAGAAGATTAAGTTTACAAAGAGAAATCTATGAAATATAAATCAGTTCATAAATGTTGGTGAAAGAGATAAGTTCAAAAGTTAAAAATGCTTACAAAAATGCAAGAGTGAGATACAATAATCAGAAATTTTAAAGCTTCACCTTACTCTTGTTTATCTAGCTAAACTGGCAAAGATTACTGGAGATAAACACGATTAGATTTGAGTGCAGCATTATTTACAATGAATTCATCCTTGGAGAAAGAACCAAAAACAAATTGTTACAAAAGCTCAACAGGTCTGGCAGCAGCTGTGGAGAGAAATCAGTGAACATTTTGCACCAAGTCACCCTTCCTCAGAACTGATCCAAAACATTCACTAATTGCTCTTCACAGATGTTGCCAGACCTGCTGAGCTTTTCCAGCAATTTCTGCTGGTGTTTCAGATTTCCAGCATTCACAGTTCTTTCAGTTTTTATTTGGGAGAAAGAACATTTGGATCAAATAAAAACCTTCACGTTTTGTCAAGGAAGACAATGTTGAAGGGACTCACTTCTGATAATGTTCAGGAGGTGGATTCTTGAGATGATAGGCTCGGCTTTTGAGGGAAAGGTTGAGCAAGCGAGGCCCATATTTAGTTTTTCTTTCCAAGATTGAGAAGTGATTTTATTGAAATCTGTCAGATTCTCAGAGAGGGCTTGACAGATGATTGACTAGTTCTAGAACTAGGGGCCACAGTGCCAAATGAAGGGACCTCCCATGTGATACAGGCATGCAAAGGATTTAGTTTCACAGAGGGTCATTTGGAGGGGGGGGGGGGGGGTCTCTTACCCACAGGTAAAGAGAGGATAGGTCATTGATTATACTTAAGCCGATTTAGACATACTTTTGATCAATGAGATAGTCATAGAATCAGAGTCCCCACAGTGTGGAAGCAGGCCATTTGGCCAACTGAGTCCACACCGACCCTCCAAAGAGCATCCCATCCAGACCCACCCCCTTGTACCCTATCCCCACATTTCCCATGGCTAATCCACCAGCCTGCACATCCTTGGATTCTACAGGTCAATTTAGCATGGCCAATCCACCTAACCTGCACACCTTTGGACTCTACGTCTTTGGGAAGAAACCCACGCAGAAAAAGGGTGACACAGTCTGAGAGAGATTTGTACAGTCTAGAATTGAACCTGGATCCCTGGCACTATGAGGCAGTAATGCTAACCACTGAGCCACCATAATGCGCCAAGTCAAGGATTATGGAAGACATGCAGAGTAGGGGAGTTAAAATAATAAGATCAGCCGTGGTCACACTGAATGATGGAGCAGGTTTGGGAGGCCAACTATCCTACTTCTGTTTCCTGTCTTCTTACATACTGGACACATCTGCTTTCATCTTATAGACTAGTACTTTTCTTTCATCATCAGTCTTTCTTTTCCTATCTTTCAAAGATTACTTCTCATAATCTAAACGTTGCTCCAAAGTCACAGTGGCTTGGCAGTTAATGCCAACCCTACGATCTTTCATGCAAGATAATATCGGTCTATAGGTATTATACCCAATTCAGAAGAGATACATAATCGACTATTCCGGCTTGAGAAGCCTCATTCCACAAACATGGTGCAAGGTGAGCATCCAGGCTCCATGAACCACCACAACCCATAGGGGATTGAACCGACAATGTTATCATTCTGAATCACACACTAATCACCTGGCTAATTGATCGAACAACTCCACCTAATCACCTATTTATAAAGTGATCTATCCTGTGCTGAGGTCATGTTTAAGCCATTCATTATTACTATGGATGAACAACGAGAACTGCTTATTTTTGCCTAGTCATTGACTGTACAAATCTCACACAGGCTGCCACCCCTTGTCTGCGTGGGTTTCTTCCCAAAGACGTAGAGTCCAAAGGTGTGCATGTTAGGTGGATTGGCCATGCTAAATTGACCTGTAGAATCCAAGGGTGTACAGGCTGGTGGACCAGCCGTGGGAAATGCAGGGATAGGGTACGAGGGAGTTGGTCTGGATGGGATGCTCTTTGGAGGGTCAGTATGGACTCAGTGGGCCAAATATTATTATTTTCAACGCTAGGGTTTACCTAGCTGTGGATCACATTCTACCATCCCTGCCCTAATATTTACACTGCATTAAAGGCTTGCCACATGCTTTTGAAATGCATCTGCTGTCCTGCAAAAAAGAAAAGTACTAAGAGGCTACAGGGTTGGAACATTGTGAACTCAAAAACGTGCATTCCCAACTAGTTTTCATTCAATCTAGTCTTATTTTCCCACAACGACAACTTGAAGTCAAAGAATATTCTGGGATCAGAAACTTTAAATGGCGAGATTAACACTAATGTGCTACTATATTATTCTAGGATAAAATCAATGTAATGAGGCTTTCGAGCACAGGCACACACTGTTAGTTTTGATATCAATTACATTCTTTAGTTTGTCAAATTTATGCCAGTATGCATTAGAATGGGTTGAAGAGTTCCTCTTTCTACCACGCTACATACAATTAGTGTCATGGTATGCATTATACCCAGTAGCAAAACTGTGATACATTGACACAAATTGACTTAATGAAACAGAATTTTTAAAACTACATCTTTGCAACACTTATTTCTGCAGCAAAGTTCTGAACTAAAACATTACAGATTCTAAACAAACTGCCTTTCTTCATCCAATGTCAAAATTAGGAAATGGAGACTGACTGTGCAGTGATAAACTTAATCCAACTTGTTAGCTGGGAAACCCACAGATTGGGTAAAATATTGGTTTCAGTCCCCTTCCAAAATAAATACTAACTAACATTTCTAAACTGTAAAATGCATGTTGATCCTAACAATCCCAATTTTGTAGCAATGAATTAAAATGTCCCCAACTTAATCATCAGCTTAACCTGGCAAGGAGGCAGGATATTGTCTGTGCTTACTGAATTATACATGGCCAAAACATACCTAACTGTGCCTGACCAGAGTAGCTGGAAACACCTGCTCTTCAGCATTCTGTACAATGGTTGACATTATGATGTTATTAATCAAGGGTGTTCAAACAAAGCAAGTTGTGAGCTCTTTGGGTCATATATTTAACGAGCAGTGAATTCTCTCATGGAGTATACATTAAAATAACGGGGAGTTTGCTCATATATTATTCCTGTCTAGTGATTAGAGCTTCTTGGAGGTAAGCAAAAGATGGCTTCATTCAAACATCCTTATTAAACTGTGTTCCAAAAAGGATAGTGCAATTTTAGTGATAGCTCCTGCACTTGGATTATCTATATTATCCAGTCTACAAATGCCAACTTAGATGGTGGGACTGGGATAACTGAATTTCTTCAAATGAAGGTTGAAAATATTCGAGGCAGTCATCATTGCTTACAAAATGTTAGGTAATTCAGGGTCACACTGATGTTCTGGATAAGTCCCATTTTCCCCTTTGAATTGATAGGTAGAACAGGAGATCCACAAATTTTCACATGGAGCTGGTTTGGGTTTTTAATCCAGTTTTTCACATCTCTCTGGAGACCGCAGGGCTCCCAGTGTGGTGGGGATTGTGCATGTGTTACAAACAAACAAACACAAAACACAATTTCTGACAGAGCAATGGATTTTTACCACATTCTTCAAATATTTATACCTCACACAAAGTATGGATAAGGGAATGTGGTTTGCTTATAAAAACACAAGACATAACAATGGGGGAAAAGAAAATTGGAAATCCTCTGATCATTCTTCTTATAAAAATAAACTACTTTTTCAGAACTGTATGAAGTACTCCAATCAACAAATATAGGAGGAGGAAGCTGAATAAAAGATGTACAGAGTTCAAGGCCATCTGGACTGTTTAGAATCCGTTGTAGTATTTAACCATGGAAATACCATGTCATGTTTTCATCTGCCATCCACACAAATCTATTAGATTTCATGCCTTTGATGTTTCAACTCTCTAGCGCAGGGCTGTTCCCTTCCCTTGACTCAAAGAGTTGCAGCATGCTTGGTCTAAAGACCTGCGCTTCCCAAAAAAGGAAGATAATTAAAAACAATGTTGCTGTTTCCCCTTATCTACACTTTGGTATAGTTATACACAAGAATTGGTACATCAGAGGTTGGAGCATATGGGAAGACAGGGGTACATTATTTATCCCAGGAAATTCTCAATTGACATCCATATAAGTTGCCCATGGAACACTTTCCAGCTTAGAGCAGGCGCGAGTTCCACTGAAGTTCCAGAAAGAAGCCCTGAATCTTTTCTTCCTCTCCCGACATCCTCAACAGTACCCTTCCACTGACACACATTCGTTTGGCTGAACTGGTCCTCACCCTTAACAATTTCTCCTTCAAATTCTCCTGCTTCCTCCAGACCAAAGGGGTAGCCATGGGCACCCACATGGGCCCAGCGATGCCTGTCTCTTTGTCAGCTAGGTAGAACAGTCCATCTTCCATAGTTACACCGTCACCACTTCCCACCTCTTCCTCCGCTACGTTGATGACTGCATCGGCGCCACCTCGTGCTCCCGAGAGGTGGTTGAGCAGTTCATCAACTTCACCAACACATTCCACCCTGACCTTAAATTCACCTGGACCATCTCTGATGCCTCCCTCCCCTTCCTGGAGCTCTCCATCTCCATCAATGACAACGGACTTGACACTGATTTTTTTTTTATTTACAAACCCATCAACTCCCACAGCTACCTGGATTACACCTCTTCCCACCCTACCTCCTGCAAAAATGCTGTCCCAAATATTCCCAATTCGTCCACCGTATCTGCTCCCAGGTGGACCAGTTC
Organism: Chiloscyllium punctatum; assembly: GCF_047496795.1. Classification (NCBI taxonomy): domain Eukaryota; kingdom Metazoa; phylum Chordata; class Chondrichthyes; order Orectolobiformes; family Hemiscylliidae; genus Chiloscyllium; species Chiloscyllium punctatum. The sequence goes on from NC_092777.1 coordinate 20,607,947, forward strand.
CACCACAGAACACACCAGATGGCCTCCTTCTTTAGAGACTGCAATTTCACTTCCCACATGGTTGAAGATGCCCTCCAATGCACCTCATCCACGTCATGCACCTCCGCCCTCAAACCCAACCCCACCCCTCCAACCGCAACAAGGACAGAACCACCCTGGTCCTCACTTTCCACCCTACCAACCTTCGAATTAACTGCATCATCTGCCAACATTTCCGCCACCTCTAAACAGACCCCACCACCAGGCATATATTCTTCCCTCCCCACCCCTTTCCATTTTCCGCAAAGTCCTTTCCCTCCGTGACCACCTGGTCAAGTCCACACACCACCTCCCCCCGCCAACAACCCACTCTCCCATCCTGGCACCCTCCCCTGCCACCGCAGGATTGCAAAACCTATGCCCTCACCTCCCCCCTCACATTCATCCAAGGCCCCAAAGGAGCCTTCCACATCCAAAGTTTCACCTGAATATCCAATGTATTGTATCCGTTGCTCCCAATGCGTTCCCCTTTACACTGGGGAGACTGGACACCTTCTCGCAGAGCACTTTAGGGAACATCTCCAGAACACCCACACTAAAAATCCCCACCACCCCAGGGCCCAACATTTCAACTTCCCCTCCCACTCTGCTGAGGACATGCAGGTCCTGGGCCTCCTCCACCTCCACTCACTCACTGTCTGACGCCTGGAGGAAGAACGCCTCATCTTCTGCCTCAGAACACTTCAACCCCAGGGCATCAATGTGTACTTCACCAGTTTCCTCATTTCCCCTCCCCCCCAACTTTACCCCATTTCCAACCTTCCAGCTCGGCACCATCCTCATGGCCTGTCCTACCTGCCAATCTTCTTTCCCATCTATCTGCTCCACCCTCCTCTCTGACCTATCACCTTTATTCCCTCCTCTTAGTTACCTTCTCCCCAGCCCCACTCTCTCCCATTTATCTCTCCACCCAGAGGCTCCCTGCCTTCATTCCTAATGAAGGGCCTTTGCCCAAAACATCGATTTTCCTGTTCCTTGGATGCCGCCTGACCTGTTGTGATTTTCCAGCACCACTCTTATCTAAGCCCTGAATCTTGCCAAGTGAAGAAAAAAGGACCCCTCACCAGGAAGTCCCAGTCTGCCGGTGGCATCTCCAGGGCATGGACTCAGTTGCTACAAAGAATCACTACTATCCCATCAATTGAAGGTTCATCCCCTCCCAGTCTGCCACCTCCCCTCTCTTCCCCACCCCCACCCAAAAGATTCCATTCTCGGTTTCAAATGATAAGGGATTTCTTTGACAGGGTTAGTTATGATCAGACCTGCTATTTATTGCATTGCTATCACCTCACTTTCATTTTCGTCTATTCATCCTTTCTCGCCTAGATGAAATTTTCTTTTGAGACTCCTTGCTCAGTTCCGTAGTTTATTTAAGGTTCCTTCATTATTGCATTCCCACTTACATGGCTGGAAACCACATTGCCTATCATAAGACATTTGCTAAGAAGTGATCACAGAGGCTTTATGATCCCATGTTTACATCGCTCCAGCACCAAGGCTACCACTTAATCTGAAATGGTAATCATGTTTACTCATTGCTTTCCAGCAGGGATGCGAGAGGACACTTTCAAACAATTCAAACCTCCAGCAGGACCACCATTCAACAGCTAAAAATGACACACTAGGTTATAGTCCAGCTGGTTTATTTGGAAGTTGTTGTTTTGTTTGGAACCTGCTGCTGCTGGACTATAACAGTGCTGTGAGATTTTCAATCTTTGTCCACCCCAGTACAACACTGGCACCTCCAACATCATGGCATTCAAAAGCATTGTAGGTGCAAACTAACTTGCATATCCCAAGGGATTTGGATGTGGCTCTTTTCATTAAGTCAGGAACCCTGTTACTTTGCCTCTGTACTCTTGGCACTCTGGTCACATGCCACATTTCCATAGCAACACATTGAGGTACAGATAATACTCAGTTTCCTAGGTTGTTATCTAGTTCTTTACTTCATAAATTGTTAAGAATTTCCTCAGCTATAATACTGGCCCTTCTTTATTACAATGCTACAGTCAAGTAAACAAACCAATACCACGACTTCCTCAGAAGCCTAAGGAAATTTTACATGTCCACAATGGCTCTTAACAATTTTAAAGATGCAGCCCCGAAAGCATCCTGTCTGGATGCAGCACAGCATGCTATGGCAACTGCCTAGCCCAAGACTGCAAGAGAGAGTTGTGAATGCAGCCCAGTGCATCATGGAAACCAGCCTTCCATCTACTGACGCCATTCCACATCTCTCTCCCCCCTCAGTCATACTCTCTTCCTTCAGGCAGAAGATACAAAACAACCAACAAATTTAAGAACAGCTTGCTCTCCACTGTTATCAGACTTATGAATGGATCTTTGAGTTGGTCTTTCCCTGTACCTTCTCTGTTGCTGTAACACTATATTTTGCATCCTGCTCTATTATGCTGATGTATTTATGTAAGGTATGATTTATCTTGTTAGCACGTAAAACAATCCTTTTCACTATCTTGGTACATGTGACAATAAGAACTCAAACCTTCCCCAGAGGTCTCATCATTCTAGCTCTCCATCCAGTCGAATATTTTTTTTACAATAAAAGAGTGTTTAAAGGAGATTTTAACAAAAGCAAAGCTTCAAAAAATTAATCACTGGAGAGCTTTCTTCAGTTTTGCTCATATCAGGGATCTGAAGATCAATTTCCAAAGATTCAAGCTAGCCCAAAAGGACGGCTACCCTAGTTACAAGTTAAACAGACACCTGTTAAGACAGGTCTCCAGTACGCAACTGGAAATCTTCACCATGACCCTCTTCTTTGTGCTGACCCATGTCCGGGAACAGTTTCAAGGATACCAAATGTAGTATTCAATTGTTGTTTATTGTACTATGCGAGTATGTTGACTAATTTGTGCGCACTGTACTGATTAGCTAAACCTTGGCATTGACCGCAGAAAAAATAAAGCTAAGGAAGAGCTGGAAGCCTTAGCTAAAACACGGATAAACGTTTTACAGAACCATGAATAAAGTTCCTACACAAAGGAACTAGTGCCATCCCTGTATAGATCCATCTGTGTAGGAATTTTATTTTGTACTTTAAAATTGCTTAGTTAATGCTTCAGTTCAGACTCTCAGTCCTTTCTGCAGCTTTGTTTATTTTCGTGAGTCCAAGCCTCGGCTTCACTAAACAAGTTCAATGAGCATTGATCTGTCACAGACTCTCATAGAACACAGAGCAATTGAACACTCAATATCCTACATAATCTCCTGTTTGAACAATGTTCACACCTGGGTCCAGGTACTAAGGATAGGTGAACAATCAGGCAGCTTAGCGTTGAACAATATTCAATTCCCCCTATCACCCCCTCCCAAGTCAGCAGCTGGAAGTGAGATACTATGACTACACCCAAGGCGCAGAAGTGAATTGCAATGCTGCTCCCTCACGTTGCTGGGGACTAGCACAAATCAGGAACATTGCTTCTCGAATACTGAAATGCAACCATTAGCCTATGGGCCAACTACTGGGAAATGGTATTAGAATAGCTAGATGTTTGATCACCTACAGACACAAGGGGCCCAAGGTCCACGTTCCTCGCTCTTAAAAATTCTCTAAGTTTATCACTGCACATATCAACATGAAAATTTCAGATTGTGATCAGTATCCTTCTCTCACAAAAGGGTATTTGATAGGACAGAGCTCTGCAGTGTGAAACAGAAAAGATTACATAAATCCTACTTCAGCACCCAAAGGTCAGAAGGTAGGTTTCCTGGAGGAATTTCAGAGCAACACTGAATTTCAGCAATCAAATAAACTGCACTTAATATACTCCATTGCTTTTCCAAGTAAGCCAAGTCCCTCAGTCAAATTGCTGCCCATCTCAGTCCATTAAGTACAGGAGTTGGGACATCATATTGAGGTTGCACACAACATTGCTGAGGCCACTTTTGGAGAATGGTGTACTCTTCTGGTCACCCAGCTACAAGGATATAATTAAGCTGGGGAGGGTTGGGAAAAGATTTACCAGAATGTTGCCAGGAGAGTTTGAGTTCTAAAGGGGAGGCTGAAAAGACCCTCCCCCCGCCCCACCAAGAGCATAGGATGTGGAGGGGTGATCTAGTAGAGGTTTATAAAATCATGAAGGGCACAGATAATGTGAATAGCAAGGATCTTTTCCCTAGGGTGGGGGAATTTAAAGCTAGAGAGCACATTAAGGTGAGAGAAGATAGATTTAAAAAGGGACCCAAGGAGCAACATTTTCATAAAGAGGATGGCTCATATATGGTATGAATGACCAGAGTAAATGGTAGACGTAGGTACAGTTACAACATTTAATATACATTTTGATAGGTGCATGAATAGGAAAGGTTTAGAGGGATATGTGCCACACAAAGGCAAATAGACACATTTAGTTTGGGGAACTTGGATGAGTTGGACAAAAGGGTCTGTTTCCATGCTTTATGACTCAGCTTCTGGTACAATGAAACTAAATACATCCTGCAAAAGATAATGTTCAAAATCTGAGATACAATACCAAAAGAACGTGGTGAGCTGTTGGAGCTTGGCACCCATCACCTCTAAATTAAAATTCACTAAAAATAAAATAACGCTAATAGATGTGTGCAGAGATGGATCCAGGAATCAGAACAACAGGGGTTTAAAAATCGTGCATACATCAACATTCTAATAAACTGTGCAAAATTCTCTCTCAGTGGGCAATTTTGCACTTTGATATCACAACAATAGGATTCTGTCTTCTCATTAATGTGTAAAGCTCAAATTCAATTAATCATCTTGGTACCACATTCCATAGACAGACTCTCAATATTGAGAGTCATCACATCACTTCACATCAGCTGTAGGGAAAAATGCAACCAGTGCAAGACTATTTTTGCAGAGTTTGAAACTTTGTATTCCACTTGTTGATAGTTAACATTAAAACTGGTTACTTTGTGGCGAAAGTCATTTTGTCAGCTCTGGAGAGAAAACTTCCTTTCAGGAAGTTCAAGTCATACTAAGCACAGAGGAAGTTTATTATGGCTATCTCACTCCCAGGGCTTTGCTGCAGGAGCTCCTCATAGTAGATATTCAAGGCGGTCCATTAAAACAAAATGAGCAATTTCAGGACTATCTTGTGTCGTTGAAAACTGTACACCCACTAAGTATGGATTAAAAATCTCACCATGGATGCGTAAATCTTTATGCATAGATATTTATGAAAACTGTCAAAAGAAGATTTCTGCTTTTCAACCTGGATTAGAAATTATTTTCAAGTTGCAATTTTAAAAGTGCTTTCAAGGTAGAAGTCACAGCAGGCAACTGTCTGATCCTTCGGTAGGTTCAAGCCTGTCGAACTGACCCATCTGAGTAATCACAAAAGGAGACATTTAAAGTTAAATTTATCCTTGGACCACACAATAAAAAGGGTTCTTGTGGCATGGTGGTAGTGCTCCAACCTTTGGAGCAGGTAGGACTCTAACCCAGGTCTCTTAGCTCAGAGGTGTGCAATAACAACATCTCTGAACAGGAAGATCAAGAAAATATAAAAGGACAACACAATGGAAAAGATGCAAGAACTGAAAGCTCCTGACAGGACAGAACACAACACAAAAGCAGCTCAGAGTAATTAATACTTTTGTCCAGTGGGTCAACAGATCATTTGAAATTCACATGGGAGGCAGTTTGCTTTGATTGTGCTAAGGAAGGATGCAAAAAGCCCATTTATGTAGAACTCCCCATGAAAGACTCAAACACCTGGGTATGATTTGGAGGTGATGGACTAGAGTGTACAAAGTTAAAAATCACAGCACCAGGTTTAGTCCAACAGGTTTAATTAGAAGCATTAGCTTTCAGAGTGCTGCTCCTTCATCAGGTGGTGTGGAATATAAGGTTGTAAGATAGGATAGTGGAGGTGGTGTTTGGTACACTTGCCCTTATTCATCAGTGCATTGAATATAGGAATTGGTGGGTCATGCTGTGGCTGTACAGGACAATAGCTAGGCCACTATTGGAATACTGTATACAATTCTGGTCTCTCTGCTATAGGAAGGAGGCTGTGAAACTTGAAAGGGTTCAGAAAAGATTTACAAGGAAGTTCTCAGAGTTGGAGAATTTGAGTTAAAAGGGAAAGGCTGCATAGGCTGGGGCTATTTTCCCTGGAGCGTCGGAGGCAGAGGGGTGACCTTATAAAGGTTTATAAAATCATGAGGGGCATGGATAGGGCAAATAGTCAAGGTCTTTTCCCCAGGAAGGGAAAGTTCAAAACTAGAGGGCATTGGTTGAGGGTAAAAAAGGGAAAGATTCCAAAAGGACCTAAGGGTTAACATTTTCACATGTGTGCGCATGGAATGAGCTGCCAGAGGAAGTGGCAGATGCTGGTACGATACTGGGTCGGCATGGATGAATTGAACCAAAAGGGTCTGTTTGCATGCCGCACAACTCTATGACTCCATGACCTCGGGGAGGGCTCTTCGCCAAATGGAACAGGCTTTCAGAAATCACCTGAGTTTTGCTGAAAAAGTCCAGGCAATTTGCAAGTGCTACAACTACAGAACCAGGAAGGAACCTTCTCTCTCCCAAATCCTATTGATTTGCTGTGCCCCCTCCACACAGGCAAACCTTCAAGTATTAGGCAACAAAATGCATCACAGTTTCAGAAGCCTGACTAAGTTTTCAACATTCTGTTTCACTTCGGAAAAAGAAAGCTTTATGCAGGCAATAGGCATGCAATGATATAAGAGACTGATCTTATACCTGGATAAATAAATTTTAATCCTTACGTAGACTTGAGGCATGTGCATGTTAGAAAATTATAAACAATTTCTTTGCTTCGATAACTATTACAATAGTTATGAATAAACTAACTTTTCATCTCGTTTGAAGTACAAAGTTGACTGGATTAAAATTGAAACAATATTAAAAGGGGGGCTAAAATAAGCTGTAGAAATGCATAGTTCACAGACCACTTTCAGGACACCCCTGTTGTGGTCCTGACATTCATAAAATCTTTTATCAAAACATTGTTCATGAATATCAGTCCAACTAGTTAGATTCTAAAATGCTATTGTTGAGTTGGCAACAGCCTGCAACACCACCTACAAATTTATTGGCATTGCGTAATCTTCCACGAGGCATCTGAAGTTGTGGTTCAGTTGGTTTGGAATTACATGAAAGAAATCGAACAAAAGTAAAAAGATTTGTTTATTTCTGTGGAGGCAAGTGACAAATTAGGATTATATTCCAGACAAGTTTCTTGGTTTGCAGCGAAAGTACAAGGATATCACAACAATGCAAAGCCATGGCTATGTTAGGGCTCACTATCTTCCCAGCCACTAATTACAGCGACCAGGCCTGCTGAGACACTGAAGAAAGCAAAGTAGCCTTCTATCATTGGGTGAAGTGGTAACACTACTTCACTCCCGACCTCAAATCAATGGTCGATGCTGGAATTAAAAAACGTGAAGTCCAGATTTAGATCAGTAGTAGCTTTCAAAGAGAAGTGGACTTAATGATAATTCATAACTTTATGATCTGTCACTTTCCTGCCGCTTGGGACAATTTGGAACTTTATTTGCCCCAAATTAGACAGTGTAAAAGGTGCTCGAGTTTGGAATATAACTGCTTGGAATTGGATCAACAATGGCTGACCATGCAAAATCACATAGCTGCAGCTAAAGTAGTTGAGCGTAGGAGAGGAACTCTAATCATGCAGCAAGCTGGATGGGACAGCCTCAGTTGGTAGTTCACATTTGAAGATTCAGGCACACAGTCTTTAAAAGGGCACAAAGGCATTTCCTGCAAGCAGCAACATCAGTCCGTTCAGAGTGGACACCAGAACTGCAGCCTACCATTTGAATCTTCTCTCTGCTTCCTCACTGCTCATTCCCTGAAAAATGTCAGTTTCAAATATGGCCAATGGTTCAACAATGCCCTGCTATGGGTTCTCCTCCAGGTCATCTGTAAAAAGGTGGATGATCCCATTTCCCAGGTGTAGTGGCAGAAGGCTTTACCCTCAGACCAAGTTGACAGAGATTGAAGTTACAGCCTAAATTAGTGCCTGCGGAGACCACTGCCAAATCTGGATGCAGTACTAAAAGATTAACAGGTTGCAGCACTTCAGCAGGATAAGGGGACACCGTGTAGTTGCTGCAAAGGTGCACTCTTAAGGGTATCAAGCTATGTCAGACTGAGTGCAGAGGGGTGTCAGACAGGAGCATAAGTTGCAGGTCTCACCATCAGGTGAACATGTGATCTGAATGTGCGAGAGCCTCTTCACATTATTCACGCTGTACCAGTTTCAGGACAATGCGCATATCGAACACTTACTAATAGCAGCTCAGGAGTGGTCATTGAAATGCATTCTCAAGGCAACTGTTTGGGATGACAACCATTCTGTCTGCAAAAGAAAATGGTTTACAATTGGTGGAAACAAAAAAACAGTTGTTGGTGTTTTCCAGTTTATAGAAGAATTTTGATGCTAGAGTAGTAGTTGCCTGGGCACTTGCTGGAGATGACAGAAATAGAGCCTGCGCTGGAGAGATCGGAGTTTCTAGCCACCTAATGAGGATACCTGCACTTGTGTTAGCAGATGGACATGCAGGAATATTGCCAAAACATTGAGAAAAGGGATTATGAGAATCACAAGCTAAATCTTTTCATTCTCCATTCCAGCTCCTCACAGAAAGTTCAGGAGTTAAAAAAGGAGACAGTCTTTCCTCAGCTCTATCACCACCTCACCCTGCCATCAAACCTCCAAGAATTTAATAGTTCAGTTCCGTTGTTATAAAGCTGATACTTGGCCAACTGAACTATTAAGATCCCCTGCATGCTTTGCACTGGCAACAGCATAATATGCTGCAAATAATTCACAACCACCTGAAGAAGCAGTGCTTCGAAAGCTAGTGCCTCCCAATAAACCTGTTGGACTATAACCTGGTACTGTGTGATTTTTTAAAAACTTTTTCCATCCCAGCCCAACACTAGCACCTCCAAAGTCATTAATAATTCATTGATTGAGGTTATGCAGTGTGAAATCACCACCACACAAAACATTTTGGTACTGTATAGACTGGGAGACCAGGTCTGAAACTGAGCCCGAAACTCGGTCGTTTGACTCAATATTGACATTTTTGCCTCCATGGTAACGATTAGAGTTTTAGGTATCATTCCAGGCTTTTAGCACATGATTGAGTGATAATTCAGTGCCATCACAAGACAGCATTGCATTTATTATTGAAGGAATGTTAAACATGGTTCAATCCACCCATTTAGATGAATGCAGGAGAGCGCACAACATAAAGTGGGAGTTCTTATCATTGAAGCAGACTCACTCTTGACCATTTAAGAGCTCAGTGAAATAACAATCACCTCAAAAACAAAGATCAGGCCAATTATTCAATATTACGAAGGGCTGATATTACCTGCACCAGTCTGCAATTGCTCCCTAACGGAGTAAACATACAATTCCCCAAGTGATGGTTGACAGCAGAATTTCTCAAGAGATGGTTTGCTCAACAATATTCCACAACAAGAAAAGTTTCCCAAAAAAAGTAGTACTTGAAGATTTTTTTTTTTGTTTTTAAGGAAGTCAAAGAAATATCAAATGTGGAGAACACAAAGGAAACTGAGAAGAGCGGATAATTGATTGTCATGTGGGATGTGGTGATGAGCCACATTTTCCTTATTAAGAATGAAAAACTTAGAGGGAAAGAAAGCTTTCTGACCCATTCTAGTTTTGAAAGATACTGGTTTAATTAATATTTTGCTAGTAAATTCAAATTCATGTTAAATACATGGATTCCCAATGATACACAAGTGCTTAAAATGTTAACTAAATAAGGCGGCCATTAAAATTAAGTTTACACTTCTGCAATGCAGAAGCATTGAGACAATGGTAGGTCACTAAGCACATCACCGAGCAGTTCAAGCTTTGGCAATAGAATAGGGTTTATTTCAACATCCTTAAGACTCGTGCAAATACTTGCTTCAGCAAGAAACATCAATAGCAATAAGTTACAAGTGCCTGTGGGTGTGGTTAGGGAGAAGAGAGACAGACTTGGATTCACAACTCTACTGATGGATCCTATATCACACAAAACTGGGGACTAGGACATAAGTCAGTCTTTGTTTCTCTATCGAGCAGGCAAATCTATAGCAGTATTTAACAGTGAAAGGCACAGAGCTGACAACAGGTGCAAACTGACACAGTCTCAGGCTGAAGTATGGGTATGTATTAGGCAAATGTGAGGACTGCAGAGGCTGGAAACCAGAGTTTAGATTAGAGTGGTGCTGGAAAAGCACAGGTCCGGCAGCATCCGAGGAGCAGAAAAATCAACGTTTCGGGCAAAAGCCTTTCATCAGGATAAAGGGCTTTTGCCCAAAACATCGATTTTCTTGCTCCTCTTTCGCTGCCTGACCTGCTGTGCTTTTCCACTACCACTCTAATCTAAACTATGGGTATGTATTGCTTACAATGGAACAGGCTAGCGATATACTTTAAACATACAAATGAATTTACCTCAGCAGGGTAGATCTGTACTGTACTGTACAGAAATGTTGTTAGTTATTTTGTACATTAAATGCTAAACAATTGATCAAATCTTGCTGTGAAAAAAAATCTATTTTGTTCAATCACAAAAATGTAAAATGAACTAGGATGTTGACAGATCTCACGGGGGTGTGTCGGGGGGGGGGGGGGGGGGGGCTTTCTCTTCAAATCATTACAAAAAAAAAGGTGCCAATAATGCCAGAAAACCCATCCACGACTCCATTGACTACATTAAATCCAATTCAGCCATCACTCCCGTGCTCAGTGACTTTCATTGGTGGCTAGTCCAAAAACAATTTAAAATTTTTAATTTTTAAAATTTGCTTTCTATTTTTCAAACCCCTTCCTGGTCTTACCCTTGCCCACCTCTATAACATTCTCTAACCCCACTGATTCTAGAAACGCTGTACACACCTTCATTCTGGTATTCTCTGCATGGTCTCCACCACTGGTGGCCATTCCTTCTGCTGCCTACTCCCTTGCGTCTGAAATCCCTTCCCTAACCATCTTGCCACTCTTTCTCCTTTGAGATGGCCCTTGAAGCCCTCCTCATTCAATTTTTGATCAGCTGTCAAATACCTCCATTATGACTCAGCGTCAAATCTTGTTTTTAACATCACTGAAATGAACTGCATTTTTTAAAACTACATAATGGATGGCATAAATCCAAATTATTACTGTTACTGTAACCAATGCGTAAGGAATCTGTTGTGATGGCCCTGAGGTTATTGTCATTGTATAAGTAGATATTAGCAGCAAAACATGCTCATCACTGGGGTGGCACAGTGGTTAGCACTGCTGCCTCACAGCACCAGGGATCCAGATTTGATTCCAGCCTTGGGTGACTGTCGGTGTGGAGTTTGCACATTCTCCCAGTGTGTGTGGGTTGCCTCCCACAGACCAAAGATGTGTAGGTCAGGTGAATTGGCCATTCTAAATTGCCCAAGTGTCAGGTGCTTTATTCAGAGGAAAATGGGTCTGGGTAGGTTTCTCTTCGGAGGATCAGTGTTGACTTGTTGGGCTTAAGGGCCTGTTTCCCCACTGTAGGGAATCTAGTCTAGTCATCAGACCTTAACGAATGCACCTGTGACCAATTATATTGAACCAAGATGATGTGATATAGATCGGTGAATGAATAACACAATCACCAATTTACAAAAGGGGTTACTTATTGCGTGAGAAGCCGAGGCAGCTAGAGATAGGAAGCTGGCATCCTGGAGTGAAAAGCAGGTGGACGTCATTGGGCTGCTGAAGCATTTGATGAAAGATCTATAATCTTCAAAAAAAAGATTAATATCCTGGGAAACTTTCTCAACATGGGGTCAACTGCTTGGGTGTTGTATGCATAGAAGACAATTGATTGGGAATTATGAACACTGATGGAAATAAAATGAATGACTAGATGGGAAAATAGCTCAAAGTCTAAGTGGAGTAAGACCTACAAACCCAGGTCTTTCTCAGTCTCTGTAACAATGTATATCATATCAGTGCAACTCATTTATTGCCAAAATGTAATAAACAATGTCTCATTTAAGTCTCCAGCTTCTTCTTGTTCAATTTGGTAGTGGTTTTCCTCTACCACACCAGCCCAAGTGGGCCAGAGAGGTACCTGCCCTGAAAGAGAATAGCGACAGCAAACCGAGCCCATGATGATAATAGAGCAGACACTCTAATACTCAGCACCTCTGTGGTCAGGAGGAAGGATTGTGCTATGAATTAGCACCTCAGCCTCAAAGCCATCTCTCCTCCACTGTGTTCTCTCTTCTGATTTACAAACTAGAACCAATGAATGCTGAGTGTATCAGCATCTAACTGATTTGTACAAGGTCTGCCATATTTGATTAATGGAGTAGAATATTACGAGGTTACTCAGTCTAAAGCATTTCAGAAAATAACTCAAAGAGGCTGTACATGTGAATTATGGAAATGAAATGACATGGCATCAAACTCTCTCTGGTTAGGCCCTACCTAACTCTAATCTCAATTAGAAACCCTCATGTCTGGGGGCATGGTGGCTCAGTGGCTAGCACTGCTGCCTCCCAGTGCTGGAGGCCCAGGTTTAATTTCACCCTTGGACAGCTGTCTATGTCAAGTTTGCACATTTTCCCCATAACCAGGCGGGTTTGTTCTGGGTGCTCTGGTTTCCTGACACAGGTTAAATGGCTTGGCCATGGGAAACGCAAACTTACAGGAATAAAGGTAGCGGGTTGGGTCTGGATGAGATACCCTTTGGTGTGAAATTGATGAGCAGAACAGCCTGCTTCCAGTGTAGGGATTCAATGATTCTATGATCGGTGGTCCTCTAATTCCAGCCTCCTGAACATTCCTGATTTTAACTGATCCATCACTTGGGGCCTTTTAACTACATGGCCTCTATGATCTCAAGTCTAAATCCCTTTCCTAATTAAAACTCACTTCAGTGACTACACTTTTGCTCTCTGACCCCAATACTGGCTTATGGAGTTTTGCACCTCACCTTGTTTTCTTTATAGTGCTTCTGTGAAGTGCCTCAAGATGTTTTATTACATGAAAGGGGTTATATAAATAAAAGTTGTTGTTTAACAGCAATAGTCTTCAAAAGAAACGAAAAAATAAGTCAAAAAAATATAGCAGGATGGGTGTGCATTCCAAAGTGGAATTGTATTTGCCGCCCTCTAACCTCCAGCATTCGGGCTGAAATCCAAGTCAGAATGGTGAAATCACTATTTCAAATCACTTTGACAGAAAATATCAGAAGTGCCCTTAAATTGGCAAGGCAGGTCAGCAGCTGAAAATAACTGCATTTAAGTCTATTGTAAAACTTCACTTTCCAACTTTTGTAGGGCTGACTGCGCTTGAAATCTCATCATTCACATCTTTCTCCCCAGCTGCATGTGGAACGAGCAATAAATATTTTTCACCACCTGAATATAGCCAACCCCTTTCTGGAATTGCAAGAACTTTATCCAGTAAGTAGGGGTTAAACATGGGACAATCACTCAAACAAACAAGACGGACAGGACTGCACTTAGAGTTTCAAAGCCTCAGAGGAGAAATTACTTCAGTCAAAAGGACTCAAAGCGTCATGAATCTTTGTAACTCCCCACCCAGAGGGTCATGGATTATCGATTGTTGATACTATTTAATGCTGTGATGGCAAGATCTTGTGTGTCTCAGAAAGTCAAGTGTGGAGGAGGAGGGTGGGATTGTGAAGTTAAGCCCAGGATCAACCATGGTCATATAGAATGGCAGAGCAGGTTTAACTGGACAGACTGGGCCAATTAATGGCTAGAGGGCAGGCTCATCATCCATTTGAGGATGCTGGACACCAGCAGGAAGCTTCCAGTTAGAGAACTACAGCAGATACAGGAGAGTGAGCAAACCTCAAGATGCAGGTACTCTCTTTCTAACATTCTCAAAGTTTAAAAACAAAAACAGGCCTTCACAGACAGACTGGCGTTGGTAGATGAGGGCTATTTTCCCTGGAGCGTCGGAGGCGGAGAGGTGTCCTTGTTGAGGTTTATAAAATCATGAGGGGCACGGATGGGGTGAATACACAAGGTCATTACCCCAGGGTAGGAGAGTCCAAATCTAGAGGGTATAGGTTTAAAGTGAGGTGGTTGGGGTGGGGTGGATTTAAAGAAGAGACTTAAGGGGCAACTCCTTCAAAGATGGTGGTGCATGTGTGGAACCAACAGCCAGTGGAAGGGAAGAAGCTGGTACAACTGCAACATTTAAAAAAGGTATTTGGATGGGTATATTAATAGGAAGGGTTTAAAAGGATATGGGCCAAAACGCTAGCAAACGGGACTACATTAATTTATGATAGCCGGTCAGATATTTGAACTCTTTTTAAAAAGCCTTCACTAAAGCACATATTACTACTCATTTATCAAATGTTTGATGCTACATTGCGAGCTTGGATTCTTTACGGTTAAGGAGAACAGTTTTCTTCAGGCATAGATGTCAAAGTCTATTTAATATTTATTAACATTAAATACTGGTATATAAGGTAGTCATACATTTGCCAGGCTCTGACTGCAAGTTACATTAAGTAAAGACTAATCTATCTGTGCTCAAAAGACACTCATTCCAGAGTGATCTAACCCTGCTCACACTGTGCTATTTACGCTCAGCGATATGTAGCTCTGCATCATCTTCACATGATTGCTCCAGAGTCCTGAAACCTTTGCACAAAAATTACATGTGAGAGAAACCACAATGCAACACTTCAACAGTCAAATATCCCCATGAGTGGAGAATAAATGCTGTATGCTTGAAGTGCGTAAGGAAGAAATAAATGGATTTAACTTATGATAACTGAAATAGCTGGGAGGCATTTTTAAACAGTCGAATTACTGGCCTATGTTTTAAAGTAAATGTGGTGTAGGAGAGAATGTTTCAATCACATGAATCCAAAATGGAAAAGAAGCTTTATCAAAATTTAATAAACATTTCTTTAGGTTTTTTTTCCCCATAAGACAGACCTTGCAACACATCCGTGCTGTTCATCAACACTAGTGAGAAACAAGTGTCAGATTTCATTGCTGTCGACGTGCCCGTCTCATGACTAGTCAAATTAAAATCTGATGCTGTTGGTGGAAGTAGCATTAACTGAATCCATCTGGTTGTCTTTGCAGATTGTGTTCCAGCTATATCCCTGGTCAAAATCCTCATGGAAATATTGATGAGTGCGGATAACACACCCCTTGTATCTCATTGTTTAGGCATCCCTCTCCAAGGCAACCATAGCCCACAGGCCACAATCTATCTGAAGCAATCTCAGTAAAAATTGCCATAAACACAGAACACAACACAGCTTCACAAGCAGAGATTTCATTCCCGATGGCATTAATACAATTGAAATCATATAATAGATTACCCAGTAATATTACCGAGAGGGAAATAGATATGTCTGCAAAACATTGACAAATGCTGCTGGTTTGATCATAAGTAGGAATATTTCAGAAGAGAAGTACCTGAGAAAAATGATTAAACTGTGGTCTAGAAGGGACTTAATTTGTCAACAAAATGAACCTGTCAGATGATGGATCTGGGCTGGTGATCTGTGCATTGCTGGAGTGTTGAAAGGCAATGCTTTTGATCAGTTTATAGCAACAATCAACTCATGTTTATGAAATGCAGACAAATGAAGAGTATGTGCTTTCGGAACAGACTCTGAATTGCAACATTTTTATTCTCCTATACATTTTATGGAAACTGAATCATTTAATTTGGCTTTATTTTGAAAGAAGAAAAAACAATTGGCTTGCTTGCAAAAACAGCCTGTAAATTTCAACCCATGGCAGAATTGTCCCCTCCATGGGTGGTAAGAAAGGGAAATAATTGGGTGAGACAGCCATGATGAGTCACTCACCTCCTTCTGACCAATCAAATTCTATGTGGGGTGATGTTGGGTGATTTCCTAGACCCGCAACCAGTTAATGCCTTTAAACTGTGCTGGTGCACGAAGGGATGGCCTCGGAAAGCCACACACAAAACACTACTGCCATAATGAACCCCATGCTGCCACAAGATGAAAAATGATCGTCTCATCTCATTCTGGTACCAGAGGAGTAGTTACCAGTCAAATGGTCATTAAGACCCAGAAATCGCTGACCTTCTCATTAACCAGCAACTTCTGGCAACAGAGGGACACCAGTGTTGAGGCCTACAATAGGCCAGAAAGTTCACCTAAGCTCTACGTGTCCACACCAAAAAACTGACTGGAGTACAATAAGTCAAGTTATCTCAGTTGTATGGATGGGCTGTTAGGCCCAACATAACCTTTGGTAACAAAAATGGAAATGACACCTTTAGACTCCAAAATGTTTCAGCAGGATCGAATATTACATAGCTTTCTTAAAGAAAAAAAAAGATACATAGCATGATGTATTAGTGCGTGAATGATGTACTAAATGTGGAAACAGAAACGTTGAACATTTACTGAAGTCAGAGTGTACAGCATGATCATGCCAGGAGTTGGAAGCAGTCTGCGTGGAGAGAGACACCGAGACTATTGCCACTTGCAACAAAAAAAAGACAAAGATTAACTGCAGTTACAAAGTGCTTTAAGCAATTTACAGCCAATTAAGTACTCTTTAGAGAGTGTAGTCACTGTTTTCAGGACATAAGCATGCCAGCCAAGATGCACACAACAAACTCCCACAAACAGTGACCAGAAAACTGGCTTTGGCATTGCTTGTGGGATATTGGCCCAGATGCATGGGACTTTAAAAAGCACTTTAAAATTAACATCACCCAGAGCAGATAGACCATGCTATGCGCACTCTCTCTCTCTCACACTCTGACACACATACACACTCTATACGTCAGTATATTATATTATCTTTAAGGTACATGTACATGATGCCATCATTGCATCATAGCACATGACCTGAGAGTTTAAAGATTTCCAACTCCATCTTAACTTGGATCACTTAAAGCTTGACAAACTACAAAGTATGTGTAACTTAACAGCTTGATGCCAGCCCAGACACTTGCATACCTACAAATAGAATGTTTGTATGCAATAGTCAAAAATACCAAGTCTGTTGGATTCTTCAATACCACAATATCCACAGTTTCTTATGATGAGGGATAATATAAAAAATACCACATCATGTAAAATACCCTGTTGGATGCAACAACACATCATGGATAACAGTGGCTGTCTATAGAAATGAAACACTGCAATACTTTGGTGACTTTTATTTGGAAAACACAACAAGACCAACCAGGCATCAAAGAATTCAAGATGATACTGTAGACAACTGTAAAGATCTGTCAAATCAGACAAGAATAAAAAGCTAATTTTTTAAAATTAACATCTTAATTTCTTGAAGAAATATAGTGTGTCTTTATTTAAAAGCAAAAGGCTAAAGTTACAAATACAAGCAAAACTATAGGTTACTGACCAGTACTGAAACACAAGTGATTATGCTACCTTTCTCTTTGAAGACAAGAAAGAATCTGAAAGCCTGTTAATATGATAATACAACTTTAAAACTAAAAATAATTATGTGTCCAGATCCTGGTCAGTTTAGCCCTTTTCTATCTCCAAATTGACGCAAAGAAAATAAATCCCATGTCACATTACTACTCCTCTAATGGGATGAATACACCTACAAGCTGAAACTTGCAAATCACAATTCTTAAATCATGGGATTTAAAAGGCACCAGGTCAGTTTTACAGCCATTTTAATTCACACACTGCTTAAGGTGAAGGGAAACACTCCTGCACTGGGCATTTATTTACACTCTTACTGAATAAGAACTGTTCACTCAACATATTCAGATCTGTTTTATAGATCAGCAAACTATATGAGCTTAATAAAAGAGCACTAAAGATATTGCTTCCCATCAATAAGGAAGGCTTTCCCAGAATTATTTCTTCTGGTCCTTCTGTGGACAACCGGAAAGTTCTAGAAAAGATAAGGAAAAGTTCTCAAAGATCATCTTAAGATAAAAATGAACTTCAGGATTAATAAACACTAACAAATCACAGACAAACAGCTCCAAAAATCCACTGACCAGTTTCCTGGAAGATGCTGCAGGAAAGGACAGGAGTTTTCCAAACAGCAAGTATGGAAAAAAAGTTCTTCAAGTTAGTCATTGCTTCTATATGACTTAATGTCATTAGGAAGGAGCTTCTGGACCAAATAAAAAAGGACCATTCCATCGGCACATTACCTTTCAGATAGACACCAGCATAAAGTCAAAAAGTGACAGAACAATAACAATTACTTGCTTTAGCTTCAGCCAACATTATTGCTATGGTCAACAATATGCCAATCTGACAAATGCAGTTTGTTACACCTGCAGAAATTCAGGTCAACCTTTTTGGATAGCTGTGAAACAATAGGCACAAAAGGGACAAAGGGCAAATGTGCTGGAAATCAGTTTCCAAAGCAAAACCACGTCAGAACAAAACGCAAGTGACCAACAAGATGATGTAACAACCAAAGTTAGCAGTTAAGATGGCGTTTAGAAGAGATATACAAACTCAATGAAGTTCAGTGCCATCCAAGTATAAGAGAAGTTTTGGAAAGTGACCATGTTGTTAACCTCATATCATGTCAATAGCTTAAGGTGACCATAAGCTTTAACACCATGTATCCCGAAGGAGTCAGAATGATATATTTCAAGTGAAAATGAACACAGGAGCTAGTGCTAACATATTATCACTAGATCTAGATAAACATATACCTTAGCAAGTAGTATTCCTTGGTACAAGGTAAAAACAATGACTGTAGATGCTGAAAACCAAATACTGGATTAGTGGTGCTGGAAGAGCACAGCAGTTCAGGCAGCATCCAACGAGCAGCGAAATCGACGTTTCGGGCAAAAGCCCTTCATCAGGAATGAAGGGCTTTTGCCCGAAACGTCGATTTCAATGCTCATTACATGCTGCCTGAACTGTTGTGCTCTTCCAGCACCACTAATCCAGTATTCCTTGGTACAGCCTATAAGAGACAGACATTCTTACAGCATATAATCAATCGCCAATTTTGTGAATTGTTAGAATCAATATGCAAGCTCACCTTGGCTTTCTGAAATCTCCCTGCTAAACACAGTTGGTTCTGCTATAAGGTGCATGTCTTCAATGTGAATTGGCTATAACATGATTGGAAAATTTAGACCATTATTTTTAGAATGTAAACGTTCCTTACCTGTATTGGCTATAATGCAATTTCGGTCCCACTGGTTTAAATGGTGCTATTATTACACGATTTTCTAATAACACAAGTTTGCACAGGAACAGAACTATCACTTATATCAGAACAGACTGTACAAACTGACAACCATGACTAGCAGTATGCACAGACCTCAGTGCAGTCAATTCATGAGATTTCAAATCACACCCATTGTGGTGAAAGAAACGAAGCCCGAAGCGAACAAACTAGGCAACAATCTGCAGGGATAGGACATTGACATGAAGTACAAGCCAGATACCAGAATGATTACATCGGATGTGCTGAGCAGATGAATCAACCCACACAAAGTCCAAGATATTCCTCCTGATCTATGCACTGATGCTCTTGATGAAGTTGTTGAAGATCTTGAGGCTGATCTGTTGCTGTCAAGCCAAAGCCTGAGAGAACAGCTGCAATGAGCAATTACTGAAAATGACTAAATATTGCAAAAGATCATCCAGGTTGGCCAGACAGTTTTAAAGAAGTACCTGAGAAGATGTGTTTACTTTTGGTCATACAGAGGTGAATTGGTATGCGATGATAATTCACTTTCAACAGTAAACAAGTCCTCTTGCCAAAAGTACGGCGCAATACATGATGCCCATGTTAGACCAGGGACAAATGCGTATTCCACCAGTGGTGTGTATGTGTGTGCAAGGCAAGGATGAATCAGGATATTCAATAACTCAGGAAAGGTAGATCAAATCATCCCCAACAGTGAAGGGAACATCTACCTGCAATGTTTCATCCACTCCTTGGACCAACGTATAGGATCACAGAATCCCTACAGTGTGGAAGCAGGCCATTTGGCCCATCCAACAGACACTCTGAAGAGCATCCCACCTAGGCCCAGCCCCCTACCCTATCCCTGTAACCTTGCACTTCCCATGGCTAATCCACCTAGTTTGCACATCCCTGAACACGATGGACAATTTAGTATGGCCAATCCACCTAATCTGCACATCTTTGGACAGTGGGAGGAAACCGGAGCACCTGAATGAAACCCATGCAGACATGGGGACAACATGCAAACTCCACACAGTCACCTGAGGGTGGAATTGAATCCAGGTCCTGGCACTCTGAGGCAGTAGTGTTAACCGCTGAGCCACCATGAGGAGTATCAACAGGCCTATGTGCAGGAGGAAAATTACACACTTAATAACAGATTACTTCACTAAATGTCCCATTATCTCAATTTAGTATCATGAGTGTGACCATCGCTGACACCATGAGCGATATTTCCAGTTTATTCAATATCCCAGGACAGATAGTATTGGACAACAGTTCACTGGCAAACTCTTTTGAGCCTGTGTATGGTGTGGGGGAGCAAGCAATATCCCATTGTCACTCCACTATCTACACACACACACACAAAAGGTCTAACAGAATTTATTGTACATCCTATCAATGATCAGCAACAAAATAAAATTTCCATATTGCAGTTCTGCATTTTCATTCTCAACAAAATTTATGCTGAGAAGACGAGTGTGAATGACTTTGCCCATTGTCTAATCGTTGAGATACAGAACATTCTCTTCAAAGACAGAGAGAATGGAATAGTTACATGACATATGAACAGGTAGAGAACTACCAAAACTGCACATCAATCCAAAAGTGACAATTTGGAAATACAAATACTTGGATACCAGTAAAGGTTTATAAAATATACAGCCAGTCAAGATCATATAAAGTCATTATTGATTATGGTGCTGCATTGCAAAGGAACAGAAGCTAGCTGACACCAATATACATCACATCAACTTTGCATAAAGAGAATCAGCAAGAGCTCTCTGATGAGGAATGTGCAGTAGTGTCCCAGTAGAACAAATGCCTTAAAAAAAAAGGTACCTGCACCTCTCCAGTAGGTATACTGTAACCAGATCAAACCTCCAAAGTACTGCAGATAAATTTGAAGCAGCAATCTGTAAATTCTGCTTTACTTGTTTGCAGAATTACTGAATTGATACATGGTGCCCATATACAACCATGTATGTCCATTTGGGATACACTTTTACTGTTGGGAAATAAAATGGAGCATGTTGTGTAATGTCTCAATGTCAGTATGTCACTACACCTTTAAAGAGACATGTTCCAAACATCATTACTGCATCACATGTGACTTGAAGGTGTAAAAGATCTGACTCGCTCTTAACTCTGGCCATTTAAAGCATGACATTGTTGCAAGAACCAAGCTTTTCTGTGTAATTTAATAACACTTAGTCCAAACGTTTCTACACATTCATTATATTCACAAGCACATTATTCTGCTGTACAAATCTCCATTGGATTCTTCAATCCCACAAGATTCACATCCCGTTTATGATGTTTGAGGGATAACGTAAGTACCGAATATACTCATGTATAGGTCAAATTTTTAAGACAAAGCTTCAACTTAAAGGCTAATACACGGGCACAAGTTTTGAGGGGGTGAAATTCATGCTGCAGTTTGAAATACCGTATTATTAGCAAAAGTCAATTTGATCATTCAGCTAATCCCAGGTAAAGAAAAACACAATGAATTACGGTAAAAGATATGATTTGGTAAAAGATAAGTACCGGATAAAAGCAAGAAACCATGATAATTTAACATGTCAAAGATTCATTGAAATCCTGCAAACTCACACCTTCAACATTGTCATGGCCTGGTATAATGGCATAATTAAAATGGAAAATGTATTAAATTCTACATGTGTAAGCATCTTGAACTTTCCACCAAACTCTATTTCCCTCCCATTTACTCCCATATGTTATGAACCTTAACATTAACACAATTGTCAAAAATTATGGATAAACCAGTATGTAGTTAATAGGTCTCACTTTTATTCAGATATAATGGTACAATTAAAATAATCAACTTTTTAACAATATTAACTTTTGGATATATAGTGAACAAAGTGCGATATGTACCAATAGTACTGGTCTGAATGAATCAAAATATGCTGTAGTAAACCAAGTGCAGTAAATAGAGTTATTTATGAATGAATAGAGATGCAATATAGTAAACTAAGAGCAATGAGTAGAGTTGCAGTATGAATGAATGCAATTTCATTTAAGTGGGTTAATCAGAACATGCAGTTTCCTTTGTAACAGATATAAAATGCGATATAGTAGGGTTGATTTATACACAAGATATATAGGGAAAATACAAGATTATTTTGACCAAAATAAGGGATTGACTTATACAGGGGATCAGTCTATATACAAGTATACACAGTGTTAGCCAATCAGATAAAATACCCTGTTGGAGTAATAAACTAAGGAGTCATCTCCCTCAGTTTAACATCTTATTTGAATGACAATACTTTTCACAACAGCAGAACTGGGGTGTCAGAGTTTGGTGCTGAAGCAATGAGTGGACCTCGAAACAGCAACCATGTGTTCAGAGATGGTATGGAAACAAGTGAGCAGTAAATGAGAGGAGGAGGAGGAGGAGGCTGGAAAAAGGTTTTTAAACAATGTATAGAAGGATCAGGTGATGAGAGAATTATCGATTTAAAACAGTTTCTGAGAGAGGGAGAGGTTAGGAGTAATTTCACTACATGGAAGGTGGCGGAAGCCTGCAATGCTTCAGTTGTGGCAGAGACTTTTGATTTATTTACAGGTGAAATTTGCATAGGTATTTAAAGCAGAGATATGGGAGACAGCAGGAATAGTAGAGGACGGTGCTTTCAATCTGGATTAGTGGTGCTGGAAGAGCACAGCAGTTCAGGCAGCATCCAACGAGCAGCGGATGCTGCCTGAACTGCTGTGCTCTTCCAGCACCACTAAGCCAGTATTTGGTTTTCAGCATCTGCAGTCATTGTTTTTACCTTGGTGCTTTCAAATCTGTCTGGCATAGAGATGGCAGTGATATGGAGCCCCAAATGTTGCCCTTGTGCGCTGGGTGGGAGAAATGCAGAAAGATACAGAAACATGTGGACGAAGTGGTTACAGGTTCAATGAGAAATTCATAAAGTGAACACAGCTGCAGACACAAAGTCCATTGGAGAGTGGGGTGCTGGAAATGCACAGCAGGTCAGGCTGCATCCAAGGAGCAGGAGAATCGACATTTCGAGCAAAAGCCCTTCATCAGGAATTCCTGCTCCTCGGATGCTGCCTGACCGGCTGCGCTTTTCCAGCACCACAGATCTCCAGCATCTGCAGTCCTTACTTTCACCTGCAAAATACGATTGCTCTACTTCAAAAAGGTGAAAGAGCAGTCAAAAAATAAATAAGAAACATAAAAGATTAAAACAAAGTATGGGCATCAGATAGTTGACCCTAGAAATTAGCTCTCATACCACCTATGTGCTCAGGTAAATAAAAAGGCAAATAAGGGGTGCTCTAGGGGCTAGTACACATTTGAGATCAGGTATAGATTACATGCCATAGGATTTGGTGCCCTGTTTGTCCTCCAAGTGCTTGTCTGAAAGACAAGTTAGGCTCATGACGTGTACAGTTAAGGACCTAATGTGTGGCCCCTTTCTGAATTAGTTTCTGTCTGAGCATTGATGTATCATCTATGCTGTACACAAGTGCAGAGGTGCCAAGCAAACAATTCTTAAATTTGCTCTGGAGGCTGTCAACAAAGATACAATCTTTAAAAAAGAAACCAAGTGAAGCAGAGTGAAGATTATTCAGTAGCGTACTCTGAATTGACAACTGACAACATGGAATTAGTTCAATGTCTTGCGTGTTGATTGTTAGTTGGGAAGTAGCTGGGGTCAAAGACTTCCAGTTACACACCAATTACTTCAGGAAACTGGTGCCAAACAAAACTCCCTCTACCTTTGCACTTGTATCAGATCATATGAGATCTGTCCATATAACATTCATTCTTTGGCTACACTAGGGGTAAATGAAGAGTGGCATGTTGTGATAATAACACAATGAGAATAACTGAAGTCCTAAAACCAGAAAATGACATTTTCTAAGAAACAGATATGGATCTATATATAGGTTTTAAGCTAACTCAAAAGCCCATTCTGTTTATTTGTTGCCTCTGTGGTACTAAACGTGTTTATATTACTGCTTTTGAGTATTAGTAAACCAACTGTAAATGACGGCTACGGCTAACTGCACTGCATGAAAAAGGCCAATAAATGTGGTGATTGAAATGGAGACACACAGAGTGCTGTTCATCCTCTTTCTAAAGATACAACTCTCAATTTAATTCATAGGCCAATATAAAGGTGTATAACAAAAGCATAATACTCAGATTTCCAGCACCTGTAAATAACATCAAATGCTGCAGGAACTCAACCTAACTGGAAGCATTTGTGGAGAAAGAAAAAGGGTTAACATTTCACATTCAAAATGACTTAAGAACTCTAAAGAGTCACTTTGGAGTTGAAACATTAATTCTATTTCTCTCTTCACAGAAGCTGTTGAGTTACTCCAGCGTTTCCTGTTTTTATTTTAGAAAGAATTTCAATTTTGCTGATACTCAAACCTCACGACTCAATAGAAGATGGCCTTTTCAGCCAACATAGGAGGTTCGACCTCCAACAGTATATGTTTAGATACATAAAGTCCCATCCAAATGCTCTTCCATAAAAATAAGGACATGACGTGGACTTAATCTGTGCTTGAAGCAATTAACAATGTCAGCAGTCAGATTCTGATGGATCTTCAGCAGAAGCCAATGAAATCTTTTTCCTAGTTCATAGTCCATGCGATAAGGA
Organism: Chiloscyllium punctatum; assembly: GCF_047496795.1. NCBI lineage: Eukaryota > Metazoa > Chordata > Chondrichthyes > Orectolobiformes > Hemiscylliidae > Chiloscyllium > Chiloscyllium punctatum. Next base: position 20,632,832 of record NC_092777.1, read on the forward strand.
TAATGCTGGCTAGACCAGCAGTTGTTATATTGATGGGCCCATCCCTAATTGCCCAAATGTGAATTGGGAGTTGACTATATTGCTATGGTTCTGCAGTCACATGTAGGTCTGACCTGGAAAGGACAGCAGATTTCCTTCATTAAAAGGACAGGAGTCAATCAAATCGGGTTTTATGACAATTGACAGTGTTTACATCAGTCCAGCTTTTTATTTGAGATTGTTTTTTAATTGAATTCAAATTTCACTCATGTCTCCAGGACATTAGTCTGAGCTTTTGGATTTACAAGTCCAGTGACATCACTGCTGCAGTGAATAAATTGTTTTACCATAGCATATCCCAGGAAGGATTAAATAGCAAACTGGTCCACTGTGAACTGTCCATGGTGCAATTAATATCAACAAACTTGAGACCCCAAATGAACAGTCAAATTACATTATGTTCTGTGTTATGATGTCAGAGGATTAAAACTTTTTTTTTCATATAAACTATAAGTGGAAGGTTGGTTTCCACTAACTGAATAACAGTAATTGACCAAACCCCAAAACGCCAAAAGGTGACTTAATGTGCCTAACATTTCCCAGGCAGAGATCAGCAAAGCCAAAACAAACAGCTCTAAAGGACCTTCCAATCTGCCAATTTCTGATTCACACTGAGCTTTAAAGTTACCAACAAAAATCAGAATTTCAAATTAACAGTCAAGAAATATGGAAACTTCTTTCTTAAAATAAAATGAGCACTTCTTAAATTACCTTCTAGAATATTTATACAACTTCTTCCACATTGTCCACATGTGGAAATGATGGGTAGATGGCAAATGAATTGCATCAATTGCGATCAACACCAGTTTAACATTTCAGAACCCTGAGCCAACATTTAAAATATCCCACCTGTCTGAGAGGATCTTAATTCTATTCTACAAAGAATGGCCTTTCCTTAAAAATAGGCAAAGTAGAAGTTAGGGATCAATTATCAAAAAAAGGCCAACTCTATAATAGAAGAATTCACTTGGATTTATTGCATTTTACACATTTTGAAATTTATGATGACAAAGAAAATAAGTTTGCAAATGTAATATATCTTTCATAAGCTTGCCATATCCCAATGCTAATAAGATGCTTTTGAAGCAAAATCATAGTTATAGTGTAGGAATGTATGATTTATTGATCTATAATTTGTTGCAACAATACATCTCTAGGCATATTTATTCTGACACTATTCTGCACATCACTGTTCACAGTGTTAGTTGAGTTAGCAATGATAATATAACAATAAAGAATAACCGGGCACCTTGGAACTTAGTGAACAATGAGACAAAGAATTTGTAACCACAAATTAAAACACTAAGAAATAATTGGAGGAAGAATGAAGGTGGTGAGTTAATGCAAATTTGAAAGAAATATAACATAATATACTGCCAGAGAGATTTGCTAGAGCTGGTTGGGAAGATTTAAACTGGTAAGGTGTTGGGGAAACTAAGGAAATAGTGAGGAAAGGGATCAGTCTGAGACTGCTACGATTGGGAAAAGGAGCAAGTCAAATGGTCAGAGCAGGCAGGACAAAGCAGAAAACAAAGTAGAACTGAAATAAATTAACCTGCATTTATTTTGATGCAAGCAGCCTAACGGGGAAGGCAGATTAACTTGGGGCATGGTTTGGAACATGAGATTGGCATACCATAGAAACATGGCTCAGCGATGGACAGGACTGCAGTTTAATGTTCCAGGGCATAGATGCTATAGGAAGGATAGAAATGCTGGGGTGAGAGAGAGGAGGGGGGAAATGGTGTTTTTGATTATGGATAACATTACAGCTGTACTGAGAGGGGATATTTCTAAAGATTATGTCCACCCATTTGGGTAGAACTTGGAAATAAAGGGATGATCACCTGATCAGGATTGTATTATAAACTCCCCAATAGTCAGTGGAAAATTGAGAAACAAAATTTGTATCTCTAAGAATAATAGGGTGATAATGATAGGGGATTTTAACTTGCCAAACAGTGTTAACAGCTTGGATGGGGAGGAATTTGTTAAATGTGTATGAGAGAATTTTCTGATTCGTTCAGTATGTGGATGTAACTACCAGAAAAGGTGCAAAACATGTCATATTCTTGGAAAATAAGGCAGGGCAAATGACTGAGGTGTCAATGGGGAAGCACTTTGGGGCAACCATAATTCTATTAGTATTAAAACAATGACGGAAAAGGACAGACCTGATCTAGAAGTTAAAATAGAGGAAGGCCAATTTTGACAATATTAGGCAAGAACTTTCATACATTGGTTGGGGGCAAATGTTTGCAAGTAAAAAAAGGTGGTTGGAAAATGGGAACCATTCAAAACTGAGATAACTAGATCCCAGACGGTATGTCCCTTGTAGGTGAAAGGCAAGGCTGTAGGTACCGGAAATGCAGGATGACTGGAGAAATTGAGATGGAGGTTTTCGTCAAGAGAAAGAAGAAAGCATGTGTCAGGTAGAGAGACAGCAGAGATCGAGTGACTCCTCAGAGTGTAACGGCAGTTGGAGTACACTGAAGGAAAATCAGGAAGGCAGAAAGGGGGCATGAGATAACTTTGCCAAATAGGGTTGAGAAGAATCCAAAAGGGGCTTTATAATTACATTAAGGACAAAAAAAGAGTAACTAGGGAAAGAAGAGGGCCACCTGTGTGGGGAACCACAGGGGATGGGGGAAATACTAAGTAAGTATTTTACAGTAGTGTTTACTGTGGAGAAGGACAAGGAAGATACAAGATACAAAACATGGGGAAATAAATAGCAACATCTTGAACAATATCCACCTTACATGGTGGCACTACATGTCTTATCCAGCTTTCTGCATTTTAAGTCCCCAGGACCTGATCCGGTGTACCCTAGAACTCTGTGGGAAGGTGGGGAAGTGATTGCTGGGCCCCTTGCTGAGATACTTGGATCATTGATGGTCACAGGTGAGGTGCTAGAAGACTGCAGGCTGGCGAATGTGGTGCCACTATTTAAGAAAGGTGATAAGGAAAATCAAGGGAACTATAGACCAGTGAGCCTGATATCAGTGGTGGAAAGATTGTTGGAGGGAATCCTAAGGACAGGGTATACATGTGTTTGGAAAGGCAAGACTGATTAGGGATAGGCAACATTGCTTTGTGCGTGGGAAATAGTGGCTCACAAACTTGATTGAGTTTTTTGAATAAGTAAGAGGATTGATGAGGGCAGAGAGTGGTGGAGGTGATCTATATGGTGTAAGGCATTTGACAAGGTTCCTCATGTGATCTAATCTTAGTTAGCAAGGTTAGATCACATGGAATACAAGTAGCAGCCATTTGGATATAAAACTGGCTCGAAGGTCAAAGACAGGGGATGATGATGAATGGTTGCTATTGAGTCTACAGGCCCGTGACCAGTGGTGTGCCACAAGGATTAATGCAGGATCCACTGCTTTTCGTTATTTATACAAATGATTTTGATGATGTGAACATGGGAGGTATGGTTAGTAAGTTTGCAGCTGTCAAACTTGGAGGTGCAGTAGACAGCTAAGATGATTACCTCAGAGTACAATGGTATCTTGATCAAATGGACCAATGGACCGAGTGGCAGCAGATGGAGTTTAATTTAGATAAAACGTGACACTGCATTTTGGAAAGGTAAATCAGAGCAGGACTTGTACACTTAAATGACAAGGTCCTGGGGAGTGCTGCTGAACAAAGACACCCTGGAGTGCAGGTTCAGAGTTCCTTGAAAGTGGAATCATAGGTAGATAGAGTAGTGAAGGAGTTTGGTATTCTTGCCTTTGTTGGTCAGTGCATTGAGTATAGGAGTTGGAGTTCATGTTGTGGCTTTATAAGACATCGATTAGGCTATTTTTGAAAATAGCTTTCAATTCTGACCTCCCTGCTTTAGGAAAGATATTGTGAAACCTGAAGGGATTCAGAAACTATTTACAAGGATGTTGCCAGGATAGAAGGGTTTGAGTTATAGGGAGAGCCCGATTAGGCTGGGCATGCTTTCCCAGAGCGTTGGGAGGTTGAGGGGTGACCTTATAGAAATTTATAAAATCATGAGGGGCATGGATAGGGTAAATAGACAAGATCTTTTCCCTGGGGTAGAGGAATCCATAGACTAGAGGGCATAGGTTTAGGGAGAAAGGGGAAGATTTAAAATGGATTGGAGGGGCCACTTTTTCACACAGAAGGTGGTGCATGTATGGAACGAACTGCCAGAGGAAGTGGAGGAGACTGGTACAGTTACAACATTTAAAAGGAATCTGAATAGGAAGGGTTTGGAGGGCTGTAAGTCAAATGCTAGCAAATGGGACCAGATTGATTTTGGATATCTGGTCAGCATGGACTATAAGACCATAAGACATAGGAGTGGAAGTAAGGCCATTCGGCCCATCGAGTCCACTCCGCCATTCAATCATGGCTGATGCGCATTTCAGCTCCACTTGCCAGCGTTCTCCCCGTAGCCCTTAATTCCTCTAGACAACAAGAACCTATCAATCTCGGCCTTGAAGACATTTAGCGTCCCGGCTTCCACTGCACTCCGTGGCAATGAATTCCACAGGCCCACCACTCTCTGGCTGAAGAAATGTCTCCGCATTTCCGTTCTGAAATGACCCCCTCTAATTCTAAGGCTGTGTCCACGGGTCCTAGTCTCCTCGCCTAACAGAAACAATTTTCTAGCATCCACCTTTTCAAAGCCATGTATTATTTTGTACGTCTCTATTAGATCTCCCCTTAAATCTTCTAAACTCCAACGAATACAATCCCAGTATCCTCAGCCGTTCCTCATATGCTAGACCTGTCATTCCAGGGATCATCCGTGTGAATCTCCGCTGGACACGTTCCAGTGCCAGTATGTCCTTCCTGAGGTGTGGGGACCAAAACTGGACACAGTACTCCAAATGGGGCCTAACCAGAGCTTAATAAAGTCTTAGTAGTACATCTCTGCTTTTATATTCCAACCCTCTTGAGATAAGAGACAACATTGCATTCGCTTTCTTAATCACGGACTCAACCTGCATGTTTACCTTTAGAGAATCCTCGACTAGCACTCCCAGATCCCTTTGTGCTTTGGCTTTATTAAGTTTCTCACCATTTAGAAAGTAGTCCATTCCTGTATTCTTTTTGCCAAAGTGCAAGACCTCACACTTGCTCACGTTAAATTCCATCAGCCATTTCCTGGACCACTCTCCCAACCTGTCTAGATCCTTCTGTAGCCTCCCCACTTCCTCAGTACTACCTGCCTGTCCACCTAACTTTGTATCATCGGCAAACTTCGCTAGAATGCCCCCGGTTCCCTCATCCAAATCATTAATATATAATGCGAACAGCTGTGGCCCCAGCACCGAACCCTGCGGGACACCGCTCGTCACCGGCTGCCATTCTGAAAAAGAACCTTTTATCCCAACTCTCTGCCTTCTGTTAGATAGCCAATCCTCAATCCATCCCAGCAGCTCACCTCGAACACCATGGGCCCTCACCTTGCTCAGCAGCCTCCCGTGTGGCACCTTATCAAAGGCCTTTTGAAAGTCCAGATAGACCACATCCACTGGGTTCCCCTGGTCTAACCTACTTGTTACCTCTTCAAAAAATTCCAACAGGTTTGTCAGGCATGACCTCCCTTTACTAAATCCATGTTGACTTGTTCTAATCAGACTCTGCTCTTCCAAGAATTTAGAAACCTCATCCTTAATAATGGATTCTAGAATTTTACCAACAACCGAGGTTAAGCTGATTGGCCTATAATTTTCCATCTTTTGCCTTGATCCTTTCTTGAACAAGGGGGTTACTACAGCCATCTTCCAATCATCCGGGACCTTTCCTGACTCCAGTGACTCTTGAAAGATCTCAACCAATGCCTCTGCTATTTCCTCAGCAACCTCTCTCAGAACTCTAGGGTGTATCCCATCGGGGCCAGGAGATTTATCAATTTTAAGACTTTTTAACTTTTCTAGCACTATCTCTTTCGTAATGGCAACCATACTCAACTCAGCCCCGTGACACCCTTTAATTTTTGGGATATTACTCATGACTAGTTGGACCAAGGGTCTGTTTCTGTATTGTACATCTCTATGACTCTGAAAGATAAATTAGATGGGGGAACGGAAGAAATTCTGAGAAATATTAGGCAACTCATTGTTGAAGAACTAAAAGTTATCAGACTTCATTGTTCATTAATATTTGGCATAATATGAAAAAGGAAGTGGGATGACTAAATCAACCACAAAATACTGTGATACTGGATATTCAAAAATAGAAACCACAAACATGCTAGAAACCCTCAGGTCAGGTACCTGTAAACTCTTACATCACCTGTGAACAGCATTTCCAGAAAATGGCACAATCAGTAATTTTCACAAAACAGCAAACACGACTGAGCATGGGCATTTTTAACCCAAGAATTGAGTGTCAGAGTCAAAGATGTACACCATGGAAACAGACCCTTTGGTCCAACTCATCCATGCCGATCAGATGTCACAAACTAATCTAGTCCCAAATGGCAGCACCCAGCCCATATCCCTCTAAACCCTTCCTATTCATATAGCCATCCAGATGCCTTTTAAATGTTGCAATTGTACTAGCCTCCACCACTTCCTCTGGCAGCTCATTCCACACACACACACACATACACACACACAGCAGTAAAAATGTTTTTAAAATTAAGTGGGTTAGAATGGAAAATTCCCAAGGCATTTTATACATGCCTTAGGAGCAAGAGGGTAGCCGGGGAAAGGGTAGAGCACTCAAGGATAAAGCAGGAAATTTAATGTGTGAAGCCAGAGGAAATGAGTGCAGTCCTTAATGAGTGCTTTGCATTGGTGTTCGGCAAGAATCAGTGCTGGGACCTCTAATACGTTACAATGCTTAGGATTAAAATACTGGTGGTTTTATAGTCAGTCTGCAGATGACATAAAGTTGGAGGAGTTGTGGAGAATAACAAATTTTTCCAAGAGATACAGCAGAATATAGATCAGCTGGAAAGTTGGGCCTTGAAAGGACAGATGGAGTTTAATCCAGTCAAGTGTGAGATGTGGCATTTTTGGAGGTCAAATACAACAGGAAAATATACAGTAAATGGCAGGACCTTTACATGCATTGATATACACAGGGATCTTTGGGTCCAAGTCCAGAATTCCCTGAAAGTGGCAATGCTAGTAGATAAGGTGGTAGAGAAGGCATACTGCACACTTGCCTTCATTAGTTGGGGCATTAAGTATGAAAATTGGCAAGTCATATTGAAACTGTATAAGATTTTGGTAAAGCCACATTTGGAGTTCAGGTCACTACAGTTTAGGAAGGATGTAGAGGCTTTGGAGAAGAAAGAAAGGTTCACCAGGATGTTCCTAAATTGGAGTGTACTGGCTATAGAGGAGAGGGTGGCAAACTTGGACTGTTTTTACTTGAGCATCGGCGGCTAAGGAGTGACCCGAAAGTAATGTATAAAATTAGAAGAGGGATGGATATGGTGGATAGTTGAAATCTTTTTCCCAAGGTAGAATGTCAAAAACTAAGGGTCATAAAAGTTTAAGATGGGCTGCGAGGGTTTAAAGTAGATATGCAAGCAGGTTTTTTTGTAACACAAATAGAGGGCAGTAATTGCCTGGAACAGGAAAGGTGGAAGAAACAGATCTGATGGAAATGTTTAAGAGGCCTCTGTTTCAGGCCTGTTAATAAGGGCCATGTGCAGCAAGATGTGATTAGTTTAGAATATAATCATGGTTGGCACAGACATGGTGTGCTAAAGGACTTGTTCCTGTCCTGAACCATTCTAAGTTTTAATATTGATCTGGTTTGTAACTACTCTGGAGTGATGCTCAGGGCCTGTCATAAGTTTGTACTTTTAAGCCTATGTCTTTTTCAGATCACTTTACAACAGATTCTTGATGGGAAAAATTCTCTTGCGACAAAAACAAAAAATTGACTTTAATATGATCTAAGATTTAGGTTCAGCAAATCATTAAGTGGAATTATCTCTGGTGCGGGGGACTTAATTCCACGTGTTCTAGTTCAGTGCAAAGACCCAAGGGCCAAAGAGAGAGAATTATCTTTTGAGTTTTACAAAATCCTTTGATCTAAGCAGCTTAAGATAGGTTACAAACTCAAACTCCAAAAACTTAATCCTACAAAAGTGAATTCAATAAAGCTAATAATTTGTCAGAAGCCATCAGAAAATGATTAATGCTGTTGGATTGCCATAGCATCTGAAAACTGTCCCATTATTGTTCAATAGAATAAGCCACTTTTACTGATTGGATTTCACTTGCACCATGCAGCCGTCTCTTGATACTTTCATAGAAATATATAATCCCTACAATGTGGAAACTGGCCATTTGACTCAACAGGTCCATACTGACCCTTCAAAAAGTAACCCATCCAGACCCATTCCCCTATCCTATTACTCTACATTTACCCCTGACTAATGCACCTAACCTACATATCCCTGGTCACTATGGGCAATTTCCCATGGCCAATTCACCTAACCTGCAGATCTTTGATTTGTGGAGGAAACTGGAACACCCAGAGGAAATCCACAGAGACATGGGGGGAATGTGCAAACTCCACATGGAGAGGCTGCAATCGAACCTGGGACCCTGGTGCTGTGAGGCAGCAATGCTAACCACTGAGCCACCATGAAGGGCAATTTTTTCTTTCATTTACTTGTGCAATGTTGGCTTCACTGATTAGGCCAGCATTTAATGGCTATCCCTAGTCGTCCTTCAGAAGGTGGTGGTGAGCTGCCTTTTGAACTGCTTCAGTCCATGTGATTATAGGGAGGGAAATGGGAAGGAAGCTAAGCATCTGACAATGGGACAAGGTGGTTATAACAGTAAATTTTGATTTATAAAAGAGAGGAGAGAGTTTGGAGAGGTTCAAACAGAACATGAACAAACAAAACTATGAGCGGCTTGGACAAATACCACATATCCTATACACAAATAAATATATCAACGAAACATCTTTACAGTGACAGCTTATGTTCCTTTCAGAAGCTGTCCTTTATATTGCCTTGGAGACATTAACATAGGAGGCCTTTTGGACAGTTTTTGTATTTGCAGACGAACATTCGCCCCACTTGGAAAACCAGTACATTATCTATTAGAAATGCGAACACATGTGAAGGGCAGATCGTGCCTCACAAACCTTATTGAATTCTTTGAGAAGGTGACTAAGGAGGTGGACGAGGGTAAAGCGGTAGATGTGGTGTATATGGATTTTAGTAAGGCGTTTGATAAGGTTCCCCATGATAGGCTACTGCAAAAAATATGGAGGTATGGCATTGAGGGTGAGTTGGAGGTTTGGATTAGGAATCCGCAAGGATCTGTTTTGGGACCATTGCTGTTTGTCATTTTTATAAATGACCTGGAGGAGGGGCTAGAAGGTAGGGTGAGCAAGTTTGCGGATGATACGAAAGTCGGTGGAGTTGTTGACAGTGAGGAAGGATGTGTCAGGTTACAGCGGGATATAGATAAGCTGCAGAAAGGAGAAAAATGGAGTTCAATGTGGGTAAGTATGAGGTGATTAACTTTGGTATGAGTAACAAAAAGATGGGGTACCTAGCTAATGGTTGGATACTTGGTAGTGTGGATGAGCAGAGGGATCTTGGTGTCCATGTACACAGATCTCTGAAAGTTGCCACCCAGGTAAATAGTGCGGTGAAGGAGGAATATGGCATACTGGATTTTATTGGTAGAGGAATTGAGTTCCGGAGTCCTGAGGTCATGTTACAGTTGTATAAGACTCTGGTGCGGCCGCATCTGGAGTATTGTGTGCAGTTTTGGTCGCCATACTATAGGAAGGATGTGGAGACACTGGAACGGGTGCAGAGGAGGTTTACCAGGATGTTGCCTGGCATGGTAGGAAGATCGTATGAGGAAAGGCTGAGGCACTTGGGGCTGTTTTCATTGGAGAAAAGAAGGTTTAGGGGTGACTTGATAGAGGTGTACAAGATGATTCGGGGTTTAGATAGGGTTGACCATGAGAACCTTTTTCCACTTATGGAGTCAGCTATTATGAGGGGGTATAGCTTTAAATTAAGGGGTGGTAGGTATAGGACAGATGTTAGGGGTAGATTCTTTACTCAGCGAGTCGTGAGTTCATGGAATGCCCTGCCAGTAGCAGTGGTGGACTCTCCCTCTTTATGGGCATTTAAACAGGCATTGGACAAGCATATGGAGGATAGTGGGCTAGTGTAGGTTAGGTGGGCTTGGATCGGCGCAACATTGAGGGCCAAAGGGCCTGTACTGTGCTGTATTTTCCTATGTTCTATGTTCTACAAGTTTACAAGTTATTTTGCTTAAGAAAAAGTTTGTATACATTATGGGTGGATGTGTTTTTCAAATGCATAGCAAGTTGCAATTTTTTTTGCCAGCCTATAGTAATTTCAGTTTAACAGAAATTTGTAACAGATCAGCAATATAAAACTTGGAATCGTTCCTTGTGAGCCTGTGTCTAGTGAGGTGGAATTGGCGAGCAAGCACTCCAGCTGGTTGCATGATCACTATCCTTGCTTCGAATCAAATTTTTACTTCCATTATTTCCGATCTTCATGTGGACGGTGTCAAATTCAAATCCCTTTCCTTTTACCGACGAGAAAACTGTGCCTCTTCTATCATCAGTAAAAAAACAAAGCTGATATGGGCATGAGAAAGTCAAGTAAACAAAATTCAATAGAAAATAATGATAAAATCCACAATGACAATTCCACATTCTCAAACTGGACACCTGAAGGCTGCATACGATTGAATTTAGCAAAATCTCACTTGATCATGCAATGCTTTGGAAGGTTAATAACCAAGAATATTGCATTTGTTATCCTATAATTTTTTTTAAATCCACCAAACCTGAAGAGACAGTCCCACTTAACTGGAAGTATTCTGTAAGGTACTTCTACAAATGTTAAAGAATAAAGTATATTTTTAGGGTAAACAGTGTTGTACAAATGTATGCTTGAATTAGATTAGATTCCCTACAGTGTGAAAACAGGCCCTTCGGCCCAAGAAGTCCACACCGACCCACCGAAGAGTAACCCACCCAGACCCAATTCCCTCTGACTAATGCTGATTGAGAGCAAGATGTTAGGTAGGCAAACAAATTCGAGAACATTCTCTAAAAGGTACCTTTAGATGTGAAGCATATTCACAGTTTAAAAAAAATGATGACCACCCAGGGAGATCAGCCAGAAGAGTGAAGACACAGAAGATGACAGAGACTGTGTGGTTTTGAGATTAAACTAATTTAATTTTAGTAAGTGTCTTATTGGAACAGCATATTGTTCAAGAGTTGGAGTCAGATTAAATAGTTGAGAGAAGGGGGGAGGCTTAGATGTGTGAATTTTTTGTTTAATGCTCACTTTTAGAATAAGAAAATGAATTGATGTTATTTTCTTTAAACAGCGAAATTTAAGAGTTCACTGTCACTCATTTTAACAGATTACGAGGCAAGGTGACCTTTTCTGGGCTTTTGGTTTCATTAACAGAAAAGGTTCATCTCCATGTTGTAACAGTGGGAATTGTGTGTTGCCAACATGGGAGAAACGTATTAAAATATTACACACAAGACAAATAGCCTTGCCCTCCTGTAGCACACTCTACTCATGAAGATCACTCAGCTTGTTAAGCAAAAAAGTAACATGGTAATTAACTCATTATAAAGAGAACCAGTAATTGGATGGAGCTGACCACTTTATCAATTAATTGGAAACACCACAGATTATAGGAAATATTAAGTATTTCCACATACAAGGATTCAAATCCTTTTGTTTATTGTTTTATTTAATTAACCAGAAAGAATTGCATGCTTCCATTTCTGTATTTGTATCCATCTGCCAATGCAATTTACAAGTTTTAATTACAAATGTTAGCTTTTTAAGTAAATATTTCCATCTTCCCACTTGGGCCTGTTGTTGTCACTGCAATCAGCTATCTGTTGGGATCTACAAAGCTAAAGCAACACATGCAAAACAACCGACCAAAATGTCTCCCTTTCTATTTTGAGATAGAAAACGGAAGTTTTAAACAAATACAACACGCTTTGAATGGATTCTGGCATCACTTAAAATTAAATTGTATTATGCTGAATTTATGTAAGAAATGGTGGGCAGCACAGTGGCTCAGTGGTTAGCTCTGTTGCCTTACAGCACCAGGGTCCCAGGTTCGATTCCAGCCTTGGGTGACTGTCGGTGTGGAGTTTGCACATTCTCCCAGTGTCTGTATGGGTTTGCTCTGGTTTCCTCCCACAGTCCAAAGATGTGCAGGTTAGGTGAATTGGTTATGCTAAATTGCCCATAGATTTAGGTGCATTAGTTAGTGGGAATAGATCTGGGTGGGTTACTCTTCAGAGGGTTGGTGCAGACTGGTTGGGCTGAGGGGCCTGCTTCCACACTGTAGGGAATCTAAAAAATAGGAAGTTTGATATATAAAAAAAAGCAACATGCAATGAACTTGAATAATTTGGTGCTATATTCTGTTGGCATTCTATAATTTAAAAAAAAGAGGAACAGTAATGAGATTTCCCCAAATTTGACTTGTTTATGTACTTCCTTGGATCAACAAGCTCATATGCAGTGCACCCTGCATTCAAAAGATCAGACAGACTATAAATTAATTAAAATGATAAAAAAAAAATCAAACCATTTAACTGGATTGTTCATCTCTCCACTTCACCCATTAGGGAGAACATCTGCTCCCAATAGTCTGAATAAAAACAAATTATCTCTGGGCAAGGAGGGCTGGGTTCAAGTCCCACCGGCCATGAAGCTGGGTCACAAAATGTACCCGGACAAACTTAATAAACCCAAGACAATCGTGACTGTTTTTAACCACTCAAATCATTAAATGGTTACTCTTGCATCCTTCGTGCATTGTTCATCTCTTAATGAAACAGACCTTTCTCAATAACCGTTAAAATCAAGAGTTTTAGTCTTCAATTTGTACTAGATGGATCAGTGACATCAAAGACAGTCAAATTATCTTCCTATTCTGCAGTGGTTGTTAACTGGTGAGAGTGAACTCAGCTTCCACAGATTGAACAGTGAACTTAATACAGAATGTTGAAGATCTTGATTCTTCCTTCTGTCAAGATGCTCTCTGATGTTTACATTCAGCATCAGGAGTTGGACCAGTCTCTCGTAGCAGAAGATGCCTTCATGCTTTTTTTAAAAAAAATAATCTCCCTGGTCTTTATTTTGAACAAGCTGAAGATCTAATTCACCTTATTTCAGAGCTGCTTCAGTAAGAACTAAGTGCAATCATTTGAAGGTGAATTATCACCCTCTACTCTTGTGTCAGCAATGATTATTCTTCCCTAGCCTGCGTGGGTGTTTGACTGCATGCTGTACAGATAATACAATCATTGGAACTGGAATAGACCCAGCACAATGGGAAAATTTTACCAGGCGGTAGGAGGTGGATTTGGAGGCGGGGGAGTGAACTACAATCTGAGAGAAATGCATTGTGCCAGTTCTCCCAGTGGTGCTGCTTCCTCCTGCTTTTTGGGGAGGCAACTTCTGTGCAGTGACAGCAACTTATGCAGATATGGCAGGAGGACAATTATATAAGTTAAATGGCCAATTATGAGCCAATTTCCAAGGGCAATGCAATTTTAGTAGCTCTACCTGGATCCCATGTTATATCTGAACATCAACTCAGTGCAGGGAACTGCACACCAGGAGGTCAAACAACATGAAAATAGGATGTAAATTGACCATTTAATTTTTTCATTTAACTTATTTTCCAAATGAACCTGTTCAGAGATGTAATTGCAAAACAACAAGCCTGAGTACATTAGCAAACACTGGCTGCTGAAAGAGCAGCTCCTGGACATTGCTCTTACAGACAGCATTCAGGGTGCAGAGGTAACTATTCTCTCCACCTTTTCGCTCAATTAATTGCCATATTCTGTTCTTTAAAAAAATGCAAACTATGTTCCAGAATTACAGCCCCAGATCCTCTTTCCTTCCCAACATAAACACACTTAAAATAATACAAAGGATGAAGACTCTGCAGAAATAGATTTTAAAAAGGCTGACAGCAACAATACCCTATTGACCAAATGGTTTAAACACGAGGACAGAATTTGATGAATTCTCATGGTCATGGAGTTTCTTCTCGATGAAATCAACTGCCATTGACTGATGGAAAGTTTTCCAAGCAAGACTTCAGTCTGGGTGGAAATCCCACTGGCTCCAAGACTTTGGGAAGTGATTACAGTTCAGCTTCTCAGGGTTTACAAAGTAGTTGAAATTCCACGTTGTGAAAACTAACAAGTTCACAAATATTTCAACCAAGAAAGGGAGAAACCTACAGCTTTTGGATGCTTTATTTCTTTCTGAATCCCTTAACGTTTGAAGCAGAAACCAAAACCAGAAAGAGTTGCTAAGCAACCAACAGCACAGGACCCGAGAATCTCAACAAAAGCCAGGTTTTCCTGCAATTAAAAAAAAGGGAAATAAAGCCCAGCTCTTCACTTAAAGAGTTGCTCAACCATTTTGCCAAATTCATTTGATGTTTTGTCATTAGAATATGGCTGAGATCCCACATTAAACAGGTGAACTCATGCCTCAAAATCCCATTTAATCCATTAGGTGCCCCAACAGTTCAATATCATCCAGTATTCCAAATAGCTCAAATATAGATATCTTATCCCAACAAAATGTGTCCAGTTTATTATGGGGAGCACCAACTGATTGCGTTTTTGATGTGTATCAGAATCTCTATTTCCTAATCCTTGGTCCCCTAACGTCTCCCAGGTAACCGCCTTAAACTGAAACAATCTGAGATCTTGGTGTCATATTTAACTGTAAGATGAACTTCTAACCACACATCCCCATCATCATTTCAGCAGATTATTCCCATCCCTACAGCTGCTCCAGGTCTTTTACATAGATGAATGTTTCAACAACAATGGTTACTGTCAGACATTGTTATTCTAATGCAGTCATGGCTGATCTCCCATTACTACTCTCCACATATTCAAGCCTATGTGGACATTTCCACAGCAAGTCACATTTGGCTCCCAGTTAAGCAATACTTTAATTTTGAAAGTTTTCATCCTGGATTTCAAATCCTCCATGGCCTCACCACGCCTTGTTCATGTAACCTCCTCCAATTCGGTGATATCTATGCTATAATTCTGGCCAGAGGTACCCCTGCTTTTCAGAACTTCATCACTGGCAGATATGCTTCAGCCAGCCAGACCCTGACCTTTGGAATTCTCGCCCTAAAACCTCTCCACCTCTCTTAAAACACTCCTTAAACTGTACGTCTTTGACTGGACATTCTGTCATCTGCCATAATTTCCTCTTGCGTAACTCTAACAACACTTGAAGCACTTTGAGATTTTACAACATTAATGGTGCCATAGAATTGCAGACTACTTTCATTAACATTTGCATTCAGATAATATAATCTATATTGTATATAAACACATTTCAACATGTAAAGCATACTCAAAATTTGGTTGACTGCTCATTCTATTCAGAATTCTCTTATAACCCAAGTATTTAAATTTTCTTTAATACATTATCTTCCAAACATGCTTAATTTGTTCTAGAGTATGTAATTAACTAAGTTATCTAATTGCCAAATCAAGTATCACTGAGGATGCTCTGCTTGCTGGCTATTATTCGCTGCTGCTCTGAAAAGTTAGAATACACAGCATCTGACAACTGCCTTGATTATGTCTGTTCAATTAGACTCAACTAGTGTCAGGAGTTGGGGTGTTGTTCCTAGAATGCCTTTAAAATATTTTCCCTTGTTAGTGAATTCTACCAGTTTTGTAGAGGAGAAGCTGGGCAAAACAATAAGAAATCTATATGACCCTGAAGCTAGAGTGCGTCAGATAACAATACTTGAGGCCTAGTGAAAATGTATTTAAACATAACAGTTTGAACAAAGTATCTGAAGTCTTCAACAACCTTATATAAATAAGCAACATATAACCTAGAGCTCAAGTTCTTTCTTTCCCCAGAAGGAAAATTGAGTGAAACTTGCAAATGGCGTAAAATGGTCAGATAAATCTTGTATACTTTAACCTGATCTGACACTCCTGATCAGTATTGAAGGACTGATAAAAGACGGAGATGCTGTCCTTTGGATGAGCTACTAAACTAAGATCTTGATGATCTTCTCGAGGTCTGGTTGAATAGTAAAGATCACATGGCATTATCTGAATATCCCTATGATCCAACTGATGACCTTCCCTCAGCCAACAGGTATTTATAAAAGAAATCACTGGTTCTTAACCCAAAAGTAAATTATTGCAGACACAGGAAACCAGAAATAAAAACACAAATGCTGAAAATTCTATGCAAGGTAGGAACAAAGTTTATGTTTCAGGCTAATATATTTCATTAGCATTAGAAAAACTAATCTAACAGGCTTTATACAAGTACAGGGACAGGGAAAAAGGTAGAAGAAATCAACAAGTACAAAAGGCAAGCTCAGTGATAAGACAGAAATCAGAATAAAACGGTCAACAAAAGGGGGAAATGGTGCAGGGCAGAGGCACTGGGAAATAAGACAAGCTGAAAATCAAAAGGATGGGTAGAGGAGGCATAAATGAAAGTCAACGCACCGATAACTGTTGTCTGAAAAGAAATGCTGCAGAAGAGATCATCCAAAATGGCCACACTCAAACAGAGTGATGCGCCAAATCAGAAAGCGGAGGTGCTGCTTCTTGAGCTTGCATGGATCTTCATTGGAATTGTGCCGGGGTGCATGCTGTCAGATGGGAAAGAGCTGCTCAGGCAGACAGAAGCTCAAGATCAAGCTTGTGGACAGAATGGAGAGGTTCCACATAAACCAATACAGTCACTCAGTCTGCACTTGCTCTCCACAGAAGACCATATCATTACGTGGATAGTCCAGTTCAGTTTCTGGTCAATGGCAAACTAAAGATATTAATGGTGGGGGATTTAGTGATGGTAATGTCATGGGATGTCAGGGGCTAGTAGGACAGAAGGTAAAGGTAAAGGTAAAAGGAACCCAAGAGAACTGGTAGACACACACTGTGGTGGGCTCCCAACAGTGATGGGGGAAGACATGTCAGAAGCACTGACATGATAAATGGCATCATTATTTGAATTTCTGCAGAGATGAAGAAATCAATGAAATGGAATAAAATCTCAGTGAAGTCGACAGAACTATGGGAGTTAATTGGCTCACAATGGTTACTGGTCGATATGTTATCACAGAACTAGAGATGGAGAAATTGAGGGAGGGATGTTGGGGATAGATAGCAAGGCAAGGGGAAAGGTGAAAATGATTAATAATATTAATAAAAATGCCAGTCTTGCAGAGGACAGAAAATGACTCTTATACAGCCATCACCTGGCTTTTGATCTCACTGCTGTTCAAAATATTTTGTTGCCACAGAATGGTTGGCTCTACTCACACGCAATTGTCACTGCACCCACTCAATTAATTGTATCTGAGTGATTCTATTGCTTGATAATAAGCTGTAAAGTAGAAATACATCATCTTCATTTAAAGGCTCAATCTATAACAGTGACTATTGTTTTCAGAGAAACAGTAACACTAAAATCTGTGATCAAGTCTGCATATAAAATTTTGTGAGGTAAAAACAATGACTGCAGATGCTGGAAACCAGATTCTGGATTAGTGGTGCTGGAAGAGCACAGCAGTTCAGGCAGCATCCAAGGAGCAGCGAAATCGACGTTTCGGGCAAAAGCCCTTCATCAGGAATAAAGGCAGTGAGCCTGAAACATGGAGAGATAAGCTAGAGGAGGGTGGAGGTAGGGAGAATGTAGCATAGAGTACAATGGGTGAGTGGGGGAGGGGATGAAGGTGATAGGTCAAGGAGGAGAGGGTGGAGTGGATAGGTGGAAAAAGGAGATAGGCAGGTAGGACAAGTCCAGACAAGTCATGGGGACCGTGCTGAGCTGGAAGTTTGGAACTAGGGTGAGGTGGGGGAAGGGGAAATGAGGAAACTGTTGAAGTCCACATTGATGCCCTGGGGTTGAAGTGTTCCGAGGTGGAAGATGAGGCATTCTTCCTCCAGGCATCTGGTGGTGAGGGAGCGGCGGTGAAGGAGGCCCAGGACCTCCATGTCCTCGGCAGAGTGGGAGGGGGAGTTGAAATGTTGGGCCACTGGGTGGTGTTGGTGAGGCACTTGGGGCTGTTTTCATTGGAGAAAAGAAGGTTTAGGGGTGACTTGATAGAGGTGTACAAGATAAGGGGTTTAGATAGGGTTGACCATAAGAACCTTTTTTCCACGTATGGCATCTGCTATTACGAGGGGGCATAGCTTTAAGGGGTGGTAGGTATAGGACAGATGTTAGGGGTAGATTCTTTACTCAGCGAGTCGTGAGTTCATGGAATGCCCTGCCAGTAGCAGTGGTGGACTCTCCCTCTTTATGGTCATTTAAACAGGCATTGGATAGGCATATGGAGGATAGTGGGCTAGTGTAGGTTAGGTGGGCTTGGATCGGCATAACATCGAGGGCCGAAGGGCCTGTACTGCACTCTATTCTATGTTCTATGTTCTATCTCCTTTTCTACCTATCCACTCCACCCTCTCCTCCCTGACCTATCACCTTCATCCCCTCCCCCACTCACCCATTGTACTCTATGCTACATTCTCCCTACCTCCACCCTCCTCTAGCTTATCTCTCCATGTTTCAGGCTCACTGCCTTTATTCCTGATGAAGGGCTTTTGCCCGAAACGTCGATTTCGCTGCTCCCTGGATGCTGCACTCTTCTAGCACCACTAATCCAGAATATAACATTTTATGACTAGTGATATATGAAATTTTATTTTCAGTCTAATGTTTGATCTGACTCACTGCCCGTGACCAAAATGTTGCATTGAAGAGGCCTCCTAATAAGTCCTCATTTTTCAGACTTAACACGTTTTGAAGTGAATCAGCATCACAAAGCCATACACTGCAAATTGATACAATTTAACACTCACAGCTAATATCATAGAAGGTATGGTTAGTGTAATCAGCAGATCTGATTGAATAGAAATGTTAAGTCTGCAGATACCCCAGATGTACTAATGGAGGGAGATTTTCTTCAGAATAAAAGCTGGTAGATAAATTCAGTTCTGCCTGTGGTTTTCTTGGCTCAGCACATAACCTGGCTGTAATGCAGAACTTTAAATATTTGTGATCTCTTAAAGTGTCATGCCACCTGATTTCATTCATAATTTGGATGCCTTAGTTTACAAAAAAAAGCATGGATCTGCACTAAGAATTGGTATCGATGCACTTAGACATCACAGAACTACCTAAGTACTCTCACAAGAAAAGACTGACAGCCAAAGGGATGGAGTCAGGCAGGTGACCAGAAGCTTGATGAATGTGTGTTTTAAAAGGAGCATTACATACAAAGGGGGGGGGGGGGGGGGGGGGGGAGGAAAGAGGGAAAGCGTTTGAGGGAGTGAACATCCAGAGTTTTACGACTCAGCAGCAGAAAGCACGGCTTCCAATGGTATGGAAAAGCGGAAGTCAAGGATGAACTAGAAACCGGAGCTGGAGGGACACACATTTCTCAGATTGATTGTTGGGTCAAAAGGTGTCACCGAATTATTAATTCAAAGTAACATCCCATCCCTGGTTATGTAAAATGCAGATAACAGTATTTCTGAATCATACCGCATCCAATTTCTGTTGATATAGAGGCAAGATTATCCCGATTCAAACTGCATCATACAGCTGGACTGCTACTTCAAAAACACCTTCAAGAATATTAAAACTACGCCGCATCTTGAACAATTTGGAATTTAGACTCTTGTTGCATAGGCCTCCAAAATCTTAACAGCTTTGCAGAAATTCAGACAAAAAGTGAATAAAACATCGATAACAATTCCATTTCATTCCCAGCCAAAGTCAGAAAGCTTTGCTCACTCCTTCAGGGGGTGTGAGCTGGACATTGCTCTGTTTTGTACCCTGGAGATCTCCTTCACTGGACATTTGGAAATTGTGTAAAACAACTGTGGGCCAGGGTTGAGACTCCTTTCATTTAACTTGTCAGGAAGCCATGCCTTGCAGGCTGCCCAAATTGTCGAGGATGACTATTCGTTAGTTTTTCCAAGAAAATTTTGTTTTTCTCGAGGCCGAGCGAGTTTTTAAACTACACAGGCACCAAACTGAGAATAGCAAAGAACATTTGCTTTTGTGGTCTTGAATTTCTTATTCACTGATATTCCATCTCAACTTAGCTCATTTTGTACTTCTTTGGTTGGTACAGTAATTTCCTGGAGGAATTACTAGAAAAAGATTCTTTGGTGTGTGCTTATATTTTCTTAAGCAACTCCATTTCCTTTTCCCCTTCCCTTAAAGGGCCTGCTGGTGGTGCTGGAGGCAGAGAGAGAGCATACGGTACCTCAGTCACAGACAAATCCTCACAATCAAATATCAGCAAGGGGTTTGTCCCTAGTGCGCACTGGGGAAGAGTTCCAATAACACTTGCATAGGGGCTTTTTGCAAGCAAGGCTAAATAGAAAATAGAGTCAGCATCTGCAGCTGGATTGTCTCACTCTCTTGTGGTCAGATGCTTGCTTAGGAACAGATCCAATAATTTGTTCCAGACCCTCAACTGGTCCACACAGTCACTCAGTTTTTTTCTTACAGAACAGGACATTTACTCCTGGGCCATCAGCAAGCAGGAAAAAAAAAAGGAACGTTTATTCCCCTATCCATTTTTGTTTAACTAGTCAAAGGATCAGTACAGCAGAATGGAATTTTCCATTTTTACAGCATTTACAGCTTCCTTCGGTCAGATGTATGGTGCATCGGATGCAGAATGAATTTTTATTCTGCTTTTTACAGTGGACACCTCAATTACACCCTTGGACAACAATTCTAAGACATCAGTGAAAACTGCTTCACTTCCAACACACTCATTTCGATGGTCCTATTTGGAATTAGCTTGTGGATGTCTTTGGGTCTGCATGAGTCCAGATGGGCTGAATGTCCCCCTTGAGTGGTATCATTTCTCTTGTAATTCTTACTGGTTGGATGCAAACTTACTGTCAACTTTCATGTCATGTCAGTTTACACTGAATTGCAGAGTTTTCTGTTATGTATGTGAAATTATAAAAGGCAGAAGACCCAGGATGAAATCCAAAGCATTTTTAAAAGGATTGGTTCTGAGCACATGGCGAAGACTGAAATGACAATTTATTACCCAACCTGTGCTTCACAAAGCTTATATGCTTCCTTTTTATTCTAGGAGAAATTGAGGATTGCAGATGCTGGAGAGTCAGAGTCAAAAAGTGTGGCACTGGAAAAAGTGCAGCAGGTCAGGCAGCATCCAAAGAGCAGGAGAGTCAATGTTTCGGGCATAAGCCCTTCATCAGAAATGTTCAGGGGGAAGTGGCTGAGAGATAAACTGGGGGAAAAAAAAAAGAATAGGTGGAAAGGTGATAGGTGGATGCAGGTGGGAGGTAATTGCAATAGCACAGTGGGGAGGGTGGAGGGATAGGTAGGAAAGAAGATGGACAGTCAGGACAGGCCAAGAGGTCAGTGACGAGTTGGAGGGTTGGATCAGGGATGAAGTAGGGCGAGGGGAGATTTGAAAACTAGTGAAGTCAATGTTGATGTTGTGTGGCTGTAGGGTCCCCAAGCAGAAGATAAAGCATTCTTCTTCCAGTTGGCGGGTGACTTGAATTTGGAAGTGGAGGCAGCCCAGGACTTGCATGCCCATGGGGGAATAGTTGATGTGGTTGGCCACAGGGTGGTAGGGTTGTTTGGTGCGTGCAGACCAGAGGTGTTCCCTGAACCATTCCGCGAGTTGGCATTCTGTCTTCCCCATGCATAGGAGACCTTTTTATTCTGTCATTCTGTGATGTGGTCATTGTCGACAAGGCCAGCTTTAAAAGAGTCATCTGGACTTAGATTGATCTCTCTATGGATTCTGCTTGACCCACTGATTTCCAGCATTTATTATTTTCAAGATGAACTTTTGTTGCCCTGGAGCAGAGTAATTTGAGACTCTACTTCTGGCCGATGTTGTGTAACCATCTGAGATGCATTGGAAAGATTCATTGCTAAACCTTCTAGATAGTCCCACCCAGGCACTGTCCTTTATTCCTTTGCCCTTCTTGATGGCTGAGATCACAGAGTAAGTAATTATATTCAAAATATACTTGAAAGTTGCTGAGGTGTGTCAATTGTACCTATGAGAGCCGCAGCGATACTAGAAAGGGGAGCTTTTCAATGTTACTGCAATCACACTCATCCAGTCAGGTAACCGATGTTGCTTTATATTCCAAACTAATTGGCAAGCATGCTTTGTAGCTTCATTGTTCATTGTAACGTATTGCTCACATACTGAAACAGTTGATGCATCATGTCCAGCTAAGCCTTCGTTCAGTGGGAACTCCAAAATGTTAATGGTGGGAAGACTCAATGTTGATAAAGCCACTGAGAGATGAATGGAATTTCTCTTGTTTGAAATGATCATTCCCTGCCATTTTCAGATTACCTGCCAGTCAGTTCAAGCCTGGATATTATTCAAGTCCTTCAGTAATCTCAGTGGGCTGCTTGAATATTACAAGAAAAGTGAATGGCACTGAATACGGTGGAATTGCCACACAAAAAAAAAGACTCTATTCATGATATGATGAGTGGTGGTGAAGCAGCTAAAACTCGCAGTGCTACCTTATCTGGCTAGGTTCCTGAACATCACTGGCTGAGATGTTTAGCCACATACAGCAAACTGTTTAAACCAGCACCTTATCTGGCATTCTTGAGTTGGCAAAAATCAAATACCTCAAATATCTATCTACTGCAATGTCTGAGTATATTATGCTTAATTCAAAAGCATAAAGTGATATGTATACACCCTGCGTTACATTTCTATTACTGTGTTTTTTGATGCTGATTTTAGGAGGGGTTTTGACATTTTTACATTTTTTTGAGGGATGTTAACGTTTGAAGCTTTTTGAGGGTTTACTATGTTTATGTGTACGTCTTGATTACCTGGAATATTAGATCAACCAGCACACTCCTGGTTAATAAAAAGGTTTTCTGTACATTCAATCATAATCTATTTTCCTTTGTGTCATCTACATCTCCAATCACTGCTAGTTTCACCCTTGCATTCCCACTGACTTCCATCCTGAGGGGATCAGTCAGTGCTGGAGTTAAGTTTGACCAAAATATAGGAGTTAAAATTTAGCATCGACTGACACTGCAGGAAAGGTCTGAACTGGGAACTGCAGAGTGTCAATTCACCCTATGGGAAGGCCAAGTCAGGGAAGAAATGGACTTGCAAGTTAGATGTGGAGTTTGAAGAGCAAGGGGGGGAATAAAAGTGAAATGGAAGCCAAACAGAATGGATTAGACAGATTTTGCCCCCCACCCCCCAATGACACCAGATCCATTACTGAATAGAAAGAGAAAATGCTGGGGGATACCTAGGCAGATCTGGCAGCATCTATTGAGAGAAAAACAGGGTTCCAAGTCTGGCACAACTCTTCTTTGGTCCTGAAGTGCTCAGATTGGACTCAAAACGTTATTACTGTTTCTCTCTCCACAGATGCTGCCAGACCCACTGAGCTACCCCTAGCATTTCCTGTTTATATTTCAGATTTCCTGCTTCCATTATTGAATAGCATCCTTTGTGCTCCATCAAATGCTGCTTTACTATTGAGGCATAAAAAAATCTTTCATGGTCATTTCCAAATTAGCTTCAGAATGCTTGTTAACAGCATTGTAAGGCTACAGAGCTTTCATGCTCATGTCTGCACTGTTGTAAGCACTTTTGTAAAAGTTAACAGTGGACTACTGAGAAAGATTGTACCCTGATAGAACAGTGGAATATGAAATAATGCATACTTTTCACGTGTGTAGTGTTATGCAATGCTAAGTAAAGGTAAAATGAAATGGGTTCGTAAACGGGTCTAACTAATTCTCTGTTGTGTGAAAATGTCAATAGAAGCACCTTCTACAGTGGGAAGGATCACCAGATACGAAACATTAACAGCTTTCTCTCTACAGATGCTGCCAGTTTTTCAGCAATTTGTTTTCGCTTCTAATCTTCAACATCTGAAGTTCTTTGTTTTATATTATCCTTCTGAGTTCTGATGGAGAGTCACAGGACTTGAAACATTAACCCCACTTTCTCACCACAGATGCTGCTAGACCTGCTGAGTTTCTCCAATAAACTAATTAAAGCTTAAAAATAAATCTGATTGTGAATTTAAACAAAGTATTCATCAGATAAAATATACACCAAATCTAATTAAAATTGGTCACTGCTCCCTCAGCACAATGTCACAGACATGACTGACTTTAGTCCAGGAAAACAAAAGGGACAGGTTTTAAGGTTTTTGCAAAGATGCGCAGCTCAGCTTGTGGATGAGGTAGTTGGTTGGTTCGCCGAGCTGTGGGGTTACCGTGTAGCTGTTTCATTACCATGCAGGGTAACATCATCAGTGAGACTTCTGTGAACTGCTGTTATTATCCTGTCCCACTTAGTTCGTGGGGGGAGTCAGGTCTGTTGGGATGACTGTCACTTTCTGGTCTTCTCTACAGCGGTTTGTACACAGTGTTTGTTGCTGGCCTTTCTGGTTCAAAAGCAGGCTTCCAAGAACTCTTGCATTTCTCTGGCTGGCTTGTCCAAGAATGGTTACTTTGTCAGAGTTGAATTGATGGCCGTCTTGGTCTGTGTGTATGGAGATGAGGGAGAGTGGATCATGTCGTTTAGTTGCCAGTTGGTACTCAAGAAGTCAGATAGCTAGTTTTCTACCTGTTTGTCCAATGTGGTGCTTGTTGCATGGGATTTTGTATACCATGTTGATCTGACAGGTAGTGGATATGGGGTCCTTTGTCCTGGTAAGTAGTTGGCACAATATGGCTATTGGTTGGTGCGGTACCATAATACCTAATGGTTGTAACAGGCTGGTAGATAATTCTGATATGTTCTTCACAGAAGGCAGAGTGGCCAGTATGTTGGTAGGTGTTTTGTTGTTGTCGTCTGTTGGACAGGCATCAGTAGACGAAGATGATGGAGTATCAGCTGTTGGCAAAGTGCAACACTCTGTGCACGTGTTCTTCCTCTTCGTTGCACAGCTCTTGTGTGTCACAGCTCTTTTGAATAGTGTCCTGACACAGCTCCCTTTGTGGATGTTGGGGTGGTTGCTGTTGCAGTTGAGGATCTGGTCCATGTAAGTGACCAAGGACACATCAGAGAGCTCTTGGAAGCCTAGTTTTCAACCAAAAAGGCCAGCAACAAACACAGAGATAGACCCAGTGTACAAACCATTTCAAGACGACCCGGAAGTCATACTCACCCCAACAGATTGGGCCACATAAAAATCAAGCAAGATAGAACAACAGCGCTTAGAGGTCACACTGAATGTTATGATCACCCAGCAGCTTGGCGAGCTAACCAACTACCTCAAGGGACAAGTACTTGAATTAAAATTTCTCTCCAGCTTTACTATTTATATTTCAGTGAAATAGCCTTCTCCATTCAAGACAATGCTAACTAGATTTAAAGATTTAGCACAGTGATCCTGGTGCTGCCTTTAAATTAATCATGATTGATCTTAATAGATTCAAATTCACCTTGATTCCTTACCCCTCAATACCCTGGTCTAACAAAAATTTCAGTTCGAGTTTTCAACTGACCAAATTCAGTAGCTTTCCATGAACCTTTGAAGGAAAAAGGGCCTTCCTGATCTGCTGTCTAATTTCACCTGGGGAGGCAATGGCCTAGTGGTATCATCAGTGATGCAGATCATGTTCCAGGGACCTGGGTTCAAATCCCGCCACAGCAAATGGTGGAATTTGAATTCAATAAATATCTGGAATGAAGAGTCTAATGATGACCATGAATCCATTGTCAACTGTGAGGAAAAACCCATCTGGTTCACTGATGCCCTTTAGAGAAACAAACTGCCATCTTTGCCTGGTCTGCCATACATGTGACTCCAGACCCACAGCTACAATGTGGAAACAAGTCATTTGACCCAACAAGTCCACACTGACCCTCCAAACAGCATCCCACCCAGACTCATTCCCCTACCCTATTACTCTACAATTCCCTTGACTAATGCCCCTAACATACACATCCCTGAATACTATGGGCCATTTAGCATGGCCAATTCACCTAACCTGCACATCTTTGGGAGGAAACCCACACTATCACAGGGAGAATGTGCAAACTCTACACATACAGTTGTCGGAGGCTGTATTCAAAACTGGGTCCCTGGCGCTGAGAGGGAGCAGTGCTAACCACTGAGCCAAAGTACCGCCACTGTGGTTGACTCAATGAATGCTGGCCTACTCAGCAACACCCTCATCCAGTGAATGAACACAAAAAAAGAGTCAGTATTTCCCTTGTTCTGGACTTCCCCAAAGAAAATAGCTCCACCCCATCTACCCTGGCAAAACCTTGCATCACTTTAAAATTGCCTTTAAAGCTCCTAATACACGATTGAGCTGAAGGCGTTAGTTTTGAGATATGTACTATATTTTACTTCAATATGGTGGAGTAGAGTGGTGCTGGAAAAGCACAGCAGTTCAGGCAGCATCCAAGGAGCAGGAAAATCTGGAGTCATTGTTTTTAACTACTTCAATATAATGGTCATACAATTTTACTTGTTCACTCGCACCCACTCACCAAGGAAAATACAATGTTGCATATATCCTGCTGGAGTTTTGCTTATTCATCTCTGTGACCACCAATACATTCCCAAAAGGGAAAGCAACCCACTGGAGAAAGTCCAAGTTGGTCAGCCAGTCTGGCTTTTTTTTTAAATCTTCAAACTGTCCCTTTTAGGTTTCTGCTGCTTAAAAAAGTTGGACTTAAACTCCTGGCTAAGTTGCAGAAAACATTTCACAATCACAGAGGAAAATAAATCTAAATATTTCCAGTTAGCAAATAGAGACAAAACAAAAATCAAATTTCAAGAACCCAGCACCCCAAGAAACCAGCACAGAATAAATGTTATACTGGCAGGGCCAGCCGAACGCTCTTCCTAGTTAATCCTAACCCTAATACAGAACCAATGATAGGCTGGGTTCCAATTTTACACCACCCCAACTCCAAGAACCTGGACCATTCTGCTTCGAACTGGTTTAGATATAATTTCCTTCTCGTTTCTGGACAAGCATACAACCTCTGAAGTTTTCCATGTTATGAAATTCTCCGGAGTTAATTTTTCTTGCCCCAGATTTAAAACTGCACTTGTTATGCCAGCAATATCTGAACCCAAGCTTTATCTTATTGCCATACTCCAATCCCCTTGCAATAAACGCCAACATATCATTTACTTTCCTAATTAATGGCTGCACTGGTATGCTAATTGTGTGTTCCTTGCATAAGTGTACCAGGACATCAACATTTGAAAGTTTTGCACTTATTAAAAAACATTCTAGGTACGTGTTACCAAAATAACAATCTCATCTCCCTAGGTAAGATTCCATCTGCCACCTTACAGGCCACACATTTGACCTATGTATCTTAGCACGATCTATCAGAAAACTTATATATACAGGTCATTCTAGTAGAACCTGATTCATCAGCTCAAATTTGCTATAATACAATTGGCGAATTGTGGCCACGGTTTCGAATAACGCAAACTTTCTACTGCATGTGTTTAGCGATCTTCGAAAGCGTGATTTCCTTTTGTGGTTTTCCATAGTAAGATCTTCTATAGCACAACGTTGCAGAGGAACGCAGCTGACATGTTAGTATCTTGGGGCATAATTTAAACTGCTTGGCAGAATTTGCATTTGATTTTGGTCTCATAGCAACGCAGGTACTGTAACATTTGGTTCAGCAGGTAGCAATGTAAATTATCCAGCACTGTGTGCTTGCTAAGTCCTTCAATTCTCAAAGATACAGTCCCTCTTACACCTTCATAACAATGTCAAGAAAACACTTTATAGAAACCAGAGTGGACACCTAGCAATTTCAGTTTGCCACTTGCTCCAAGCTACCTCTACAATAGAGGATGAGCCCCAACATCTCACGGCACATTACATGGGCACCAGCCACATTCAACCTATTTCCACAAACATTGGCATCCGATATGTGGCAGCCTTCAAGATCCCTCATGGCATTTCTGATCCACTCACAGGACACCTTTACACTTAAATACTATACCAGCATCCAGCTGAAAATGTGCTGCTGGAAAAGCGCAGGTGGTCAGGCAGCATCCAAGGAACAGGAGAATCGACGTTTCGGGCATCAGCCCTCTTCAGGAATGAGGAAAAAGTGTGTCCAGCAGGCTAAGATAAAAGGTAGGGAGGAGGGACTTGGGGGAGGGGCGTTGGGAATGCGATAGGTGGAGGGAGGTCAAGGTGAAGGTGATGGCCGGAGTGGGTGGGGACGGAGAGGTCAGGAAGAAGATTGCAGGTTAGGAAGGCGGTGCTGAGTTCGAGGGATTTGACTGAGACAAGGTGGGGGGAGGGGAAATGAGGAAACTGGAGAAATCTGAGTTCATCCCTTGTGGTTGGAGGGTTCCCAGGCAGAAGATGAGGCACTCTTCCTCCAACCGTCGTGTTGCCATGGTCTGGCAATGGAGGAGTCCAAGGACCTGCATGTTCTTGGTGGAGTGGGAGGGGGGGTTGAAGTGTTGGGCTACGGGGTGGTTGGGTTGGTTGGTCCGGGTGTCCCAGAGGTGTTCTCTGAAAAGTTCCGCAAGTAGGCGGCCTGTCTCCCTAATATAGAGGAGGCCACATCGGATGCAATAGATGGTGTGTGTGGAGGTGCAGGAGAATTTGTGGCGGGTGTGCAAGTGTCCCTTGGGGCCTTGGAGGGAGGTAAGGCGGGGGGGGGGAAGAAAGAAGAGGTGTGGGCGTACGTTTTGCATTTCTAGCGGTTGCAGGGGAAGGTGTCGGGAATGGAGGTTGGGTTGGAGGGGGGGGTGTGGACCTGATGAGGGAGTCACAGAGGGAGTGGTCTTTTCAGAACGCTGATAGGGGAGGGGAGGGAAATATGTCCCTGGTGGTGGGGTCCGTTTGGAGGTGGCGGAAATGACGGCGGATGATACGCTGGACATGGAGGTTGGTGGGGTGGTAGGTGAGGACCAGTGGGGTTCTGTCCTGGTGGCAGTAGGAGGGGCGGGGCTCAAGGGCAGAGGAGTGGGAAGTGGAAGAGATGCGGTGGAGGGCATCGTCGACTACGCCTGGGGGAAAATTGTGGTCCTTGAAGGAGGCGGCCATCTGGGTGGTACGGTTTTGGAACTGGTCCTCCTGGGAGCAGATGCGGCGGAGACAAAGGAAGTGGGAATATGGGATGGCATTTTAACAGGGTGCAGGGTGGGAGGAGGTGTAGTCTAGGTAGCTGTGGGAGTCAGTCAATTTATAGTAAATGTCCATGTCGATTCGGTCACCCGAGATGGAAATGGAAAGGTCTAGGAAGGGGAGGGAGGAGTCTGAGACAGTCCAGGTGAATTTGAGGTCGGGGTGGAAGTTGTTGGTAAAGTGGATGAACTATTCAACCTCCGCGTGGGAGCACGAGGCAGCGCCGATACAGTCATCGATGTAGCGGAGGAAAAGGTGGGGAGTGGGGCCAGTGTAGCTGCAGAAGATGGACTGTTCCACATATCCTACGAAGAGGCAGGCATAGCTGGGGCCCATGCGGGTGCACATGGCTACTCCTTTGGTTTGGAGGAAGTGGGAAGATTGGAAAGAGAAGTTGTTCAGGGTGAGGACCAGTTCAGTCAGTCGAAGGAGGGTGTCGGTGGAAGGGTACGAGTTGGTTCGGCGGGAAAGGAAGAAGCAGAGGGCTTTAAGTCCTTCATGATGGGGGATGGAGGTGTACAGGGACTGTATGTCCATGGTGAAGATAAGGCGTTGGAGACCGGGGAAGCGAAAATCATGGAGGTGGAGGGTGTGGGTGGTGTCCCAAACGTAGGTGGGGAGTTCTTGGACTAAGGGGGACAGGACCGTGTCGAGACATGCAGAGATGAGTTTGGTGGGGCAGGGCTTTTGCCCGAAACGTCGATTTCGAAGCTACTTGGATGCTGCCTGAACTGCTGCGTTCTTCCAGCACCACTAATCCAGACCCAGGAGCAGGCTGAGACAATGGGTCGGCCGGGGCAGTCAGGCTTGTGGATTTTGGGCTGGAGGTAGAAACGGGCGGTGCGGGTTGTGGGACTATGAAGTTAGAGGTGGTGGATGGGAGATCCCCTGAGGTGATGAGGTTCTGGATGGTCTGAGAGATGATGGTTTCATGGTGGGAGGTAGGGTCATGGTCAAGGGGGCAGTAGGAGGAGGTGTCTGCGAGCTGGCGTTTAGCCTCAGCGGTGTAAAGGTCGGTGCGCCAATCTACTACCGCGCCTCCCTTGTCTGCTGGTCTGATGGTGAGGTTGGGGTTGGAACGGAGGGAGTGGAGGGCTGCACGTTCCAAGGGTGAGAGGTTCGAGTGGGTGAGAGGGGTGGAGATGTTGAGGTGGTTAATGTCGCGGCGGCAGTTGGCTATGAAGAGATAGAGGGTGGGTAAGAGGCCAGCACGGGGTGTCCAGGTGGATGGGGTGTGTTGGAGGCGGGAGGAAGGGTCGTCAGAGGGTGGGCGAGAATCTTGGTTGGAGAAGTAGGCACGGAGGCGAAGGCGGCGGAAGAATTGTTCGATGTCACGCTGCATGTTGAACTCGTATACCAGCATCCGACTGCAGCAAGGAGAAATTACACTGAGCTCAATGACTGGACCAGGCTGCATCTCCAGGCTTTCTTCTTGCTATGTCACAGCACCCACTCACTTTAGATGCTCACAGGATCTTTGCCTTGATCCCTTCAGTTCTACCCATTCAGCCAGAGATACAGGGCTCACTTTGCTTCATCACTTAAGACAGACACAATGGAAGGAAGCTTTTCATGGTTGTCAGGAGACAATGGAGACAACCTTTGTAAAGAGAAAAAGGTCCCAGAACAGCAGGAAAGGGATGGCCTCTGTTACTAATCCAGGGGCTTGGGAACACAGTCAGTCAAGCATTCAGAGTGGTCAGAGTCAGGATGTTCTCCACATAAGGGGCAAGGGACTAAATGTCAAGCAGCCCACTACACATTTAGTCTTTCTGCCCTCCTGGAAGCTGTTTTCCTCCTGAAAATGACAAGGAGGCATTATGGTCGAGCAAAGTGGGTGGCAGAGCTGTTACAGTTGGTAAAGGTGAGGTGGTGTCCAGAGTGAGCAGGCACAGAGTATTAAATGGTGCAAGAGGCTGGAGTGGGTGAGAGCAAATGAGGGAAGACATTGCAATCAATAGATAGATTGATAGAACATAAGCAGTGTTGGGAGGTGGGTTGAGATTAGGACAGAGGTACAATGAGATGTAGCAGATGGTGGCACTTCGGCTGGAGTGGACAAGATCGTTGAGCTTCTTCCTAGAGTGCTGTGCATTCCTCCAGATGGCTTTACCTTGGTGGCAAATCACTGAGCAGGCTGCCATGGTCTTGATAGCCCCCACTGCCGGTCTTTTAGCAGGTGGTGAAACATAGGAACTGCATATTGACTTATCTTTCCCGAAACAGAAACAGAAAACACTGTAGCAATTGCCACCTTTTTATTGATTAGTAGTGCATTGAAGAAATAACACTTATGCGGAGATGGAGATAAAGGCTACTATGCAAATGCAGCCAAGTTACAACCAGGAATTTAGTTTCAAGTCCCATTATATGCTGACATTTAGGATAGGAGATACAGCTCCCATTTTCAACTTTCTAGAGTCCACTAGATACACACCATATGCAATTTTATTTCCATTTCTCTTTAGGCGCTTTCAATCTATCGCTGATATATTTGTTCAGCATTTCTTTTGCCAAGCTATGTTTTGATGAAATGATTATTCCAGACAGCATCTAACAACAACTTACTTTTAGACCAGGTTCAAATCATAGTACAGTCCTTGGAAATGAAAAACTTGAAACATTAACTCTGCTTTCTCCACACAGATGCTACCAGACCTACTGAATTTCACCAGTAGTTTCTGTATTTGCTCCAGAATGTCAGGGCTGACCCATAAACAAACATATCAAGATATTATGGAGGTTCCATAATACAGAACACTGTTCTTTTGCCCTTCACTCATGAAATGGACGACTGACATCTGGATAACAACATACTAAACTGTAGAACAACTACTAGGCAAGACGACATCACTTTTCAATTTTACATTAAAGGACTGAGTCCTTGATAGAGGTGTACAAGATGATTCGGGGTTTAGATAGGGTTGACCTCTGTCATCTAGCCTTCATATGGAGCAATAGCTGACAGGGGCTTAAAGCTTTGCTCTTTCAAAGTAGTCCATTATTATTGCAAGACAAAGGCCCGCGTCTCTCACCAGCATCACAGAAACATTTCAGCCTCTTCTACACACCCCACAACTCCAGGGGAAGATTCTAGTTATGTCTCAGGAAATTTTATCATTTGACATCTGGCCTCCAATCACCCATCTAGTTAAAAGCCTTTTGCCTACCATTTCTACTTTCATTAGCACTCAAACAAATGTGGGAACATAATTGTTCGGAATGCAGCTGTGACTTTTCTTTTCCCAGACTGCGGTGTGCCTATTCCAATTGAGAGATTAAAAACTTAAACTTGTAGAAATACCAGGACGATTCTAAAGGCTTGGCAACCTGACTCCAGAGTGATTGGAGACTGCAAATTTGGGATACAAAGGAATTCAGATCCCATGGCCATGGGGTGCCATATACTCTGACATCTCAACATGGCAATGCCATTGTAGCATTACCGCTTTCACACACCCTGGCATCAGTTAAACAGCTTTGATGACTGCATCAAATACTAAATCCACTTGAAGATGCATCAAAAAGTCACAACATGCATGTAACATGGCTTTGTTAAGATGTCTTCCAACCAGTTATTGCTACCAATGTGAAAAAGAGCTAACATTGAAGCAGTTATCTTCTACCATGGAAATTCTCAACATGCACTCACACTGTCATCTTAACAATAAAGTACAAGCCATTTCTACCACTGTATATATTTCATTAGTGCTTCAAATTGCCGTGCACAATTATTTTGCTCTTTTACAAAGAGTCAAAACAAAAAAAAACAAACAAAATTCAGGCCAGTTGTGATGAGCGTTACATCATCAAACCTCAGATTTGATACAGTACAGAAGTTGGCCATTCAGCCCACTATGCCTGCATCAATTATGTAATGCCAATCCCTTACCTTTTCTTCATATCCTCACATACCATTTCTATCAAAGTAATCATCCAATGTCCCTCTTGAATGCCTCAATTGAACTTGCCCCCATCATATTTCCAGGCATTGCATTCCAGCACCTTCTACTCAATCTGAAACTTTGGTTCATTTGCAAATCAGTAAGTCTATGCCCTCTCTTCATTATTTTCATTATGAGTGAGAACAACTCC
Organism: Chiloscyllium punctatum; assembly: GCF_047496795.1. Lineage (NCBI taxonomy): Eukaryota > Metazoa > Chordata > Chondrichthyes > Orectolobiformes > Hemiscylliidae > Chiloscyllium > Chiloscyllium punctatum. The sequence goes on from NC_092777.1 coordinate 20,666,142, forward strand.
ATAGTATATTATGTGGTCAGAAACAAGAAAGAAAAAGACATTAGAGTTTGGTTTTCAGACACGTTTAAGCACAGTTGATTGTTATCACCATATCTCTCAGCTTTAGCAAATACTAATTAACAAGTCTGTTTAATGCCTTCAAAGACGAAACAGTGATGTGCTTACCAGACCACCAGCAGCAACAGCACTTAGAAACAAAGATCGCACATTTATTCAGTGCCTTTCACAAACTCAAAAGCCTCATTAGTGCTTTACAGCAAATGATGACATACTACAGCAGTAGTGCACTTCCAGAAGGTAGGATACTTTACTCAATATAAGAGGCTCTTTTCATAGAGACCACAACAGGTAGCGCAGCCAAGAGAAACACAAACACTCAAAGCCAATGTGACCATATATCCTGGCCACTGGCAGCCAATGTGGTTTTGCCAACTTGTGGAGACTTGCCAGAGACACAAAAAATTGAGAGCTGAAAATGTGTTGCTGGAACAGCGCAGCAGGTCAGGCAGCATCCAAGGAGCAGGAGAATCGACGTTTCGGGCATAAGCCCTTCTTCAGGAATCCTGAAGGGCTTATGCCAGAAACGTCAATTCTCCTGTTCCTTGGATGCTGCCTGACCTGCTGCGCTGTTCCAGCAACACATTTTCAGCTCTGACCTCCAGCATCTGCAGTCCTCACTTTCTACACAAAAAATTGAATCAACATGCTTGGACACGTTACCACACATTTCCAGGACAGGAAGAGACCTGAAACCAGATCTTCAAACCCTAAGGTGGGAACATGGTCAGGATGACACAAGATCCTTCGGTCACTAATGACATCCTCATGGAATCGCCTCCACCAGTTGTGGAAGGTTATACCAGAAAGATGTAAAATCCTAAAACACCATTTAAAAACAGCAGATGTAAACCTCTGCAGAGGGCACTTATTTTTAATTTTCCAGATGTTGAGAAAACCATTGCTAAATTTAAAATTAGCCGATACCGCAGAAATGGGAGCAGAAAAAAATATTGCAAGACATCTTCAGGGGTCATTTGGCAAGATAAACAAGGCATAACATGCTGAAAGAAACTAAATAGCTATTTTCAGTGTTGAGAATGTGTTTATATAACATCTGAAAATACCTCCTCCTTCCCATTTGCTCTATTCTAACTTAGTTGAATGCAGTATCATGGTCACAAATTATTAATGAGCCACTGATAAACTAGCAGATAGAGTTCTCAGACATTGGTGATTAATCCGGAGGAATTTTAGATTAGCAACATAAGAACACTTCAACATGTTATTGCACAATAACATGTTATATTATGCATTCCTCTTGTGCCGTGTTGCACTTGGGGACTTGTTTGAGGAGAAGAAATCCATTTAGTAAGCAGTAATTAGTCTTGTTTCAAAGTAAAGCCATCATTCACAGTTTCTCATTACACAGCCACACAGGGATACAATCTGATACGGCCCAAAAGCTGCTTTCAGCAATCCAGGGAAACTGCAAACCACAAAGTGCAGGCTAAGGGAAGGACATTTCTTCAGAGGCAACAGAGCCTTCTTGGGTTGGAGATTCACATTTGTTTTTAATTTTGACTATATTAAGCTTGGATTTTCTTTTTGTTTTTCCATGTCATCTTTAAAAGGTCTACTTACCTCATTTGAGGCTTTTCCAGCAGTGCATTCCTGTCATTAATGGCACTCCACAATGATTTATTCTCCATTGGTCTGAGAGCAGTATGAACAGAAATAACTCCACATAGGCAGATAGCCCGTAACCAAGTCACCCTTTTATATACACGTGCAGAGTAAATGACACTAACCCAGCTAGCAAAGAGCTTGCTCAGAGAGTGAACAGAACGGTGCTGTATGAAAATGTATGCCAATGGACTGAGGAGGAAGGTGCTGCATTTTGGAAAGGCAAATCAGGGCAGGACTTACTAAGTAAGGTCCCAAGGAGCGTCGATGAACAAAGAGACCTTGGAGTGCAGGTTCATAGTTCCTTGAAAGTAGAGTCGCCAGTAGATAGGAAAATGAAGGGGGCATTTGGTATGCTTTATTGGTCAGCGCATTGTGTATAGGAGTTGGGAGGTCATGTTGTGGCTGTACAGGACATTGGTTAAGCCACTTTTGGAATATTGTGCACAATGCTGGTCTCCCTGCTATTAGGATGTTGTGAAACTTGAAAGGGTTCAGAAAAGATTTACAAGGATGTTGCCAGGGTTGGAGGATTTGAGCTAAAGGGGGAGGCTAAACAGGCTGGGGCTGTTTTCCCTGGAGTGTTGGAGGCTGAGGGGTGACCTTATAGAAGTTTATAAAACCATGAGGGGAATGGATAGGGTAAATTGACACGTTTTTTTCCCGGGGAGTCCAGAACTGAAGGACATAGTTATAAGGAGAGAGGGAAAAGACTTAAAAAAGTGATTTTCATGGAAAGGGTGAGGGGTGTATGGAATGAGCTGCCAGAAGTGGAGGAGGCTGGTACAATTACAACATTCAAAAATGCATCTGGATGGGTCTATAAATAGGAATGCCTTCGAGAGATATGGGCCAACTGCTGGCAAATAGGACTAGATTAGTTAGGATATCTATTTAGCAAGGACGGGTTGGACCAAAAGGGTCAGTTTCTGTGCTGTAAATCACTATGACTCACCCCAACACTCCCGTTTATTTTTTTTTCTTTTTTGCAATCTCCAGTTTATTTTTTTTTTCTAATTTCCTGTTTATTATTTTTTTTTGTGTGAATCCCCTGGTTATATTTTTTTTTCCTCCCACACTACCGCCTAAGTGCGGTAGTGCTTATTTTTCCCCCAGCACCCATGGTGTGTGTACTCCCGTTTATGTCTGTCTGTCTGTCAGGGCTCCCTGATTGGACCAGGCTAACATGCCCAGTCAGTCAGGGAATTCATTCTATGAGGTTCACCTGACTGACCTCGTTGCAATCACTACAGACCCATGGTTTTTAAATTGGTTGCACATTCTGCCAAGTGACAGCCTTGATGATCTTGAAAATGCAGAGTTACTGCTTTATGCCAGTCTACTTGTGACTTGACATAATACAATTCCATTATAAAATCAGGTTGGCACTTAGGATCAACTCAATCTTAATATGATAGTTCCAGGCTTGCTGCAGTTTGTGTGTAATTTATTTACTTTTTTTAAAACAGATTTATTCTTTTGGAGCCATTTGATGTTTCTGATCTTGTTGACTTGTTGGTTGTCTTCATACTTCGGTAAACTGCCAAGAGGCCAATTTGGAAAATGTGCATGTCAGATAATATACTGTGATAGTAAAACAAAAGTTATGTCGAAATTGCTTTCCTAAAATGAATGCAAAGCTGGAAAAAAGGATGGTGAAAAGGAGGAGACTACTGTTATGAAAGTGTAGGTGTGTACTGTATCTTTACGAGAGACTGGAAGCTGGCATGGACTTAGAGAGGCACACAGAGAGTGCTGAAAGAATTTAAAATTTAACATTTGACTATGAAACCAATAGTGCAGAGGAGTTGCCATGATACAAAAACAAATTCAAATTCAGCCAGTCTGTTAAAATTATGCCCCAATATCAAACTCCAATCAAATTTGAATTTAGTATTTTGACAACATCAAACCAATGAAATGATCCAATGTTTTGGGGTATAAAACCAGACATTTTGAACAGTTTAGGGGGAGAACTGCCAAAAATAAAAGCCAACAAGTATAGCCTGCTAGCCAAATAGCTCTATGAAAAGGTACTTGTTCATATGAAGACCTGTGAAGTAGAATATTAAAAGAGATGACCTAGAGACGAAGATACAAAAGAGAAGGTTCTATAGCTGGTTGGTTTTGAAATTAGAATTTTTTTGTAAATCTTAGTTGGGGGGGGCTTAAATTCGACCAGTATTGGAGAGTGGGGAGATATAAAGAGGCTTAAGAGAAATAAGTTCTAAAGACTGTTAAGAAATACAATTGTTAATTTTTACTTTGGATAGTGACCTCTGAGATAGTTCTTTGCCTCTCGAAATTTAACAGATTACGGTGTGAGGTAAGCTTCTCTGTATTGGGTTGAAATTAGCAGAGGGGTTTATCCTGTGTTGTAACAGTTTGGCAGAAAAAGTGATATATAATGCACAAACATGCATGTACCCATATGTATAAGAGTACGCACACATTTAGGGATAGTTAGCGATGTATTGTTACAAGCCTGTTTTATAACAAAAATGACAAATTTATTAGGCTGAAACCATTGAGTTTTTAAAATACTGAATAACATTAGTGACTTACAATGGCAGTTTACAAGATGCCTAAGCATTTTCAAAAATATACCCTATGAAAGCCCAAACCATTACAATGGAGTCAAGCTGTCTAAAAGAACAGACAAAATCACATTACAGGAATGTGAGTGACTATTTTCCATATGTTTCCAAAGGCATTCTAACAACGCATATGTATTCAACAAAGCATGAAACAAACCACTAGATAATCACTTTGGTTGAGAAAGGTATTCTTCCTGGCATATTCTCATCATGTCTAAACCATGGACCTGCAATCAACCTGCTGGGAACAGAGTCAGACCCTTCAGTCCACCAAGTCTCTGCTGATGAACAAATACCAAACCACATAATCCCATTTACCTACAATTGGTCAGTAGCCCACCCTACCCTGGTATTTTAAGTGCTCATCCATATGTTCCTTCAATGTTGTGACAGGATCTGCCTCCACCACTCTCTCCAGCAGCATGTTCCATAGTTCTTCCACCTTCCGGGTGAAAAATACTTTCTTCAGATCTTCTCTAAACCACTTACTCTTCATCTTAAACTTGGAGCCTCTTGTCCTAGACATGTCTGCCTTTAGGAAAAAAAGATTCTGATCAACTCTGTCAATACCTCTCAATTTTATGTACCTTAAACCAGATCCCCCTCAGCCTCGTCTGCTCCAAGAAAAACAAAACTAGCCTGTCCAGTCTGTCCTCAACTAAGACTTTTCATGCCAGGCATGATCGTGGTGAATCTGCTCTGCACCTAATGCGATCACATCCTTCCTATAGTGAGGCGACTAGAACTGCACACACTGTTCCATCTGTGGCCTAATCGAAAGTTGTAAGACAACTTCCATTTCTGGGTAACCAGTCAAGCTAAGAGAGAGGATCATGTGATGTACTAACCCTTTTTCTATTAGTTAACAAGCTGTATTCCTCCAAATTAAAAATGTCAAAAGAGACACCAAAGATGATGATCAGAGAGTGAACTCCATCTTCATGCAGCTTGCTATACGCCTTGACTATATAAAAACCAACCCCACAGTTGCTATATCCAGGAAACCAAGTAGAAATTAAATCGGCAACATCTTTGAATCAAAGAATTCAGAAAGACCCCTAAACCGATCCAAGTTGCCAATCTACTCAGCCCATCCAGAACTGATTCCTCTTTGGAATGACAGACCCAGATTCTCCACTTGGAAAACCATCATTGCACAACATAGAAGAGAGTTGGATGTCAAAAGGTTTCAATATAACTAACTCTGCAGGAATTGTCCTGCAATTTGAAAATACATTGTAGAATTACCAGACAGATAATCGTCTGAAAAGATCCCAGCAGTGAGTTAGAGTTGGAGATTTAAGTATCTTGACTGACTTGCCACTCCACTGACACCTCAACCCATCATAGTTGAAATCTCAGAATATGCCCAACAAGACCACAAAATGGGACATGGTTTCAATGCCAATTCATTTAAGCAGCTTACTGTATGGAATTTTGACCTGGGAAAATTCTTGGCCCAATTCTTCACACAAAAGTTGCCCTCAAAAAAGGTAACCAAAAGTATTTTCTTTGGCTATTCGGCATGAGCCTTCAAAACTATTAATCCATCCTCCACCTTTGAAATGTACATGCGCACGGAGTGTATTGGAATGGCTGCATGATTCACAGCACCAGGGACCCCAAGTTTGATTCAACCCTTGGTCAACTGTGGAGTTTGCACAGGTTACCTCCCACAGTCCAAAGATGTGCAGGTTAGGTGGATTTGCCATGCTAAATTGCTCCATAATTTTGAGGGATGCGCAGACTACATGAATTAGCCCTGGTTAATGTGGGGTTACAAGGATAAGGTAGGGGACTAGGTTCAGATGGATTTTCTTCAGAAAATTGGTGCACACTCAATGGGTCTCATGGCCTCTATTGGTGTGATTCTACAATTCTAGACTGGCTAAGTAAAATAAGCATCGTTTTCTTTTAAAACCTTACAAGAAAAATTGTACTTTTTAAAAAAGGAAAAACAGCCATTGTATTTAATAACACTTGGACTATTGTATACAGTTTTGGTCACCACACTGCCAGAAGGATGCAGATGTTTTGGACAGGGTACAGAAAGGGTTTAATCAGGATGTTGGAGGCTAGATTAGAGTGGTGCTAGAAAAGCACAGCAGGTCAGATAGCATCCAAGGAGCAGGAAAATCGACATTTCGGGCAAAAGCCCTTCATCTGGGCCTTTGCCCAAAACGATTTTCCTGCTCCTCGGATGCTGCCTGACTTGCTGTGCTTTTCCAGCACCACTCTAATCTAGACTCTGATCTCCAGCATCTGCAGTCCTCACTTTCACCTTTATCAGGATGTTGCTGGGTCTGGGAGATTTTAAACTATGAAAAAAGGTTAGATAGACTGGGTTTGTTTTCACTGGAACCTGATAGAAGTTTATAAAGATAGAGTGGAGGCTTTTTCTAGAGGACACAGGTTCAAGGTACAGGGCTGCAGGGTTGTAGGATGTGAGAGGAGTGTGGGTGAATGTTCAAAAGAGATGTGTGAGACAGGTTTTTCACCCAAAAGGGTGGTGAGTGCCTAGAATGTGCCACAAGAGGTGGTGGAGAAAGCAGCCACAATAGCAGCATTCAAAAAATGCCCAGACAAATACATAAGGAGGGAATAAAGGGTTACAGATCATGTAAGTGAAGGCAGTTTTAGTATGGAATGGCAAAATGTGTTAGCACTGGCTTAAAGAGCCGAAGGGCCTGTTCCAGAGCTGCATTGTTCTTTTGAATTCACAATATATTCTAATAAAAAGTCAATGCACTTGCAAACAAAAGGTAAATAGTTGGGTCAGGTCACATTGAAGTAGTGCATACAATTCTAAAGAAAGAAACCCATGGTCAAATGAGGAGAGGGGGAAAAAGCCTCCCTCACCTCGATGTAACCATTTTCAGAAAGCTCAAAACAGACAGAAAATTTTGCCTCCTGATGCATCGTTGTAAGTGAGCAAACATACATTGTGGTACCCTACAATGTGGAAGGTGGCCATTCAGCCAATCAAGTCCACACCAATCCTGCAAAGAGCATTCCACTCAGACTCCCCCTACCCACTCTGCAACCCTGAATGTCGCATGACTCAACCACCTAGCCCCTACATCCCCTGGACACCTTGGATAATTTAGCATAGCCAATCCACTTAACTTACACAACTTTGGACTGTGGGAGGAAATCCATGCAAACATGGAGAATGTGCAAACTCTACACTGACAGTCACCCCAAGAGTGGAATCAAAAACTGGGTCCCTGGCAGTTGTGCTAACCACTGAACCACCTTTGCAGAGGATGCTGTTCAATCCACTTTCCAGACAACTTTGTCAAACCTGAGGGGTAAACGATTCAAATTGGAACAAATTTCTAGTCCCAGGTATAAAAATACATGTTCCCTGTGTGCTGAGAAAACAGGGCTATGTGCCTCTCCAGAGAACACAGGAGCATCATTTCAGGAGGAAATAATGGTAATAGCTGCCAAACCTGAGGAGAGTTATCAAGATGCTGTAGTTGAATGTATTTATCATGGGTTTGAATTACAGGCAAGCAAAAAGAATCTTAAGTTACAGAATAATGGATTAGTTAGAGACAAAAATTCAAGAAATATAAAATGATTGTCCAAGATTGTTGAGTCCATGACTATTTAAGAATTTGAATTGTACAAAAATCTGAATAACTCAAAAGCTGTGACCAGTAAAAGCGACAGTGAAGATGGTGGACTGTTGGAAGTACCCAGCGAGTTGGTTAGTCTCTTTCAGGAAACGTAACCTCTATCTTATTCACTCTGTTGCAATCATTCAGTCCAAGACGATGTGCTGACAAATGCACCATAGCTTGGGGCAGCTGCCAAGATGTGGCGGGGAAAGACCAGTGTCTGAGGTCTTCCTGCTGAAAGTAAATAGGGGTCCATTTAGTCAAAAGGCACTCCCAAATATTAGTATTGTATGTATATTTATGTGTAAGAGAGGTCTTTGTTTTCTTTGGATAGAGTCAAAACCTAATGTTTTGTTTGTTTATTTGACATGTGATTGTACAGAACCAAACTACATATATATGTGCAGAGATTTTATGAATAAAATATATTTTTTAAATTAAAAAAAAAGGTGTGAGACGGAAGTCAGGTGCTTTGGGCCGATAAGATCATATTCTAAATTCATAAAGCAACTCAAGCAACTATAAAAAAGGTTGACACAGGGTAATGGAATACTTATTGCTTGCCTAGATGACAGCAGCTGTAACGATATTTAAGGAACTTAACATCATTCAAGAGAGAGCTATTTTCTTGATCGTATTTACTAGACTAGATAATGTTCACTCCTCCACCACAAATGCACTATGATTGCTGCATATCTGATCAATGGGATGCACTGTAGAAACTCAAAGTTAATTCAAGTACCCAGCCACTTTTCCAACTCAAAACACAAAAGAATAAGCAGAAAAAGATGAACACCTGCACCTCCAAATCCACACACCATCATGAAGTGACTCGCTTATATTATTGCCACTAGGTCAATATGTTGGAATTTCCTACTGTGAATTTATCGCAGACTGATCAACCAATGAATAATCTTTTTGTTCACACTGTGGTAATTCTTATTCCACTGATTGCATTGTCAAAGACAGGAATGCTCAAACCCAAACTGAATGTCTGGGTGCATATCTCTATTCAAACATGCCAGAGCTTGTAGTTTGATGAGTAACAGATCAGCCAGATTAGTAGTCATTGTCTGTAAAGGACTGTAAGATAAAGAAAATCTCATAGCGAGCAAATGCAGACTTCAGAAGTAGAAAAGGAGAAATCACCTGCCCAATGTGGGCAGAGATGATTAATTGTCTGAAATCAGACAATTTTTATTCGTTAGGGCATCACAGAGGAATGCTGTCAGTGGCCAGTTACAGCTTAGAAAGGGAGGTAACAAGGTTGTCTGATATGTGCCGGTAAATGCAAACGCTGGCTGGAGCCATCACTTGCTGGAGTCAAAGGATCAGACATGAACAGGATATCACCTTCTGCCTAGAGATTGAGTGGGTAATAATTAGAGCTGTAAAACACTACCAGGCCATTTATTGATCTTTTCTGTGTATCTAATAAAAAGATTTTCTGACATTTGATTAATAATCAAGTCAAACCTTTAAGGAAAATATTTGACAATGCCTAGTGTAAGCACCACCACTCCAAGTCTACATCAATTTTGAAAAGGGTCATTAACACCGCCAGGAATAGACATTTTTAAAAGTTGTTAAATAAATTTTTCTTAAAACTACTTCTCATGTATTTGATAGATTTGCTTTACATTTCAGCCCCAGGGCAGTGCCTGGGCAAGTAGACACAGCCTGGGAGAGTAGTGGAGGGGGGAGGGGGAAAGCCCTAACAACCTTGGGGAAAAAAGTAGTACATGGATGAACACTCAAAATGCTACATTATTAAGGCTGTGGACGAAGTGCTGGAAAATGGTGTTAATGTACATAGTTCAACACAGACTCAAATGAGCTGAAGGACCTCTTCTATACTGTATGACCAACTGCAAGTAACATATAGATTGCCTCCATTTACTTTTGAAGTCTTCTTAGACATCACCTGACAAGCAATACTAAATATGGTATTACCCATTACTGAACAAAATTGATAGTGATTGACCTAGGTAGATTAGTGAAAACATTTCAGAGATGTAGGCAAACTTGTCTTGAAGGACTGAGAGTCACTCATGGCAAGCTAGATTTATTGCATATCAGAGCTATCTAGGATTCTTTTTTCAAAAACAAAGCTTGAAAAAGGCCCACAATCCTTAATAGAAGGCCTTTTTACAATTACAGTATTCTCTTGTGGCAATAAGAAAATCATCTAAAGTAAATTATAGCTTCAAAATGTAAAGGAAAAGTCCTCCATTTATATTGCTACATGATAGCAGAGACTACGTTCCAAACCTGTTAGCTATAAAGCATGTGGGCACAGCGAGACATTTTGAAAGGTGCTATGTAAATGCAACATTTTGGGATTTTTCCCTTAATAAAAAAAAAGGTATAACCTGCCAACTTCTATTTCAACTGGCTGATGTAATTTTATTTTGTTTTTAAAAACCCATTCAAACTCATTTGTTTTCAATATCTCCATTGCTGCCTTTCCTTCCTGTTTGAAACCAAAACGTTTGGCACTGACTATATATTACACCAAATCATCTCGCTCTCTCTCTCTCTCTCTCTCTCTAATCCTGTCAATCTAATGTTGTTTCCACCAAGGCAATATACTTCAGGCTAATTAAAAACAAAACCGAAGAAAAGAAAGCATGGACTAATTGGGCTGAATGATCCATTTTGTACAGTGCATTTGAGAGATACTACACAGTAGGGTTATCCCTGCTCTTTCTCCCTCCCCCAAGAGCACAGAGTTTCCAACAGTGACAACAACAAAAATGTGATTCAGATCCAAAGCTGCTCTGCAGTTGCTTGGAGTTTTGATGAGCTCTGCAGCTATTAGTTGACTAGTACATCTTAAATGCATCTTGCAGTTTTTCTAATTACATCAAGGCTTTTTTCTAAAAAAAAAGTGTGAACGTTATACAGAACTAACACATTTGAAAAGAAATCGGAATGAATAAAACTCAATCTCTGCCCTGAAAGAAATGAGAGACTTAAGCAATCAATATAAGTTTATTTGCAGCACGCAAAAAGAAAGTTAAAGCAACAGCTGCTTCAAACGAGTGTTGCTAACTAGATGAATATTATACCAGTTCACTGTATCGATCCTTTAAAAATATAAGTAATTATCACCAAGGCATTGGTAAAGTTGCAACAGACTTCAGTTTCCTCACTTAAAGTTATTGCTTAAATGAATCAGACAAGCAGATGGAGAATTTCTAAATATTCTGATTCGGGAAGAGCAAATAGTAAATTACTATAGGACATTGGAAAAAATTAGAACGTTTTAAAGTTTGAGGTCTCTTGGGGCATTTTATGACATTATAAAGCTTGTCGAATGGAAGTTGTTATAAATTTGCTTCTCTAGTTAACAGTTTTTTTTAATGAGCATTTGCCAAGTTAAACTGGAAGGTCTTGTGACACAATTATAGTATCGCCACATCTGAGGCAGGAGGCTCAGGTTCAAGTCCCACCTGCTCCAGAGATCATAGAATCCCTACATACAAAATAAGAGAGGCCATTTAGGCCATACAGTCTGCACCGACTCTCTAAAGAGCATACCACCTCTTCCCAGTCCCTTAACCTATCCCCATAACCCTGCATTTACCCAGGCTATTCCACCGAGCCTGCACATCTTTGGACTATAGGAGGAAACTGGAGCACCCAATGGAAACCCATGCAGGCTGCACAACAATGACATCTCATTAGTAAATATCCTTAGACTGGGTGAGGTCAAAAGGGCTTAGCACAGCAATCCTATTATCGTCCTCAGTGAAACCTCAGTTAGGAAAACTTTCCTTGGAGGAAGAAAAGCTGAACATCAACTGATGTCCCTGCTCCTGATTAGTATAGGGTGACCAACTGTCCCTTGTTCAAAAAGAACAGAATCAACCCATAATTCTGCTGAGTGTCCTGCATGTCTAAAGTTTTGATACACCAGAGCATAAAGTCCATGTAGCAGCTTACCGTGTATCTTGTTAATAATGCAGCTGCATTATGCTCCCACTGCCAACCACTAGGTGGTGTTGGATCCATAGAACAGCCAAAAGCTGAAGATGGCAGGTTCGAAACCACCTGAAGGAGCAGCACTCCGGAAGCTAGTGCTTCCAAATAAACCTGATGGACTATAACCTGGTGTTGTGAGTTTTAACTTTGTACACCCAGTCCAACACCAGCACCTCCAGATCAGTTCTAAACTCTACCCTCTCACCCTGCCTGACCATTTCCCCCTCTACTTTCAATCAGCAGCAATCCACCCCACCCCAGCTCCCATACATCCAGTGATTGAAGTATCACTTGTTTTACTTTCCAAGTGTTGTGCAGCTGGATTCTGGCAGGAGTTACACCGAAGAGAAGGGATTCTAGTGCAGCAGGGTAGAATTGGGTCCTGGCGACCCCCCTTCACTTCATGTAGCTCAAGAACTAGGCCTTGGAGGCTTTTATGGTATATTGGTAGTGCCCCTCCTGAACCAGGAGGCTTAGGCTCAAGTCCCACCAGTGCTGGATGTGCATCACATATCTGATCAGGCTGATTAATATAAATACTTACATGGTCGTCAAAGCTCAGAGTCAGAGTCAGTGAGGTGTACAGCTCAGAAACAGACCCTGCAGTCCAACTCGTCCATGCTGACTAGAAATCCCAACCCAATCTAGTCCTACCTGCCAGCACCTGACCTATATCCCGCCAAATCCTTCTTGCCCTTAGGTCTCTTTTATATCTTTCCCCTCTCACCATAAACCTATGACCTCTAGTTCTGGATTCCCCCACCCCAGGGAAAAGACCTTGTCTATTTATCCTACCCATGGCCCTCATGATTTGATAGATCTCTATAAAGTCAACCTTCAGCCTCTGACGCTCCAGGGAAAACAGCACCAGCCTAGTCAACCTCTTCCTATAGCTTAAATCTTCCAACCCTGGTAACATCCTTGTAAATCTTTTCTGAACCCCTTCAGATTTCACAATATCCTAATAGGAAGGAGACCAGAATTGCAGGCACTGCTCCCTAAGTGGCCTAACCAATGTCCTGTATAGCTGGAACATGACCTCCCAACACCAGTACTCAAATGCCTTCTTCACTATACTGTCTTCCTGCGATTCTACTTTTCAAGGAGCTATGATCCTGCACTCCAAGGTCTCTTTGTTCAGAAACACTCCCTCGGACCTTCCCATTAAGTATAACTCCTGCTAAGATTGGCTTTCCCAAAATGCAGCACCTCTCATTTACCTAAATTAAACTCCATCTGCCACACCTCGGTCCATTGGCCCATCTGATCAAGATCCTGTTCTAATCTGAGGTAACCTTCTTCGCTTTTTACTACACCTCCAATTTTGGTGTCATCTGCAAACTTAACTTATAGAAATGATTTGGATGTGAGCATAAATGATGAAAAGTAGTGGGCCCAGAACCGATCCTTGTTGCACTCCACTGGTCACAGGCCTCTAGTCTGAAAAACAACCCTCTACCACCACTCTCTCTTCTACCTTCGAGCCAGTTCTGTATCCAAATGGCTACTTCTCACTGTATGGGATCTAACCAGTCCCCACAGGGAACCTTGTTGAACACCTTGCTGAAGTCCATAAGGATCACGTCCACTGCTGTCCTCATCAAGCCTCTTGTTTTCTTCAAAAAAAATCATCAAGTTTGTGAAACATTATTTCCCATGCAGAAAGCCATGTTGACTATCCTAATCAGTTTTGCCTTTCCAAATACACGTACATCCTGTCCCTCAAGATTCCCTCCAACAAATTGCCAACCACCGACATCGGGCTAACTGGTTTATAGTTCCCTGGCTTGTCCTGATCTCCTTTCTTAAACAGTGGCACCACGTTAGCCAGCCTCCAGTCTTCCAGCACCTCACTTGTGACTATCGATGACACAAATATCCCAGCAATTACTTCCCTAGCTTCCCACAAAATTCTAGGGTACACCTGATCAGGTCCTGGGGATTTATCCACTTGTGTTTCAAGACATCTAGCACTTCCTCCTCTAATATGGACATTTTTCCAAGATGTCACCATCTACTTTCCTACATTCTATACCTTCCATGTCCTTTTCTACAGTAAATACTGATGCAAAATACTCATTTAGTATTTCCCCCATCTCCTACGGCTCCACACAAAGGCCACCTTGCTGATCTTTGAGGGGCCCTATTCTCTCCCTCCTTACCCTTTTGTCCTTATTGTATTTGCAAAAATACTTTGGATTCTCCTTAAATTCTATTTTCTAAAGATATCTCACATCCCCTTTTTGCCCTCCTGATTTCCATCTTAAGTATACTCCTACCTCCTTTATACTCTAAGGATTCACTATCTACCCTGTCTATACCTGACATATGCTTCCTTTTTCTTAACCAAACCCTCAATTTCTTTAGTCATCATCAAGCATTCCTGACACCTACCAGCCTTTCCTTTCACCCTAACAGGAATATACTTTCTCTGGATTCTAGTTATCTAATTTCTGAAGGCTTCCCATTTTCCAGCCATCCCCTAACCTGCGAACATCTGTCCCCAATCTGCTTATGAAAGTTCTTGCCTAATACCATCAAAATTGGCCTGTCTCCAATTTAGAACTTCAACTTTTAGATCTGGTCTATCCTTTTCCATCACTATTTTAAAGCTAATAAAATTATGGTTATGGTGCTCCCCCACTGACACCTCAGTCACCTGCCCTGCCTTATTTCCCAAGAGTAGGTCAAGTTTTGCACCTTCTCTAGTAGGTACATCCACATACTGAATCAGAAAATTTTCTTCTACATATTTAAATTCCTCTCCACCTAAATCCTCAACACTACGGCAGTCCCAGTCTATGTTTGGAAAATTAAAGTCTCCTACGATAACCATCTTATTATTCCTACAGATAATAGAGATCTCCTTCCAAATTTGTTTCTCAATTTTTGTCTGACTATTAGGGGGTCTATAAATACAATTCCCAATAAGGTGATCATCCCTTTCTTATTTCTCAGTTCCACCCAAATAACTTCCCTGGATGTATTTCCAGGAATATCCTCCCTCAGTACAGCTGTAATGTTATCCCTTATAAAAAAAACACCACTCCCCCTCCTCTCCTGCCTCCTTTTCTGTCCTTCCTGCAGCATTAAACTGCCAGTCCTGTCCATCTCTGAGCCACGTTTCTGTAATTACTATGAGAAAGAGAGCTACTTGTGAGACAGGGAACAGGCACTCTTTCGTGAGATGGTGACATAGTGGTATTGGCACTGAATTAGGAACCCACAGGAAGAGGGCAATGTTGTGGAGACAAGGGCTCAAATTGCACGAGGGCAGTTGATCAAGTTTGAATAATAAAAAATAAAATCAATATTTTTTACAAAATATACAGCTGGTTCACAAATGCCCTTTAGGTGAGGAAATCCATCATTCGCCAATCTGACTCCAGACCCAAACCAACGTGGTGACTCTTGACTGTCCTCTGAAATGGCCGTTTATAACAATTATTGATGGGTATGAAATGCTTGCCTTGTCAATTTCACCCATATCCCCAAAACGAATATAAAAAGCTGGCACCTAGGAAACCAGAATCCAACATGAATTAATAGCCTCAGGTGGGGGAAAACAAATTCCCAAAATGACAGCTCTGCAGCACATTAGCCATTTCCCCTGGGTGAATGCAGTCAGTAGCTGAAATCAAGTTGATGCTCAGGTGCTGTACACCGACATGAAATGCTCAAATGAATGGTCATCTGAACTGTTCTAATATACTTAGCATTATGCATGACATTAGGAGCTGCCAAAGATTGAGGTAGGAGAGGACATTCTTCTGAGCTTTTTGCTATGACTTGGAATTCTTATGTTACCCCTGGTTACAGAAGAAACTGGATTATTGATACTGTGGTATTGGAATATCCAACAGACATTACGGTCACCTATGTATTCGCAACTACTAGAGTTTTTGGATTACTATTAAGCTGTTCAGTTCCATAAGCTTGTCATGCTTCAAGTGGCCCAAGTTGAAAATGGAGTCTGAGACTTTTATACCTTCAGGACACATGCTTTGACACAGTGACTATATCAAGAGCATGTCTCGGAAGATATATTGTATACCACAGACAAAAAAAATGCATTCCACTTCTGTAAATATATTCAAAAGACGGTGCCCAACCTCAGTTCAGGGATTGTTGCACTTCAGCATTATGTATGAAAAGATCCAGTAAGTTAAGTTATTGAAATAAATTTACTTAATACCAGATGGTATTGAAACAAAAGTCACAAATAGGTTCTACCTTTAGGAAGAGAAGGAGAAAACGGGGGGGGGGGGGGGGGGAAGAATTAGCAATAAAAAAAGGTTGAGAATCAAATCACAAACAAACAGTTTCAGTTTGGAAAATGCAAGAAGTCTCAATTTAAAAACAAAATTTATAACTGATGCATTTGTTTCCAGCACAACATTGTAATTTTCCATGTTATTCATTGCAACAAAAAAAAAATGAATCAGTCACTGAATAAACAAGTTGGCAATGTCAGGCACAATGCTCTGAGGTTTGACATTCTTTCCCAAGGATTAGAATCCAGTGAAGAGTTAGATGTAGCCAGTAATCTCTCAAGAAACACTGCACATTCTGAGAGAAATGCAGCTCTTGCTAATTCCATATCTTTTGGAAAATTAGAATTCCGAAAGTAGAGGAGCTCCCCACTGTGGCTCAGTTGTTGTCCAATGTGATTCACTTCATTTCATGAATTTTCAAACAGCACGGTAAAAATAACTTCAAAAAGGCATCAGCCTTTAGCAAATCACGCTGAAAATAAGAATCTGTGCTCGTTACCATGGCAGCAGTCATTTGTATCCAAGATTAAAAGTCTACATTTCCAAATCTACTAGTGGCAAGACCTGTGTGTTGGCTCCATGCTTTAGAGGAGGCTGAACAGAGGGAGGTCAGAGCAAAAATACAAAAAAGTTCAATTGTAGACGTTCTAATGATCACAGAAAAAAATCCTTGTCCTGGTTCTAATGTGATTAACCTTAAAAGCCTTGACAAGTAATAATGCAGCAGACATTTTTCTACTTGGATTCATTATACAGCAAACACATTTTGAAAAGGGTCAGACTGAGTCAAGATCAAAGTATCGTTTAGAACAATGTACACTTTGAATGCCGATCAAAAAGTATTGCTTTCTTGTAAATTCAAGTCATGACAGTTTTCTGGAAAGAGCTGACATTGCAGTAAACCAATGTCATTCAGGGACTTTTTGTTGAAGGGACAAAATAATACAGTTCTCACTCAACAGCAGAATTCTTGTGGGATGTGGACACTGATGAGCCAGCATGTATTGCCCATTCTAGATTGCCCTGGAAGTGGTAGCAAAGGGGTGTCTTCTTGAACCATTGCAGTCCTTAGAACGTATAGGGATATTCATAACACTGTTCAGAAGTGAGTCACAGGACTTTGACTCTGTGACCGCGAAGGAACAACATTTCCAAGTCAGGATGCTGTACGAGTTCGAGGAGAATTTACAGGTGGCAGTGTTTCCTTGCATCTACCACACTTGAGCTGCTAAGTGTTAAGAGCTTGCAGGTTTGGAAGGTGCTTTCAAAAAGGAGCCTTGGTGAATTATTGCAGTGTGTTTTGTACATGGTATACACTGCTCCCACTGTGTTGGTAGAGGTGGGGAAGAATGGTAGATAGGGCACTAATTGAGTGGGTAGCTTTGTCCTATAAAAAGGTTTTATGCTTAGAGTATTGTTGGAGCTGCACTCATCCAGGCAAGTGGAGACTATTCCATCACACTCCTGACTTTGTGCCTAGTGGCTAAATACCGAGAAAACAGAAGGCTAGTTGCTTGTTGCAAAACTCCTAGCTTCTGACTTGTTGTTGTAGCTCCAATATTTATATTTCTTTGCCTTTGTGGTGTGAACATCACTCGCTAGATCAGCATTTTCCCACCCCTTGGTTACTTTTGAAGTGAGATATTTGCACAGCCTTTCCAAAAAAGGGGTAGGAGTCACATGAAGGCCAGACCAATTAAGGATGGCAGATTTCCTTCCCCCCCAAAAAAAAGGACATTTGAGCCACAGGTGGGCTTTTATGAAAATTGACAATGGTTGACAAAAGAGATGCTTTTAATTCCTAATTGTTATGGAATTCTGATTTCACTATTGGGGTAAGATTTAAACCAAAGATTTAAATCCTACAAGGTCAGTCTGCAGCTATGAACCGCTAATCCAATGAAAGCATCAATTCATCACTGCCACTCCATAATGGATGGCTTGTGCAGCTCAGTTTTCGGAATCAGAATCAGAATCCCCACAGTGCAGAAAGAGGCCATTCAGCCCATCAAGTCAGCAGGATCCTCTGACGAGCATTCCACCCAGTACTCTGCCTATCTCCATAAATCCACGTTTGCCAAGGCTAATCCACCTAACCTGCAGAGTTTTATGGTGTTGGAGGAAGCTAAAGGAGCCAGAGTAAACCAAAGTAGACATGGAAAGAACTTGCAAACTCCACACAAACAGTCGCCAAGGGTGGAGAAGTCAGTTCTTTGGCACTGTGAGGCAGCAGTGCTAACTACTGAGCCACCATGGCACCCAAAAGGGCAATTTTTAGGCAGTGATAACCCCAGAATGTTGATAAGGGGGATTCAGTAATGGTAATGTCATTAAGTGTCATGGATGATAGATCAATTCCCTTCGAAGTAGAGATTGCCTGACTTTTGCACAATACAAATATTTAATTACCACTTATGAACTCAAGCCTGAATGTTATCCAGGAATACAAAATATATACCAATACCCCAATGAACACTAACTAGCACATTCAAGGCCCCAACCTTGATCCAATGAGAGGAGAGAAACAAGAAAAATAGTTGGGCTGAGATTATGCATTACATGGTTTCATTATTGTTCCCTGAACACTGATGCAAATCCTGAGCAATAACATTCCCATCCCCACTCAATGCATAGTAAAAGAAAAAAAAGGAGAGAAATCACAAAATGGATTCCTAGTTTCAGTGTTACTTGGAGTGGTCAAATGGTTGCCCCCCCAAAGCTCAAGATTAGTAATGAGAGGTGCGCTAGTCTTGTGCTGAGCTGTATTAGGCCCTGCATTGATCAAATGTCTTATACTATGTAAACAGCACACTCCCATAATACGTGCTTTTGGAGAGCACAGGAGCAAGACAGGAGAACAATTATAACCTTAGAGTGAGAGACATGTTTGCATAAAGCAGTATATAGTTTCCCAAGAAGTCAAACTAGCCATTTGTTGGAACAGAGATGAAATCAGTAATCTTTCCAATGCTAGACAAAGCAACATGTAACAAGCTCCATAATGTACTGCGTTGGATTGGTGTGGTGACTTTCAATCAACACACACCCAATGTGACTTGAATAATTGTGCTGGGAGACTAGAATACATTTTTAAACTAGATTAAATTCAGGACACAGCAAGCCCAACACAAGCAAATCATGGTCACTGGGTGAAATAAGTCTGTTCCATGTTTTTAAATTGAAAGGTTTTCGAGCTTAATGAATCTCTTGATTACAATGCAATGGATTTGAAGTAATTGGAGAGTCTCCAGATCCTCCAGAATCAGATGTTTGAATTTACTAAGAGCACCACCTCTGGGACGAAGGGGCTTGGAACACTGAAAATTCATTGGCCTATTGTCCATTATTGCTCGCCAAAGGATGAGAAAATGATTAATGGAACAACAACCTCCCACGCATCACACTGAGTCAGATCCTCTGAATGGTCAACATACACCACCGGAGACTACCTAATGTGAATCAATAGCTGGGATATGAATTCTATGTAGATCAAAACTTTCTAAAAGATAATGTACCAAAGTGCCCAGATACTTATCCATTCTCACATCTCCACACGTGAGGCCTGTTAACCTCCAACATCATTTCTGTAATATCAAATCTCAGGTTCCTATTTACCAAATCAGTGACTTTGTAGCATTTAGGATCATGATGAGGTTGATTTCTCAGACCTCCCCATATTGCTTTATTTTTAAAGCAACTCATTCAGAGATGTGGCCAGGCTAGCCTTTAGCGAACATCCCTAAATTCCTTATATGTCAGTGAAGACTCAACCACACATGACTGTGGGTCTGGAGTCACATGTAGATCAGACTAAGGGCAGCAGCTTCTTTCCCTAAAAAAAAGGACTTCAGTGAACTAGATAGGATTTTCCAACATTTCACAGACACTATTAGACTGAATACCAAACATATTTATTTCAAATTCCACTATCTGCTGCAGCAGAATGTGAAGCTGGGTCCCAGACAATTATCTGGGTCTTTGGACTAATAGTTCCCACATCAAAACAGAGATTCGACTATATTTCTTCTGTCTTAACACAAACAGCATCCATGGATTTTGGAATAACCAGAATTTTGAGGTGCTTGCATTATTTCTCACAGTTATGCAATATATCTTTAAGGGACCGATCCATGATTTTGACACCACTATGGCATGTAATCTAATGGTATGAAGATCTCCAGTGTCCATCTTACTGAGCTCATGTCAACCTACAGTGTGAAAATCCAAGGATAGAGTGCTATAATACTTCCAAGTTTATTTTGTAGTTTCACAGGATATGAGTGTCACTGGCTAAGCCAGCCCCTAATTGCCCTGGAAAAATTGGGGACAAGTTCTTTCTTGAACTGCTGTAGTTCATGTGCAGTAGGTTGCCCCACAACACCATATCATGGAGTTCCAAGATTTTACATAATTCCAGGAATTTAATTCAGTGACACTAAAGAATAATTCAAAGACAGGATGACGAGAAACTTGCAGTTGGAGTAGTTCCTGCTGTCCTGTCCTTCCAGATGGACATGGTTGAGTATTTGGAAAACAATGCTAAGGAATCTAGATGAATTTCTGGCAATGAAACTTGTGGACAGTACACTGCCTCTACTGAGTGCCAGTGGTGTAGGTAGTGGATGAAGTTCCAGTCATGCTTTGTCTTGAATGGTGTCAAGCTACTGGAGTGGAGTGTTGTTGGGGCTACACTCCTCCAGGCAAATGAAAAGATTACATCCTGCTCCTGACTCATACCTTGTAAACGGTGGACAAGCTTTGGAGAGTCAGAAGGGAAGTTACTTGCTTTTGTAGCCACGATATTTATAGGATTGGTCCAGTTCAGTTTCTGATCAATTGTAACCCCAAATAGTGGATGGACAGAATGGGTGTTCAGTAATAGTGGTACAATCAAATGTCAAGGGGCAATGGTTAGATTGTCTCTCACTGGAGATGGTCATTGCCTGGGCATTTGCCAGCTGCAAATGTTATTTGCCACTCAGACCTGGGTATTGTAAAGAAACAGTCCTGCTCGATTTGGATGATGACGACGACGACGACGACGACCACCCACTGAGAAACCCAAGTAGTGATGTCCTGGAGCAGAGATAACTGACCTCCAACAACCACATCTATCCTCCTTTGCAAAAGGTACAACTGCAACCAAAGTGATTCCTGTGTGATTCCTCTTGACTCTTGGATATGGTGAAGAGAGTCTTTTCCCTGGGGTGAAGACATAGGCTTAAATGGTGAGAGGAGAATG
Organism: Chiloscyllium punctatum; assembly: GCF_047496795.1. Classification (NCBI taxonomy): domain Eukaryota; kingdom Metazoa; phylum Chordata; class Chondrichthyes; order Orectolobiformes; family Hemiscylliidae; genus Chiloscyllium; species Chiloscyllium punctatum. Next base: position 20,687,551 of record NC_092777.1, read on the forward strand.
ATATTTTTTTTTAAAAAAAGGGACCTAATGGGCAATTCCTTTCATGCAGAGGGTGGAGAGTGTATTGAATGAGCTATTAGAGGAAGTGGAGGAAGATGGTGGAAGCTGGTACAATTACAACATTTAAAATGCATCTGGATGGGTATATGAATAGAAAAGGACGTCAAGGGATATGGGCCAGGTGATGAGAAATGGGACTAAATTAATTTAGAATATCTGATCAGCATGGCAAGTTAGACCGAAGGGTCTGATTCTGTGGTGTATATCTCTGACTGGAGTTGTGAGGGTTTTGATGAGACTCACTCAAATACAGCCTTGATGTCAAGGGCTAACACTCCTCTCATCTCAGGAATTCAGCTCTTTTGTCCATGTTTGGACCAAGGCTGTAAGGAGGTTCCTGGTGGAACCCAAACTGGACGTCAGTAAGCAGGTTATTGCTGAGCAAGTGCTGCTTGATAGCAGTATTGATGGCACGTTCCATCACTTTACTGATGATCAAGATTAGACTTATGGGATGATAATTGGCTGGATTGGGTTTGACCTGCTTTTTGTTGTACAGAACACACCTGGGAATTTTCCGCATTGCCAAATAAATGCCAGTGTTATATTATTTTGTACTGGAGAAGCTCAGCTTGGACATGGCAAGTTCTGGAGCCTAATTCTTCAGTACTACTGCCAGAATATTGTCAGGGCCCATTGCCTTTGCAGCGTCCAGTGTCTCCAGTCATTTCTTGAAGTTACATGGAGTAAGTTGAATTGGCTAAAGATTGCCATCTCTGATGCTGGGGGCATCTGGAAGAGGACAAGATGAATCATCCACTTGATACTTCTGGCTAAAAAGATTGTTGCAAATGCTTCAGCTTTATTTTTTGCACAGATGAGCTGGACTCCCCCATCAAAGCATGAAGACATTTGTCAAGCGTGCTCATCCAGTGAGTTGTTTAAATCATCCACTATCATTCACAACTGAATGTGGCAGGTCTGCAGAGCTAAGATTGGACCTGTTGGTTTTAGAATTGTTTAGCGTGGTTTATCACTTTTTTCTTATGCTGAGAGACACATACACAAAAAGGCCAGTGTTGTAGCTTCACGGGGTTTACCCTTCATGTTGAGGTGAACCTGGTGCTGCTCCTGGCAAGCCCCTTTGCTCTGTTCGTTGAGCCACAGTTGATTCCTCCTGGCTTGACTAATGGTAGGGTTTTGCCAGGCCACAAGGTTGCAAGTTCCACTGGAGTAAAATTCGGCAGCTACTGTTGGCCCTCACGAATGCCTAGTCTCAAGTTGCTATATCTGCTCAAAGTCTATCACCCATTTAGCACAGAGATAGTGCCACACAACAAGAAGCAGGCTATTCGCAGTGTGAAGACGGGACTTCACCTCCACAAGGAGGGTGTAGTGGTTACTCTTACTGATATTGCCATGAACAGATTGTTTAGCTTTTGCCCAGATGCACAAGTGCCTGTCATTATAATGCACATATGCAAATACGAAGAGTTGAAATAAAAGTTCATTAAACTCTTCAATACTATGTGACCCACATCTCATGATAATCTTGCAAGTATCACAGCATAATAGCTGCAGAACATCAACGATCAAATCACCTCATGTTAGCGCTGAGCAAATTACTAAATAAGTAATTTTAGTCTTGCAGTCAAGATGCAGGATGTTGGCAACAATTGGAAATATCAAAGACGGAATAGCTAATTTAATAATTATTATTGCGTGATTAAAGGTCTAACAGGGGATACAGAGTTTAATAACAAAATGGTTGTGAACCAGCAGTGTTAGTAATTCCATAATGATTATAATAGTTTCCACAAAACAGGTCTTGTATCCCGAAACAGGCAGTTGTCAAAAATATATTTAACAGTTCTGCAGATCAGATCAGTTTTACTGTGACTGGATATAAATAAAGAGACTATATCCTCTTTCACTTTAGTCATCAATCCATGACTTATATGGTTACATGAGTAATGAGATATGACCACACTTTAAAGAACAAAACTATTTTGTTTGACTGTTGCTTGAGTACACACTGTAACCCAGATTCAATAGAAACAATTAATAAAGTTAATCATTTGCGGATGTTGTGTACATAGCCACTGCTTCATTGCATTCAAAATGTCTGAAGTGCCCAGATAATGACTTGATTTCAGTTTTGCAGCATATATTGCTGGTGCCATGAGGTGGACAAAATGTATGAGCAACCCCCTCAGATAGTCCTGAAGTGTCTAAGAATTAAAGATTAACTTCTTCATTCCTGCCATGACGGACCTTGAAGGAGGAGTTTATTGAGGGACATGAAATGGTCCTTGACACTACCATTTCACTGCGCTGGAATTTCAGTGTTGCTGATCACAAACTGAGCTCAGCACAAAATTGAATTTCTGAAATCTTCTGTTAGATTTGCAAACGCTTCCCATTAGAAGTGGGACCTATTTACAAGACTGGCCACACACAGGTTAACAAAAATATCAGAATTGTGGATGCCAGAAATCAGAAACAAAAACAAATTGCTCTGCAGGTCTGGCAGCATCTGTGGAGAGTAAGCAGAGTTAAAAGTTTGGATCCAGTGACCCTTCTTCAGATGCTGCCAGACCTGTTGAGTTCTTCCTGCAGTTTTTATTGTTGCACACCCATTCAAAGTCCTTCAGTGAGAATCACAGTTAGGGAGATTGTTTTTGATTAGGAATAGGTTAACATTAGATTAGTCAGGACTACTAAAAGCATCATTAAACCTGCATTTAAATTTCCTAACACTGACCGGTCTTTGACCTCCTAGTGCTCAAATGAAGCTCAAACCAAGTTTGATGAACAGCAACTCATCTTTCCATTCAAAACTTGGCAGCCTTCTAGACTGAGTGAATTCAGTAATCTGAGACTACTTCCCATTTTATTTTCTTTGTAGATTTTGGTTTTGCTCATTTTGACAATTTTTTTTCTGTTTTTAAATTGGCAGTTGTTCCTCATTCTGCCTTTCACACTCCTTTTAGAAACATCTTGTGTTTATGTATCCCCTTACCACTCCCTTTGGCCCTGTACTTTCAACTCCTTTTATCATTTAATCTCTCGCGCTTTCCACCCCAACGCAGACCTTGCATTTTGTTCCGAATACCCGACACTTACTTGCTCAGCCACCTATAACGTTTTATTAATATTTTTGGCTTCAATGGAAAGGAACGTCAACTATTTACCCACAAAAGCTGCCTGACCAGAGTATTTGAGCATTTTGCATTTTCTTTTACCACAAATTTGAATACCGCTTAGAAACCATCACATCTACCACCAGAACGACTGCGCAAAATCAGTTTTAAAGTTGATGATTTATAAGCAGAAATTCTTAGTGCACAATGCAACAATTGTTATTTGCAATGAAGACATTGTAACCTTTATCTACAGTTTGCAAACTGACATTTGAATTGGTATGCTTCACTGCTCCATTCAACTCAAAAGATAATGCAGGTCACTGACTCGGAGGAATTCCTTACAGGATGACTCACAGGTAGAGCATCAGTCAAAGCACAAATTAATAAAGTAACCTTTCCTCAATAGCAACCAGTCAAGCATGTATTTGATTATTTTATGGTTTTTTTTTTCCTTTTTCTATACACTGGAGTACTACCAGAAGTTCACTTGGTGTCCATGACCACACAGTATAAAATTAACGTGCATTTTTTCCCCCAATATCTGCTCGCGGATAAGTTCACTGCAAGTTCTGGACACTACAGAAGGCAAGTTTGTAACCATATTCCTGACAAAGGGCTTATGCTTGAAACGTCAATTCCCCTGCTCCTCGGATGCTGCCTGACCTGCTGTGCTTTTCCAGCGCCACATTCTCGACTCTGATCTCCAGCATCTGCAGTCATCATTTTCTCCAAAGATTCCAACTGTAGACTATTCAACCATCTCACTTCAGTCCTTAGTTTATATCCACACAGGAAACTTCTACAGGGAATCACTGGGTACAGAACAAGAGATTCTTTTCCTCCTTGCTTCCTCAATTAAAAACAAACTTGCATTTATATCACACTTAGCACAACCACTGGCCATTTCACATAACTTTACATCCATAGTAGCATGGTTTGAAGTGCAGTTCCTGGCATACAATTGCCAAATTGTCTGTCGGAGTTTGCTGTGTAGAGTAATAATGACTAGATGATCGGTTTTGACAACTTTTTTTAATAGTGACTATTTTAATTAACTTTGAACTGGAGTCTACTGATGACCATGTAAATATTGTTAATTTGTCTGGAAAAATCCACTTGGTTCACCAATAGCATTCAGGGAACGAAATCTGCAAACCCCACCTGGTCTCGCCTACACGTGACTCCAGACCAACAGCGAAGTGCTCTTGGAGACTTCAGGGATGGGCAATAAATGCTGGCCTGAACAGTAATGCCCAAATCCTGAATGAGTTTATATATATGTTTTTAAAAAATTGGTACAAGGTAAATGCAAAATCTCCAATGACACATGAAACTGCTGACCAAAAATTAACCTTTTAAATAGGATTTAGATCACTATCATACACAATGATATGGTAATATCTGGTCTTCGCTATTTGACATTTCCTGATCAAATATTTTGCAATAATTATAAAATTTCTACTAACACTCTGTTGGATTATTTTATCGTGAGTACAGATTTGACATATAGCAAAATGTGACCGAAGCCACTATTGGCTCAATATCAAGGGTACTGTTTATTGTGAAACAACAGAGTAGGGGGATCCAGTTTCAGCTCTTCTCCTGAATCTCTTCAGAGGTGAAGCCCTGGGTAAAGGAGAAGGTGAAAATAAAATCTAGTCACAGTGGATACCAAATAATGAGACCTTGTACAAAGTGCGTGGATAACCAACAACGTGAAGGGCTAGACTTGGCTATATTGTGCTGAAAATGAAGTAAAAAGGGGAAATTCTTAATGCCAGGAATGTAGTGGATGGAAGGTTCTTTTTTTTTTAAAAAAAATGGGAAACCCTCCACCACCTGTGGTTAAGATAAGTAGCCACCTCTTGATGTGCTGTACCAAAGAACTACTACTTACGCATCTCAGAGGTTGCAAAGTGATATCCCACCAAATGCTTTGACTGAGCCCACAGCCCTCAGTAAGTGCTGAGAGCCACAGTGGAGGAGGGGGGGGGGGGGGGGGGGAAAAGGTTGGAGGCCATTCCAAAAGCCCCTCTTCTCCCAACTTACTGCCAATACTTTCACTTCCTGGGAGTTGTACAATCACCTTCCTCACTACCACCCCAAGAAACACTGGGCACTCCACACTCTGGGAGTGCTCCAACAGCAGGAATGCCATAACTATAAGACATAGGAGCAGAAATAGCCAATTGTGTTTATTCTGCCATTCCATGAGATCCTGGCTGACCTGGTAATCAGCAATTCCACTTTCCTGCATTTTCCTCCATGATTCCCTTACTGATTCCCCATCTCGTTCAGCTTTGAAGATACCAAACCTTGTCAGCCCTCTGCAGTCAGGTTAATCCAATGGATGTAAACAGTCACATTTCAAGAATAGCACTGGAATACCCTACATACTCCTGACCATGGTTTATCCCTCAACCAGCATCATTTGTAAAAAAAAAGAGAGAAATATTCCATTAGCACATTACAAGAATCAATAAACAGCAACGTACAAAACGGCAGCTGCATTCCGACAGTGACTAAAATTCAGACATTATTGACTGTAAAGGACTTCATATTACAGCAAGGTTTAGAAAGATACTGCCTCACTTCATATATTTCTCTCATTCACAGCAACATCCTGCCAAGGGAGGAGAGTCGTTTGTCATGCTTCCTTGTAGGAATGTAGCTGTCAATTGTATTCTACATGATTGAGTTTCAGGAACTGGTACCTTTCACTTTCTTCTTTCCTCCCCCTGATATCTTGCCCACCATAATTGTACAAACAAGCCAGGCCCCAGAGATCAAAAATAATTAAACTGCTTGAAGTTGCTAGTCACGCACCAAGAGACAAATTGCCTGTCGCCTAGAGAGTGAGCAGCCAAAGGGAATAAACAACATGGAGACAAGAGACATAGTGAGTGTAGGCCAGAGCCATTCATCAAACACAGGAAACCATTCGGAGGCAAGTGCTTGCAATAAAACATTGATTGCAAATCTGGGTGTTGGCGTATTGTGCAGCAGGCTCGGACCATCGCAGCTGTTGGAGTGAAGTCTGGGCCATGTGAACACTCCATCTGGAGCCCAGGCAAGGAGGGAGGAACATAACTGCCTAGCAGCCGGAAACAAGATTTTGAGGTAAACCGTCATCAGGGGTTCAAGGGAACAAGCCCTTCCAGTAAGTTCAAGTTGTGCCAGGAAGGGTCAAGAGAGAGGACCAAGAGGTGAGGAAAGCCTGGTTTTCTCCAGAAGACGTGGCTCATTGCCAAGTTTCAATGGGGGCTTGGGAATGGAGCATCACCAGTGCCAAAGCTGCACAGGTTGGGTTGGGGAGGAATGTCAAGTGAGATCAGCAAACTCCCAATATTTAAATATTCACAAGGTCTCCACCCTGGCTGCGGTGGGGCCCACTAACCCAAGTAGTAGGTAATTAATGTGGCTGGATGTGATGGATGTCAAAAACACAATAGGATGTTGACAATCTGCCACCTTAAATGAAAATCAAAATACAGAAATCTGAAACAAAAACAGAATGTGCTGGAGAAAGTCAGCATGTCTGACAGCATCTATGGAGAGAAACTGAGTTCATACTTTGGATCAGATCAGACTTCTTCAGAAATGAAAGGAGTCGGAAAAATGTGTTTTCATGCTGCAGAGGGGAAGAGGTGGAGTAAGTGAAGAAGATTGTTAGGGTGCTCAGTGTCAAAGACAAAAGCGTAGCTAATGGTGGTGAATGAAAGATAGAGACGTAAGAAAGGTATAAAAATGAAGGTCTGAAAGGGAGAAAATGGGTTAACCTTGCTAAGAGTAAACTTAACACGGTGTGGCTATTGGTGGGTGAGAGTTGGAAGATGCAAGAAAAATGGAGGGCATAGATGTCATACTCTGAAGTTGTGGAATTCAATAAATGGAGTCCTCGAGGCTGTAAAAGGTGTCTAAGTGAAAAATGTGTGTTACTCCAATTTGCATTGTCACTCATTGGAACACTGAAGCAGGCCCAGGACAGAAATGTTAACACGAGAGCAAGATGGTTTATTAAAACTGGAAGATTGGGTCAGGGCGGAGCTGTACTGGCAGTCGCCCAGTCTACATTTCAATGTAAAAAGAGACACTACACTGAGCTGTTTCAAAGTTACTTAATTTAAAACTTTAATGTTAGTCACTTAACTGATGTTCAAGTGAACAATTTGAGCAAACCAGTGCAAAATGGAACACTGGGAAGACTCTCACTTAGAATTAGGAAATTTGGTATAGGAAGTAATTCTTAAAAGAAAATCCCTTTAAAATCAGCTTGTGCTTACTGATAACTGTTTCATTTGTTTCCCCCATGCTGTTATAGAGTCATAGTCATAAAGCACAAAAACACCCTTCAGTCCAACCAGTCCATGATGACCATAACCTCAAACTAAACTAGTCCCACCTGCCTGCACTTGACCTATATTGCTACAAACATATCTTATTAGTGCATTTATTTAAGAGTATTTTAAACGTAACTGCACCAGCATCCACCACTTCCTTTGGATATTCATTTCACACAAACCACTCAGTAAACAAAAAACAAAACTGCCCCTTGTGTCTTTTATATAGTCTTTCTTCTCTCATCCTAAGAGCCCTGAAGGGCTTATGCCTGAAACATCGATTCTCCTGTTCCTCAGATGCTGCCTGGCCCGCTGTGCTTTTCCAGCACTGACTCACCTTAAAATATGCCTTCTGGTCTTGAAATCCCCCACCCCAGGGAAAAGACACCTGCCTTCCACCTTCTCTATCCCCATCATGACTTTATAAACTTCTATAAAAGCTGCCCTTCAACCTCCTACAGTCCAGTGAAAGTCCCTGCTGACCCACCCCTCCAATTTGGTGCATTGCAATGCAGATGTGATTTTCTGACCTATTCCACTGCCAGCGAGAGGTTTCTGCACGACTAGTGGAGCTTAGAAAAACAAGGCTCTGATGTTGGGCCTTTCATCACTCATTGTAAATATTTAAAACTCATGAATACTTTGCAATCAGTGCTGAAGAACACTTCGCTCTGCCAATGACTGCTCATTAACATCCTTATTCACTTTGTGATTCATGGTTGGGCTGGCTTCAAAAAGCCAGAACATCTGTCAAATATTTTTATAAAAATGAGAAGATTCTTGGAAGATAACGCCAGTATAGATTATTTGCAGAATTCACATTCTAAATGAAACACTCATTCTGACTAGAAGATAACATTGGTCTTGTCGGAGACAAAAATCTGTTCAGCCAGTTGGGTGCTGAATTATTCCAACTACAGACATCTTGTCCAGTAAGAGAGAACAAGAATATAGGTCTGTGAACTCTTTCAAAAGAATCACAAGTTTACATACTTTTAGGATTAATATTTTACACTTCAAATAGCCATTGATATATAAAAAACCTAATCTCTTGCAAATTTGACATAGGATAAAATTATAGGGGCTGTAAAGACATGATCAACCATGGCTCGATCGAGAGTTTAGCTCTGAAATATTAAACAAAAAGTTGAGCAAATAAGAATTCCCTTGAAAATTCCAAAATGCACTCCTTGTTCAGCCTCATTAGACTGACGGATAATGGCTGAACATTAAAAGACTTAGCTTCCAGCTAAAACCATGTTGAGTCAGTATTTTAGAATTTATTAAATAAAATCTCAATTTATGATTGAACTGGCTCATAAGGTGACCAACGATACAGGACACAGATGTTGCAAGTCAGATCAAATTGACCAAGGACTGGCATAAATCTTGCTTGGAGTAGGAATTTGCTGAAGGCAGAGCCCATTTGATTATTAATTCATAATTCCAGGTGCAGATATTCCTAAGGGTTCCCAAACATCACAATGAAATACTAATTCCTACAGCACTTGTAAAATATCCCTCTCTATCTTTCTTCAACCTGTTTGCATCTTTTGACCAAACTATCCTCCTCCAATACCTCTCTGCTGTTGTCCAAGTTTGGTGAAATTGCGCTTAATGGGGGTATCTCAATTGCAGAAAAGTATGTTGCTTTCAATTCTCATTTCTTTCTGTTCCTATAACAATACCCTTATCTTTTTCATCTTTTTTTAAAATCTACATGCTGCCTTGTAAAAGAGCACCTTTTGAAAAAGGCATCAATTTACCACATCCAACTCCAGGAGACTTCTCTAACATTGCAACATCCACATGAAGCTTTTATTTGCTTTGTCAGGCATTTCATCATCTGTTTCCAAACTCCATGGAAAACACAAGTAACAAAGTGGGTGGAGGTCAGTTGGGAATGAATTATATTCAACTGTTCACTCACTCTCTCTTTCTCCGTTGGTACCCATCTCCAAGGCAAAACAAAAACATGAAACCTGATCTATGGTGCATCAGGCTTTATTTCCTTCATCTTGTGGCTTTCATGGTTAAGTTGTGACAAGGGGGATTTGGGGAAAGGCAGTGATGAAACGGTAGTGACACTGGACTTTTAACGCAGACACTGGATTAGTGGTGCTGGAAGCAGAGGCCTAATACTGTGCAAGTGCATGTTTAATACCCAACATGGTAACTGGAGAAATTTAAATTCCATGAGTAAAGCATGGAACTGAAGGCTACTCTCAGTTGGCAGCCAGAAAACCACAACCTATCATCAAAAGAACCCATCTGGATTTTTTTTCTTTGGGGACAGAAATGGTCTTAGATGGGAATCACTGTGGCAGATGCTTAACTGTCCTTTCACCAGCCACTCAGGTCAAGGGCAGCTAGGGAAAGGCAACAAAAATGGCTTTGTAAATGATGCCCGCATACCATTGCAGAATGAAAAGTAAGTGTACATGCCTCATGAAGCCCAACATATTGCCTTGAAATAGTTTTATGTCCTTGCATTCAGAGACATCTGTTGGTGGTTATACCAGTCTGAGCTTCACAGCTTGTCTGTACAAATATTCAACTTGTTTTCTGTTCAATTTGCTGGCTTACAGGGATTCTCTTCCCAAGCACCGTGTTAGACTCATGAATACAAACTGAGGATGTTGCAACTTTTGAAGAATTAACCTCACATCAGCCACTTTAGGGAGGCTGCTGCCTCAATTCAATCTTACAATGTACACAAGAGAAAATCAGGAATGCCAGATTGTGGAACTAGTTCAATCTGAAGCAGCACTGCAACGCAAAGCATGCCATCACATTTCCCCAGAAAGCTATAACCCATTGAGCAAACAACACCTCACTGCTGTTGGAGAACTGAAAATGACTTCTCAAGCTATATCCAGACCAGAATTACCACACAATACTCAAGGTGATAACATACTATCCTTAGGTAAAACAAGGCAGAGAACTTTCCAATAAATAAAACTTTGGATGTTTTCATCAGCACAACATGCCTTTCTACAGGAATCGACACCATTTCCTGCTCAGTCCCCTTCTGCACAGCTGACTGCTCTACTGAATGCAATGTTATTGTAAAGGATTACAATCAGCCAAAGGAAAATTGAAGAAGGGACAGCTTTCTCAAAGAATTACAATCACTGGAGCACAGGCTGGCAGTGTTTGGAACAGAACAAAAGAGCAAACAAAATAAAATCACCAGCATCTCTTACAGCAAACAGCCAGAATTGTGCAGGCCCGGAGCTCCAGAGGTGATGATGGCACATGATGAGGAAGTACCAGCCGTACCATTAACAGCTGACTGCACCTAACAAATGGAGTGATTCAAAGAAACAAAGGCCTTTTAATACATTGTCATCAGAAGCTGAATAGAAGCTAGGATCCAGAGCCAAGTACAAGAACAACAATAAGGAATACAGAACTGAGCACTGTCAGTTATGCACCAGACTAAACACCACTGGGGAATAAAACTAGTCATTTGAGAAAATAATTGTGATCTTAGTAGTAAAATGGATTTAAGAATTGTTGATTTGTTGGTCATCTAGCAAAATGGAGGTCAGTGTCCAGTATTAAAATGAAAACAGTAAATGGACGATCTTCACATGCCCTGCCTGTATGCTGTATTAAAAAAAGGTATGTACATCTTGTAATATTGTGCAATAACTATTTAAAATAATCCAAGAATGGAACTGAAATAACTCTACAAAGGCCGTGTCACCTTTTATTCACACATACTTAGTACATGACCCTGACCCAGCTAGCACAGAGCTGGCTCCTAGAGTGAGCAAAACCCCTGTCACACTAACCTGCTCCATTCAGAGAACTCATTCCATTAGGTCTACCTGGTTGAACTTGTTCCAATCACTACAGGAACCCAAGAGATTCTAATATGCCTAAACAAGCGAAGGCTAAGCGTTTCCACTGACTGAATTAGAGTGAGAGATAATTTCTCTGTCCAGAAATGCAGCCAGGACAGGGCCAGATAAAGCACTAAATCCAACTGCTGCTAGTACACCTCACACAATGTTTTGAGGCAAATGTCAGGTTAGCGATCCCAGAAGAGCATTTACATCACTCAACAAAAACAATGATATCATCATATTTTATTAGATCACAACATTTTATAGTACCAAAGGTTTGTCATCATTTACCTTTGGAGCTATACAGCCAGAGTTAAAATCACACATGAGAAATCACATATTTCAGGACATTGACACACTGAAACTTTATCGTTAGCGAAGCACAGTTTCTCACAGCTCAACCAGAAGTGCCTTGAAAGTAGTTCACCAAATTAAACATTCAAACATTCTGTAGTTCCTGGGGCAGATGTCCTATGATGCCCAGTTGAACACACAATTTCTGCAGCACAGGCAGAGATAAAAAGCTCAAGGAAATAATGGTGAGTTCTAAATAAAGTTTTTAGGACAAATCAAATAACCAAAATTAACATGCTGAAATCATTCCACAAAAAGAAAAAAGGAAAAGCAAGAGGAGCATGAACATATTCAAAATTTTCTATCCTCTCTAATTTGGCAGATCCAATGATTGAATCCAGCTGGATTCAATTAAATAAAAACTTTCCTTTGGTACAATTGCAACATTGAAGAGGCATTTGGATGGGTATATGAATAGGAAGGGTTTGGAAGAATATGGGCCAGGTGCTGGCAGATGGGACTAGATTGGGTTGGGATATCTAGTCAGCATGGACAGGTTGGAGCGAAGGGTCTGTTTCCATGCTGTACATCTCTATGACTCTATAAAGTACCCAAATAGACACTCTCCTCAAATCCTCACACAAGCTGGATGTCAGAGGATTTCTCTAGCCAGTGCTTATCATTAGATTGGCTCTTTGCTTGTCAAAGAACAAACATTTGCTGAGTATTGTACGGTGTCTCTTTGCTGCACAATGATTAAGAATCTATAAACAAAAAGCATTATTACCTTAAACTGTGGAAGCAAGATGACAAGTGAACCATTTATTTCAACAAAATAAAACAAGATTTTCAAACAAATTCTAAGACAGACACTTAAGTGGATAGCACAAGTGGATTGGAGAGGTGATTATAATGTTTATCATCAATACAGAATTACATTAGAACTTAAGAAAAAAGGAGCAGAGGTCCACCCATTGGCTCTCAAACCTGCTCTGCCACTCAGTCAGAATGTGGCAGACTGACTATGGCGGCTACTCTACCTTCCTGCCAGTATATCATTATTCTTGATATCCTTGTCAATCAAAATTTGGTCTAACTTATCTCTAAATATTTTCAATGACATAGCCTCCATTGCTGTCTGAGATAAATAATTCAATTTGTCTACGCAGTTCTGAACAGGAGACATTTTGTGGGTCAGGCAGATGGGTGGTACGCTACCTCATTAGTTAGCACTGCTACCTCAGTGCCAGAGACCAGAGTTTGATTCCACCCTTGGGCGACTGTCTGTGTGGAGTTTGCACATTCACCCAGTGTCTGTGTGGGTTTCCTCCAGGTGCTCCCATTTCTTCCCACAGTCCAAAGATATGCCAGTTAGGTGAATTGGCAATGCTAAACTGCCCATTGTGTCAGGGATGTGTAGGTTAGGTGAATTAGTCATGGGAAATGCAAGGTTATAGCAATAGGGTAGGGGTTTGGGTCTGGTTGGCTGCTGTTTGAAAGATTGGTGTGAACTCGATAGGCCCTGAATTGCCTGTTTCCATAATTCTACGAACAAACACTTGAGTAACAGAGAACCTGCCAAAACAAGGGCTTGTCCTGGACGCTGATGCAGACTTTTCAGCCAAGTTGCAGCTACAATTCAGGCAAGCTTTGGGCATAACGGTCTTTAAGGAAAGACCCTGGGCAGACATAACTATGAAAACTAACAGGTCATGGAGATTTGAACAGTTTCAAAAAAACTCACTTGATGTAAAGGAAGTAGTACCAGAGACAGTGATTGAGGAATGCCATGAAAACATCACCTGCCCCACAACCTTCCCTCATCCCACTGAGAAATCATGGTCTTCAACAAAGGAAAGCTTCTGCCTTGTATGGCTGACACAGCAGGTGTTTGTATTCCAGTGGCGTTGCCACTATACTGAGACCAAAGATAATAGTTTGGTCACATGGGTTTGAATCTCACCACGACTGAATTTAAATTCAATAAAATCTGGAATTAAAAATAGTCTAATGGCAACTATGTAGTCATTATCTATTTCTTTAAAATCCAAGCGATGCATTAGTGCTTTTAGGAATGGAATCCTGCGATCCTTGTCTGGCTTACATATGACCCCAGACCCATAGCAACGTGATCAACTGAACTTGTCTAGCAAGCCACTTGGTTCAAAGACAACCTGGGATGGGCAACAAAGACTGGCCTTGCCAGCAATGCCAGCATCTCATGGAAGACAACAAAATAAGCATTAAAAAAAAAAGGCTGAGGCACAATGCCCAGAATTGTCATTGGCACTCTAATGTTGTTTCTCCTGACTGCAGAGTCTAGAACAAGTGGGCACAATCTCAGCACTCATTTAGCACTGACTTGAAGAGAAATTTCTTCACTCAAAAGGATTGCCAATCTTAATTAGAATGCCTTACTTCAGAGTGTTGTAGGTGCACTAGAGAATATATTTAATAGATGAAGATTTTGGTCTCTCAGGAATTCAAGCAATAAAGGGACAATCAGGTGAAAAGGTGGAGTTAAAGCCCAAGTTCAGCCATTTTCAGACTGAATGATGAAGTAACCTCAATGGGCCATTTGGTCTATTCTTGCTCCTATATGTTATGTTCAAAAAAGGGCAGCCCTTTATTGAGAATCATATCATAGCTGAGCTGACACTTATTAGATAAGCTGATGCTACCTTGAGAATGTAATTCTGGGATTTACAGATTAAAGAACCTAAACCACCATATTCCATTCAAAAAGATGAAAAGACTTAATCTAAATTTGTTTCAGAACTATAACCTGGTGTTGTGTAATTTTTAACTAAAGTTGTTCAATATTTCATTACAACTCCATGACACTAACTCTTGCGCTATAAATTCTGAGCGGTATGGTCATGTCCCACAACCACCTGACGAAGAGGCAGCACCTCAAAAGTTCATGCTTCCAAATAAACCTGTTGGACTATAACCGGGTGTTCTGTGATCTTTTTTAAAAACTTTGTCACCCCAGTCCAACGCTGGCATCTCCAAAATCAATCCTAAACCAAGCCAAACTCAATGAAAACAAGATGGACCTATCCAGTCCAAGAGTTTTCCATTTCCAAAACATTCATGTGATTAATGCATCATTTAATGGGACTTACCATTTGTGTAGGCATTGACATAGTACTTCCGACCTTGTGGGGACATGTAACACTGCCAACCCTGCGGCAGAGGAGCATAAGCCATTTCCTCAATCGTTTGTGGACTTACTGACGTAGGTTTCTGTAAAAGGCAAAGAAAAGCACGAAATTATTTCCAAATTGCTGTATACAAGCAACGCACAGAGTAAGCAACCAAGTGATGGCATCTGCTTAAGTCTATACCTATGTACAAGTTTGTCCAGATTTGGGAGCTAATACATGACGACTAATGGAACTTTCACCAAAGACATTTTAAAATTTATAAGATTTGAATAATGTTGACCAATTCAGACACAGCACCTTCGAGAAGTGGTTGCTTAGTACAGAGAGTGGAACATTTAGCTAGTTCTGTATTAGTGCACTACTATATGTTATTAAGCATCATTTTTTCTGATCTTTGCTAATGGTTTATTATTCCAGATGATAGTTTTGCTTTTAGCTAAAAAATGCTCAATTATAATGTTGAGCAGCCATTTCCACTATTCCAGTCAGAGTTTGCTGTGTTCATCATTAATCGTTTCCTCTGTTGCCATGCCATAAATTTTAACTCAACAAATAAACAGGCACAATAATGACTACATTACAAAAACAACTGTTGGCTGCTAAGTGCTTTGGGACAGCCTGAAGTGGAGAAATTCTGTATTTAACTGCAAGTCTTTTTAAATGGACATACAATGTAAGAAATGATTCATTGTTCCTAAATTACTCCTATTTAAGATAGAAAGCAGCGAGATATCAACTAAATACACACACCCCCTGACATGTATCACATAAATAACAGGAAACAAAAATGAAGCAAAAGATATTGTCAGCACTCAGTTGCTGGGTGACTGGCAACAGTAGTAATTGTTTAAAAGGGAATTGGATAAAGAAACCTTTGAGAAAAACAAAAGAATAAAAGGACCATGGGAAATGTAGAACAAAGCTATACATATTGGAGAGCTCCTTTATACAGGTAGCACCATTGCAAAGGGCCAAATTTTTTGCCAAACAGACAATTTCCTATCCATATCATTTATTTGCCCTCAATTCCATGGGTTTCTATTTCAGCTAACAGTCTCTTGTGCAGGACTTTTGAGAAAGTCCATATAAACAACATTCAACTTATGCTCTATTCTCACATTCCCTCTCTGTTCATGTGTATGCCAAAATGTTTCTTAAGCATTGCCATTTGTATACGCTTTGTCCATCTCCCCTGGCAGCATGTTCCAGACACTTACCACCCCCTGTGTAAAAACCTTATCTTGGATATTTCCTTTCAGCTCCCCCCCCCCCTCACCTTAAACCTATCACCTCTTACTTTTGACAAGTTCACTCCCAAAGACAACTTGGACTATCCACGCTTCTCAAACAGGGAACACTTCTGAGGAAGGGTGACTTGATCCGAAACGTCAACTCTGATTTCTCTCCACACGTGCTGTCAGACCTGTTGATCTTTTCTAGCTATTCCTGATTTTATTTGCCAACCTTTACACTCAATGCCCTGACTGAAGGCAAGCATGCCAAGCATCCTTTTTGCCACTTTATTCACTTGTATTGCCACTTTCAGGGAGCTTTAGATTTGCATCCCAAAATTCCTCTGCACATCAATGCTCCCAAGGGTCCAGCCATTTATTGTAAACTTCCCTCTTGCATTTGACTTCCCAAAATGCATCACCTCATGCTCATTCAGATTAAGCTCTCATTTCCCTGCCCAACTTTCCAGCTGATCTGTAATCCTGCTCTTTCCTTTGACAACCTTCCTCATTATTCACAACTCCAATTTCTCCAACTCAATTAACCGAACCAAATACTCTCCACCTGTTTCCTTCGGATATTCGAGGTTCCTTCGTATATTGGGCTCACCAATAATCTTTGCTGACCACCACTGATCACAGAGCACCAGTCAGAAAAAACATCACCCCTCCACTGCGTCTGTCTATGACCAAGCCAATTTTGTTTCAAATTACCAACTCACATGGGTCCCATGTAATTTGATTTTTCTCAACCAGCATGACATGAGGAACTTTGTCAAATGCTTTAGTAAAGTCCAGGTAGACAATCCCATCTACTGTACTACCCTCAAACATCTCAATCAAATTTTAAATAAGAACTCCTCTGCACAAAGCCATGCTAACTATCCCCAATAAGTTTTTTGAGTCATGTTCACCTTGCATAGCAAGCACCATATAATTGCTTTAATTAACTTAAGAGTCTGTTATTTCTGCTGCTACATGTTAATAAATATTTTGTTGGGTAGTTAATATTGTCCTTTAAAAGTAATGAAATGGGGTCCTACAAAGTTTATCAATTCTTGCTGGCTTCCACATGCACTGGTGGGAAAACAATGGTACAATTAGTTTGTTCAATATGCACAAAAGTCTACTTAGAAAAGGATTGAAATATGCAAGAGGCTGAATAACTGCAGTTCTTACAAAGTCAAAAACTTTCAAAATTAAAATATTGAGCATTTGATTTTATGCTTGTTAAATAAAATAATCAATCACAAAACATTTTTAAGCAACCTGTTGGGACATGATGCACAGAGACCTTCTGCTCCAGAAGCAAAGTCGCTACCACTGCACCACAAGACTCCATTTTTAATAATCGAAGATTTATATTGCTAATTGAATCATGCTTAAAAATAAGAAAATGTCTAGCTAATCCCATAGCAGTACCTTCAAATTCGCTGTTCATTGTGATTTTTTTCCTTGATTTTTTTCCTTGATTAAAACAGTATTTAATAAAAGGACACATATTTAAGTAACCCAACTTTTGGATCATCTTTGCATAATAAAAGGGGTTAAATCAAATTAGAAATTACATGTAACATTTTGTTATCTTATAGTGCCTTTGGTCACACATCTATTCTTCTATAGACATGAAATTGCTCAGCCTTCATTATTATGTAATAACTGAGTTCCTGCAATTGATTTAAGTAATGCACGAGCTTCTGCTTAAGCAATAATGAGTACCTTGCTTTAATTCAATTTTTTGCATGATGGAAGTGAAGTTCCAGGCAATGAGGATGCAGATTTATTGTTTCATCTAACTTATTAAAAAAAAATTGTTCATGGATCAAAGGCATTGCTGACTAAACAGTATTCAAATTTGTAATTGCCCATCTCATGGAATTGTGCAGAAGGAGAAGCAGAAGTACACACCACTGCTGAGACTTGGGGACATTCACACCATTGGGCCACGTTTATATTGCAGCACCACAGCACTGCAGATGCCATGAGGTACGTGTGTAAAGGGTAGTAGTGTAAAGGTCTGAGTTATTTGTTGCTGAACAGCAAAAAGGGGCCTACACTACCAGATAGCCAGCTTGGACTACAGCAGTGCAACTCAGTGCAGTGCCCTGGATAAGCACAACACAATAGTGCAAGTAGGTTAAATGATCTTCCATGCTCTCCAAGGCTACAAGTCACCATTTAACCATACAACCTCATACTCACATGGCCATCATTCACTAACTCTGATGCTACACTGTCATTGCACAATGCTTTACTGACTACAACCTCATTCCTCCATACATCATGTCAACCCAACACTCGTACTCAACTCATCCTCCTAAACTACTTGCCCTTCCTGCTCACTCACTGGAATACCTCACTGCTTTAGCTTATGCAGCGCTAATAACTGCTCTATTACACCAAACTACCTCCCTTTGTCTCAGTGCAAAACATAATTGGCTCAGCTCCTGGGCTGGAGTAACTGAGTCCCTTGAATGACTATGATGGTATTCCTTAACCAACCCAACCACCCCGTCGCTAAATGCTTTAACTCCCCCTCCCACTCCGCCAAGGACATTCAGGTCCTTGGCCTCCTCCATCGCCAGACCATGGCAACACGATACCTGGAGGAGGAGCGACTCATTTTCCACCGAGGAACCCTCAGCCACAGGGGGATGAATGCGGATTTCTCCAGCTTCCTCTTTTCCCCTCCCCCCCCACCTTTTCTCAGTTCCAGCCCTCAGACTCAGCACCGCCTTCTTGACCTGCATTCTTCTTCCCTACCTCTCCGCCCCCACCTCCAGCCTATCACCCTCACCTTAACCTCCTTCCACCAATTGCATTCCCAACGCCCCTCCCTCAAGTCCCTCCTCCCCACCTTTAATCTGAGCTTGCTTGGCACACCCTCCTCATTCCTAAAGAAGGGCTTATGCCCGAAACGTCGATTCTCCTTCTCCTTGGATGCTGCCTGAGCTGCTGCGCTTTTCCAGCAACACATTTTTAAATCCTTTATAGCATGAGTCAGCCATACAATGCTTGCATTGACTGAGATCAAAATAGGAGCACATATAGGCAGGTGCCAGTACTTCAGAATTGGTTAAAAAGAACAGTCAAAAAGCTTACATTTGAGAGAAGTGTGGGCAAAGAAAAATTAATTGGAATAAATTACCTGTTCACGTGACGTAGGCAACAATGGCTAAGCCAACATTTATAGCCCATCCCTAATTGCCCAGAGCACAGTTGAGCATCAATCACATTAGTGTGGGTGCAGAGTCAGAGGCCTGGCTAGTTAAGGATGGCAGATTTCCTTCCTTAAAATGGCATTAGTGAGGGAGATGGGTTTTTACAACCACCAACTGTGGTTATGTAATCTTTATTAGACTAGTTTTGCTTTTAATTTCAGATTTCTATGTAAAAAGAAAGCAACTTGGATGAAGGAAAACAAGCAAAAGCTTCAAAAAAAACCTGTGCTTTTGTAAAAGAATAAGTAAATCATGAAAATGCAATAGACAAAAACCAGTAGCTTGATAAGAAAATTGTAACCCCAAAAAAAGTGAGATTTTCTTTTTCAAAGAATTTCAATCTATTGGATCAATTGGATAAAACATCTGTGCAGTAAAGCATGACATCTATAGATCAGATTAACAGAAGAACAATAGAATTGATAAGAGATTGAGACACCAGAAAGCATTTTTTTTTAAAAAAAGGCAGAAAATATCAAAAAGCGCATTTCAAGTTGAAGAAAGGTAATATAGAATCACAGAAAAGCAGAGTAGTCCATTCAGCCTTTCAATATAGTCACGGCTGATCATCCAACTCAGTCCCCAAAGTTAATTTAACACTTTGGCCTCAACCACTTCCTGTGGCAGAGAATTCCAAAGTCTCACCACTCTCCAGGTGAGGAGGTTGTGACTCATCTCAGACTTAAGTGACCTACTCCATATCCTTAGATTTTGAACACTGGTTCTGAAATCCCCATTCACTGGGAACATCCTTCCTGAATATATCCAGTTTCACAGCTTTATTTGCGATTCCCCCTCATTCTTCTAAAGTCTATCCTAATACAATCCCAATTGATACAGTCCCCTCTGTACATCAACCCTGCCATCCAAGTAATCGTTCCCAATTACTTAAAGCTTCACCTCCAAATTAGGTTTGTGGGTGCAATTTAATGTTACTTACCCAGGCACAGTCATGTTTCAGAGAGGCAGTCGTCACTTGAGAGGGAGACCTAACTGGATTCAGTGCCTGGCCAGTGTCAGCCCTCCCTGGATTCAGCATTTTGGCGGTGAAAACAAACACCACCTAGAGCTACCACTATTGAAGAGTCAGCAGCTTCAGGAGATCTACTCAAATATAAGGAATCCAAGTATGACCTTCGCAGAGCCATTAAGACAGCCAAGGACCAATACCGATCCAAAGTAGAGATCGGGACAGACACCCAGCGATGATGGCACCACAGATTCTAAAAAGAGACAATGCAAGATAGCAGAAGATGGCACATCCCTCCCAGATCGTCTCAACGCCTTCTATGCTTGTGTTGAGCAGAATTTTGGTGGAGGTAACACCGATTCCAACAAGTCCTGACTAACCTATCCCAACAGTCACTGCATCAGAGGTCAGATCAGTTTTCCTTCGTGTGAATCCAAGGAAAGCGATGGGACTAGATGGAGTGCCAGGCCATGCACTCAGAGCATGTGCAGATCAACTGGCAGAGGTCTTCTCGGATATCTTCAACCTCTCCCTGCCTGTTTCAAGAGGGCTAACATCACCCCTGTGCCAAAAGAAGGCTCATACAGCATGTCTCAATGACTACTGCCCATTGTGACCACCAAAGTTGGGGCCAAAGTAATTTGAAAGGCTGGTCATGGCATTAATCAACTCCAGCCTCTCCACTACTCTTGACCCACTCCAATTTGCCTATCAGACCAACAGATCCATGTCAGGTGCCATTTCACTTGCCCTTCACTCCTCCCTGGAACATCTTGACACCAAGAACATCTTCACAGGAATCCTACTTATGGACTACAGTTCAGCCTTCAACACTATTACTCCCTCGAGACTGATTATTAAACTTAGTAATCACGGACCCAGCCCCACTCACTGCAACTGGATCCTCAGTTCCACAGGCCCCAGTCAGTGAAGACTGGGGACAATATTGCACCCTCACTAACACTCAACACTGGAGCCCCCCAGAGGTGCGTACTCAGCCCCCTACTGTACTCACTGTATACCCATGACTGCATCACCAAATACCACACTAACGCCATTTACAAGTTCGCTGATGACACCATAGTCGGTCAAATCTCAGATGGCGACGAAACAGACTACATATGGGAGGTGGAAGACCTGGAAAAATGGTGCACTGAGAACAACCTAGCTAGCTCTCAATGCCAGCAAAACCAAGGAACTCTCTTTTGACTTTCGGTGGGACGTTACTCATGCCCCCCACACATTAATAGCACAGAGGTGGAATGAGTGGAGAGTGTCAAGTCCCTGGGAGTGATCATCCACAACAAGCTTTCTTGGACTCTTGTGAATGCACTGGTTACAAAGGCCTAACATCTCTTCTTCCTCAGGCAGCTGAGGAAATTTGGCACGATGGCGAATACCCTTGCCAACTTTTATATGTGCGCCAGAGAGCATTCTGTCTGGATGTATCACTACCCAGTATGGCAACTATACCATTCAAGATCAGAGATGGTTACAGAGAATGGTGAACTCGGCCTGGAAAATGACAAAGGCCAACCTCCCACCCATAGAATCCATCTACCAGGCCCGCTATTAAGGAAAGGCCGCCAGCATTCTTAAAGATCCATCCCAACCTTGACAATGTTTTTCTACAACCTCTACCATCAGGGAGAAGGTACAGAAGCCTGAACACACGCACCAGCCGGTTTCGAAGAGTTTCCACCCTAACGTTGTTAGAATACTGAATGGATTCTCAAACTCTTAACATTCGCCTATACCTGGGTGTTTTTATTTTTGCTGCTGTTTACCTATCATTTACTTATCTACGCTACTTAACTCTGATCGGCCTATATTGCTCCCAAGACACAACTTTTCACTGTGTCTCAGAACACACGACAATAAATTAAATTTAATTCAGAAAGCGCTATAATAAGTGATGACTGCAGCCTGTCTTTTATTCAGGTAGAGCTTAGGACCACAAAAGGGGGACCCAGGAGGCAGATGAGTGAGGGAGTTGGAGGCTATAACAGGGGTAATGGGGTCAGAAACAGACAGGAGGTTGGACTTTGGAGACCAAACCCAGGCACAGCTGTTATGTCATTCCTGCTATGATTGGCTGCATAAGGTCCAACCTTATGAACTTGCTACAAATGTGTTAACATCTGGTAATTAAATAGGGCTATGCTGAATGCGCAAGTTGCGCTGCAATCACATCAATTAATTTCACAAAAGGACTTGAAAATTCACAAAACCCAAAATTTGAAAAAGCGATGGGACTAATACCAGTCAGGCAGATGTACCTTCATAACTGGTGTGTGGCAATGTCTATCTCTTTCTCTTGAGAGATAGAGACTGCTTCACAATCAAATTTCTGGGCCAAGTCTCCTTTCTTTTCATAAAAATGTTTGTAAGAACCTTCTTAAATAGGCCCAAAGGTTATCATAAAAAAAACAGAAGTACTAACTTTCAGGAAGAATAAATCAGTATCTTTGATGGCAGGCAACAACTTATGTTCGTACATTTGCATGAGGTTTTGAATTCACATCAGATATTTTACTCTTTCACATTGCAATGATACATTGTTAATGAAACAATAGATGACTGACCAAACAGTCAAACTAGAAAATGCTACCTGTAAACTGGCAACCAGCAATATTGATTAACATTGCATTAAAATAACAACCAATTGATAATCAGACAACTGTGCACAATGTAGAAGATAGAAATACAGCATAAGCTGCCACCTTCTGAATATTGACATTCAATACAGTGAGCTATAATTCAAGATGAAATCCTTCCAAATATTCAATACCAATAAACTATTATAAGACATGACTGCCAACTTAAAGAAATAAATAAAAATCAGAGGAAGGGAACTCTTGCAACAATTAAATGGATAACCTAGGAGAATTGTATACCATTTTCAGGTTTATATACTAGGCACGAGAGGACATACAATTGAATCAGATGTTACTGCACATTGAATTTTTTCTAATCAGGATTCCACATTTTCCAAAACATTGAAATGACCCTAGTCACGACTAACATTCTTTGCGATTATTATGCATTAATCCTCTTTATCCACCAGCCATTTCCATGCTTAACCACACCAAGGTTCACCTCTGTGTGATCACCCTTATCTGAACACACTTCTACCTGTTTGATTATAGCTAAAGCTGGCCTGGATGATTTCTCTTCCCATTCCCATCTCAGTCAGGGATCAACCCCTGAACCTCCCATCTTTCTCACATCTATACAATACCATTTCAGAGATAAGACTTGCATACATGGAGCTTCAAGTTTAAAGTTCTAATGCTACGGTTTAAAAATACTCCATAATCAAAGTTGGAAATCAGCAATTTGGACATCAACCAATTAGAACTCCCCTCCCTCCAAAATTTCCATTCCTTACATTCCAACTTTGAGGCACCCAGCCTTTAACTCCTTCAGCTTAACATTAGTCCAGTTGGGTGGATGGCTCACTTGCAATGTAGTTTGATGCCAACAGCATGGGTTCAAATCCCACACAGGCTGAGGTTACTGTGAAGAACTCCCCTTCTGAACCTCCTCTCCTTGCCCGAGGGGGTTATGGCCCTCAGGTTACACCATCACGAGCCATCTTTCTCTCAGCAAGCAGCCCTATAAACTGGTCAGGCTATGGTAACTTTACTGGGAGTGTCTTGCGCAGTCTGGGTCCCACTGACTGAAATTCCCTTCCTAAAACTTTCTCCTCCTTTACTCTAAACAGATTTCGCTGACAATATTTTGACAAGATCCTAAATAGATCTTCAAGTTAATGTAAACTCTTTTACTGCATACAAATCAGTGGCTCCTCCATGTTGAAAAGTTGCAAGGAATGTAAATTGCTAACTCCTCATATGAACAGGTGCAAAACAGAATTCTGTACATTTATGGATTGTGGTTGGAGTCAATCTCACACCTATGCTTTAAAATGTCATGCAAATGGCTATGATATGATTATGCAAATTAATTTATCACATAGATTAAAGAGGCATTGAGTGTTACTAGAAAATGAAACTTTAAAACAAAACTATGAAGGTTGAGCTCACTGACAAACTGACATATTTTACAGGAAGTGTGATAAAAGAAGGACGTCAGAAGCTACCACAGGAAATAATTCCTGCAAGCCTAGAAAGGTATTTCCTGAATATACAAATCTCCTGCTTTAAGCATACATTTAGTATAAAGTATTGACAAACCCAAGATTAAAAAATGGACAGCTCAAATTTTTGTTTTGTAGCTGTTTTACAACGATGCAGCTCCTGATGGATCTGATAATTCTTCGTACTTCCTTCCTTTTTTTAAAAAAAAAATCTATTAGGGTTGCAATCGATAGGCATGAGAAGCTCGGATATCTTGCACGTGGCTATTCCAGACTGGTAAAGGAGATCAAATCCACACGCTATATGGAAGTGTATCATTACTGACTCAAATCCCTACCTCAATCATACATCTGTATTTTTAACCCAGAGTGACTGGGTAGTGCTCAGGAGCTGGGGCCTTGCCTGCATTCCTCCTACCACAATCCAGAGGGGTTTAGAATAATTGTAGCAATAACCAGCACTTTCCATGAAGTCAGTCCATTCAGTGCAAACCAAGGATGAATTAAGACTCCAATCTGTATGGTTTAATTCTTTGAATCATTACATTTTGGGGCATGGGACCAATCATATGAATTATTTCAATAAATCTGAACTGTCTACTTTTTCTTCTATCTGAAGTCATCTTAAAAGTATTCTGGTTTGGGCAGAATACAAAATTTAATTGAAGAATCCAAAAGGATTCTACAGTTTGCTGTTAGGAAGTAAAAATGCACCAAAAAAAAGTGTCCATTGATCACAAAAACTAAGACCAATGTTGACCATGTTACTATTCTCCACTGACCTCAAATGAAAAGTGGCCGTAATTGTTTTGTGTCCTCAATGAATCATTATTACCCTCCCACACTCCAGCTACTGAGTACATAAACAACACAGGCACTGATGTACTAATAATGTGCATTTCTCGATTATCAGCTTCTTAACACTACGATCAGCAGTTTGTCTGGAATGCAGAATCTAATGTGAGGCTATTTCTGCACACTGAAATTAAATGCATACAAATATTCTGTAAGAAAATCTATCCAAGAATAATGAAAATTCAACACTTTGGGATAATAATGATGAATATTAAGAATTGACTCAATTCTAAATAAAAGGCCGTTTGTTGATTATCCTATTATTTGGAACTAGACTGATGTCCTTTGAAAATGGAATGGTTGCAGGTTCTATACCATGAAGAATAGTGCTAACCATATTTGCTGGAGAGGTAAGGAAATAAATGGTCTGCAAAGTTAGATTCATACCATATTTGGATATCAAAGAAATTAAACTGAACTTTTATAAAGCAACACTTAGGCTACAATCACAGTATTGCCTCCAGGTTGGTCATACTTGAGGCAGTTTGTGGAGGGTTCTAGGAAAATGCAAATGAAATTGACTAGAATGATTCCAGGAATTTAGGCACAAAAGGTTAGTTTAGAGAAATTAGAGTTGTTGTGGTTCTGTTCGCCGAGCTGGGAATTTGTGTTGCAGACGTTTCGTCCCCTGTCTAGGTGACATCCTCAGTGCTTGGGAGCCTCCAGTGAAGTGCTTCTGTGATGTTTCAAGCCACTGAGATGTCACCTAGACAGGTGACGAAACGTCTGCAACACAAATTCCCAGCTCGGCGAACAGAGCCACAACTTCGAGCACCCGAGCTACAAATCTTCTCCCAAACTTTGAAATTAGAGTTGTTCTCTGTAGATTGATGGGAGAATGGCCAGAAGCACTAAGTTCAAGTACCAAACAAGGACATCGCAGTCTAGGAAGAGCTGTAGTTTACAACATCTAACATGGACAAATGTATATTTCCAGCCTCGGACAACTGTGTGGAGTTTCCACAATTTCCCCATGGGTTTCCTCCGGGTGCTCCAGTTTCCTCCCACCATCCAAAGATGCACAGGTTAGGTGAATTGGCCATTTTAGATTGGCCAATAGTGCTCAGGGCAGTGTAGGTTTGGTGCATTAGTCAGAGGTAAATATAGGGCATGTGGAATGGGTCTAAGTGGGTTACTTTTCAGAGGGTCGTTGTGGATATATTGGGCCAAATGGCCTGTTTCCTGTATTCTAGGATTGCCACAGGAAACTGATCCCTGAACCCCTGACTCCAAATGAACTGTAAGCCACCATAACAATCACCAAGATTATGACAGGTTGTTCCCATCAGTTGACCAAAAGATTAAATCATTGTTGCAATTCCTGCTCCAAACTCATTCCCCAGAACCCTCTCACTGGTTGATTGTACACCTTTGGTTCACATTTGATCCTGAGGTAAGCTTCTGACATGATTCATGATGCAGAGTCAGAGATATACAGCACAGAAATAGATCCTTCAGTCCAACTCACCCATGCTGACTAGGTATCCTAATCTCGTCCCATTTGTCAGTACTTGGCCCATATCCCTCTAACCCCTTCCCTATTTATATACCCATCTAGATGCTTTTTAAATGCTGTAATTGTACCGGTCTTCACCACTTCCTCTGGCAGCTCATTCCACACACTCACCACCCTCTGCATGAAAAAGTTGCCCCTTAGGTCCAGTTTAAATCTTGCCTGCCTCATCCTAAACCTATGCCCTCTAGTTCTGCATATTTCCTCCCCTATGAATTTTGACCCAGTCCAGTTCAGGTTCATCAGCTTCTGAAATCCTCACATTTGTGCTTTCATTATTTCTGGACTCAACTATTCCAAGATCTCATGGTTGATCTCACATTCTAGCTCCATAATCTTGTGGCCATTGAAAGCCATGTCTTTGCCAGAGCTCACAATTGTCAGCAAGTCCCATTCCCCTATCACCCCTGTACTCGTTCTACACAATGGAGAGTTGACACTTTCTAGTAATAATTGGTATCCCCTTACCAAGAGGTCACTGTTTTCTGACTCCAGGAGCTTACAGCAAATGTATTTACATCATTGTACATAATATTCTGCAAGTACATTTATTGCAAGTACAGACTATTCCATCCTTTTCTCAATAAAGACCAATTTTCCATAAACTACAAAGTGAGTGAGTGTCAAAGGAGTTCAGTACTGGGGACATAATTTCAAGGTAGGCTTCACTGTCACAGTTGGAAATTAACTGATCCCCTACCTTCAAAAAGGCTCAACCAGAATTTATGTCATACATGATATCTTTTTTAAAAAAAATCACTTGTTTGCCATTACTTTTTCCATTCAAGGAAGTCTTCTTGTAAAGTAATTTACTAGTAAAGGCCATCGAAGCAGACATTTGTTAAAAAGCAATTTGATACACTCAAAGAAAAGGAATTGCTCAAGATAAAAGGTGGCATTTGGGGCAGGCCAAATATGATTGAATTTTAGGCCGTACTGACCTGTGTTCTCAATACCTTTTGCACCTCATAGCAGTCAGCTAACGGCTTTTGATTGATGACCTGGTTTCATTCAAATTGAAGCAACCGTTTAATTTGAGCCAATTTGAAAAAGGCAAAAGCTTTTCAGAGAACTGCATATTAATCTCAACCCCACTTTTTACTTCTACTGGAAAAGAAAAGCAAAATGTACATTCAGGCCATTGGGTTTAGCTTCAACAATTTACCCAAATTTGGGCAGGTTTAGATTCTGCAGCTGAGTCCCACTTAAGCACCTACCTTTTTAAACAAATAGCTCTGAACCCATGACTCATGATCACTTCATAAACTTGCCACCTAAGATTTAGAACATACGTGCTGGGAATGTCACACTGGCACAGAAAGACAATGGTTCAGTGTGTGTGGCTACAGCTTATAAACGTCATTTGGATCCAGAGATTCAGTTGCAGGTTCTGACACACTTTCAAACATCTGTTACCTGATGCATCATAGGAAACATGCAGTTAACACATCTGTCTGCACTTTATCCTATTAAAAATATTACTTTTATCAGACTGTAAAATATGTTATTCCTTATTCCTGAGCCACAAGGACATGCCATAACTTGTCCAGTGCATCGAACTGGTAATTAGAAGATCCCAAGTACAAGCTTAATAGTATGTATTATACATGAACTGAAAATGTGACTGACAATAACACTGCAATACTAAGTCCCATTCACATCTTGCTACAAGTTTCCTCCGAAATCTTGCTCACATTTAAAAACTCAGAAGGCGAGTAAATCTACCTCACTTCCAACACACAAAAATAATGAAAATTTTATGTTTGCCTGATGTGGCAACCTGCAGGCAAACCACTCGGCATCATTTGGTCAGACCTCAGTCATCTGGAGACATATTAAGGAGCAAACATCAGTAAACAAGTTCCTTTACTTACCATGCTCCCATTTTGACACCCCACACACATTTCACAGAACAGGTCACTTAGTATATCATACCAGAGTTGATCTTTCTCTGCAGCTGTGACACTATATTCTACATTCTGTTCTATTGCTCTATTGTAGTTATGCAAGGTATTATTTACCTGGTCAGCAGTCAAAACAATACTTTTCACTGTATTTCCATTCATATGACAATGATAAATAATTTCTGGATTAGCGGTGCTGGAAGAGCACAGCAGTTCAGGCAGGATCCAAGTAGCTTTGAAATCGACGTTTCAAAATTTCCTACCCTACCTAACCTGGGAGCAGAGATCAACGTTAATGTTCCAACCACTCCCTTACTGAGATCCCTGAACTCACACCAATTGATTCTACTCTCTACAGAAAAAAGCTATTTGGAATGTACCACAATATAGAGGAAGATAATCTGTAGTGAATGCAAAGTGCTATAATAGTCAATTGGATTTAAACTTATGCAAACAAGACAACTCCAATTGAAGATCCATCCAACCACTGTCCTTTTCACTAAGCTTCCACTATTCTCATTCCCTTTGGTGAAACAGATATCATGGATCTAAACTCAGAGGGAAACAAGATAAAATCCAAATTCTGTAATGGGTTAAGGTCTCACCTGCTAATTCTAACATATTTCAGAGGGAGAGTATGTAGAGGTCTGTGTTAAATCCAGGCACAAATCCACTCCTGTAGCATATATTTAGGACTTGGATATCTAGGGTGTATGGAAGCCCAAAATGAAATTTCAAAGTCTTCAAGTGAAAGTCTGAAAAAATCCACCTTACTTTCTCAATATAGCACTTAATAGGGTCAAATGAAACTTACCCTGATTCATAAATATTAGGTGTAGTTTAGACAACATTACAGTTAAAAATCCCCAATACAAGTTGGGAATCTGTTAGCATTTAACCAACTAAATTCAAATAGTTTGGGAAATTACTGAAAACATTGGAAGCTTGACCTGAAGAACCTTCCATCTCTTCGCTTTCCAAATTCAATTAGCCTTCCTAGCTGTTTGATCAACATCCAAAAGGCATACTGTGCACCTGTCTGGTTCAGATAATAAAGCAAGTCTCCAATGGAGCATTCACTTGGTTGCAAGCACTTAGCATCAGGTGTACCATATTACAGTCAGCTCAACTTCAAAGAGGCTTTGCCAGTCTCTCTCTCTTAGGGGTTTAATCAGAAGTTGGTCATTAAATAATTGGCAAATTATGAGGTTTCAGACCTCATCAGAAAACTCCTTATAACAGCACAAAAATGTTGAAGAATTCTTTCACAAAAAATGTTTCAAGCTCTTTGTACAAAAACAATGGAAGTGTTTTGTTGTTCCCAGGTGTAAGTTAGTTCAGTGTTAAATGATTAAGCACTAATGTAAAGTTTGTCTGAAAGGTGAGGTGCTAATAGCTCTTAATATGCTGGAAAAACTTGTTTGCATCATAATTGAATAATTACTCACAGCACCAGATGTAGTCAGATTGTAGCAAAAAATACTACGGTACTTGTGGGGAAAGTAGCAGAGTGCAGCACAACAAAAAATTACAAATTTTAAAACCAAATTTCCCATCTTCAATGAAGTTTTAACTCATTTATAACGTTCTGAGTTAAGTGGCAGGCCTTAACAAATTACAGACAGAGTTCCAAACAGAAGCTTAGGTATCAAAGTAGAAGATTGAGAGGGGATCAGATTAAAACATATGAAATTATAACAGAGTTGGACTTTTCCATCTCCTGATGCTGTCTGGTTTGCTGTGTTACTGCATTCTCCCGCTGGTCTACTCCATATTAGATGCAGGGAGGATGTTTTCCCTGCTTGGGTGTTGTAACTGAGGATCATAGTCTCAAGATATAGGATAAAACGTTAGTATTTAGATTAGATTAGATTACTTACAATGTGGAAACAGGCCCTTCGGCCCAACAAGTCCACACCGCCCCGCCGAAGCGCAACCCACCCATACCCCTACATCTACCCCTTACCTAACACTACGGGCAACTTAGCATGGCCAATTCACCTGACCTGCACAGTGGGAGGAAACCGGAGCACCCGGAGAAAACCCACGCAGACACGGGGAGAATGTGCAAACTCCACACAGAGAGTCACCTGAGGCGGGAATTGAACCCGGGTCTCTGGCGCTGTGAGGCAGCAGTGCTAACCACTGTGCCACCGTGCCGCCCATTGAGACAAGGAATAATTCCTAACAGAAGTGGCCCTGGAAAAATTGGATACATTGGTGGTCATCTTCCAAATTCTATAGACTCTGAAGCAGTTCCTATAGCATGAAGAGTGATTAATGAACTCCATCAAGGGATTAAGTAGAAAATTAGAATATTGTATTATGATAGAGGTTCAACCATGATCATTTATGGAATTGTGGAACAGGCTCAAAGAGCCTAATGATTTCTGATGAAGGGCTCTTGACCGAAACATAGATTCTCCTGCTACTCAGTTGCTGCCTGACCTGCTGTGCTTTTCCAGTACCACACTCTCAACTTTGATCTCCCGTATCTGCAGTCCTCACTTTCTCAAAGGGCCTCATGGTCTATTCCTGTGTCTAGTTTTGATGTTTCTCCACTCTGTGGGTGATGAACCTCTGGAATTTGCTACGACAGAAGGTTATTGAGGCCAGAGCACCGTGCATATTCAAAAAGAGATGGATAGATTTTTAGATGGTAAAGACATCAAGGGGTGTGAAAAGAAATAGGAAATATGGCAACGAGATAGAGGATCAGCCATGATCAAATTAAAAGGTAGAATAGGTTGAAAGGGCTAAAGGACCTACTCTTGCTCCTAGATTCAATATTTCCATGAGTTGATGTATAGACACATTAAAGCTGCCTGACACCCAACTGACAGCCACAGAGGTAATGCTGCATGAACTACCAGCACTAGTTTTGCCAAAACAAGAAAGGATTATATCAGGGATATGGGCAGGAGAGTGCATATAAAATTACATAAGTGGCATCAAAAAGACATGAAGTCATAATGCCTATCTAATATCCCACCATCATTCTCCTATATTCTGAGCACAACCATTCAGATATACAAGCAGAAATGCTGGAGAAATTCAACAGGTCTGGCAGATTCTTCGAAGAGAGAAAGAGTTAACATTTCAAATCCAAAGACTCTTCATTCGAAGCTCCATTTAGAAGATTCACAACTGGAAACTTACTGCTGACCATAATGATGCTGATGGCAGTTTAATTTAGATAAATGTGAGGTGTTGCATTTTGGTCAGGCAAATCAGAGCAGGACCTATTCGGCTAGTGGTAGCTCCCTTAGGAGTGTTGCCAAACAAAGGGACCTAGGGGGACAAGTTCATAATTCCTTTGAACTGGTGTCACAAGTAGAACAGTGAAGGTGGTGTTTGGAACTTTGCCTTCATTGGTGAATGCATTGAGTATAGGAGTTGGGAGGTCATATTGCAGCTGTGCAGGACATTGGTATGGCCACTTTTAGAATACTGCATACAATTTTAGTTGTCCTTCGATAGGAAGGATATTGTTAAACTTGAAAGGGTTTAGAAAAGATTTACAAAGATGTCGCTGGGACTGGAGGGTTTGAGCTATAGGGACAGGCTGAATAACCTGTGGCTATTTTCCCTGGCTGTTGGAGGCTAAGGGGTGACCTTATGGAGATTTATATAATTATGAGGGGCATAGGTAGGGTGAATAGTCAAGATCTTTTTCCTAGGACTGGGGAGTCCAAAACTCGAGGGTATAGGTTTAAGGTGAGCGGGGAAAGATCTAAAAGGGACCTAAGGGAAAACTTTTACACATAGACGGTGGTGTGTGTATGGAATGAGCTGCCAAAGGAAGTGGAGGCTAGTATAATTACAATATTTAAAAGGCATCTGGATAGGTATACGAATAGGAAGGGTTTCGAGGGATATGGGCCAAATGCTGACAAATGGGACTAAGTTAATTTAGGATATCTGGTCGGCATGGATGAATTGGACAAAAGGGTCTTTTTCCGTGCTGTACATCTCTATGGGTACTAATCTCTGTCAGTACTAATAATGCTGATGGCAAACAAGTACTAAAGATAAGCAGCAGAAATATTTCCTATTTATACTGGCCTGCAGACTTTGACTTTCTCAAATAGACCAGAAAGAACACAAAAATCACAAAAATGTGAATTGCCAATCTAATGCAGGTAATTTCCTTGACCATGGGTTCGATTTGGTTCCTTCCATGTCCATCTGTCGTGCCAGATATACGGGCCTTTACACATGAACCAAAACAGTCAGCTTTGTTGTGGTCAGGGGCGTCCAACAGCTACCTGAGACTCATGGAAAATTACTGTACCACAATAGTGGGCAACGTGGAAACATGCTGTATTCAAGTTAGCCCTGTCTGTGTGCATTTCAGAGTGGCATAAAAATGCAATTATCCCCAGTGTTCTTGTTTTCTGACTTCTTTTAGTAAACAGAAGACAATAGAAAGGTATTTACTAAACTGATTTCATTTACTTCTTGGGGAGAGATGCTTCAAAATGCAAAGTCAATTGTCTGTTCTAATTTGACAACACCAGCTTCACAATGAACCAGAGGCTGGATAATTATCCCTTGCCATACTTATGAATAGAACTGAGATAGTGTTCAGATGTTCTACCAAGGCGAACAGGGTCATGGTGAGAGCATGTTGTTTTCTTTACGCTTTTACGCTGTTTTAGGGAAGTGGGAATGAAACAACATAACATTTCAGGAAATCCCCATTGCCTTAAAGCAGAAAAAAATTAATAATAAAATAGAAGCAACTTGTGAATTAAAGGTTCCAGCATGGATCAGAATATTTACTTAGAGTCATAGAGATGTACAGCACAGAAATAGACCCTTCGGTCCAACTCGTCCATGCCAACCAGATAGCCCAAACTAATTTAATCCCATTTGCCAGCACGTGGCCCATATCCCTCTAAACCATTCCTTATTCATATACCCATCCAGATGCCTTTGAAATGCTGTAATTGTACCAGTCTCCACCACTTCCTCTGGCAGCTCATTCCACACATGTACCACCCTCTACGTGAAAAAGTTGCCCCTTAGGTCTCTTTTGTATATTTCCCCTCTCATCCTAAACCTATGCCCTCTAGTTCTGGACCCCTCCACCCCAGAGAAAAGACTTTGTCTATTTACCCTATCCATGCCCCTAATAATTTTGTAAATCTTCTTTTATCATTATCCTCTCACACTAAGCCTATGACCTCTAGTCTGGACTCCCCCACTCCAGGGAAAAGACTTTGTCTATTTACCCTATCCATGCGCCTCATTATTTTATAAACCTCTATAAGGTCACCCCTCAGCCTCCAACGTTCCAGGGAAAACAGCCCCAGCCAAATCAGACTCTCCCTATAGCTCAAATCCTCCAACCCTGGCAACATCCTTGTAAATCTTTTCGGAACCCCTTGAAGTTTCCAATAGGAAGGAGACCAAATATGCACACAATATTCCAAAAGTGGCCTAACCAATGTCCTGTACAGTCGCAACATGACCTCCCGACTCCTATGCTCAATATTCTGACCAACAAAGGAAACAAACACCTTCTTCACTATCCAATCTACCTGAACTAAAGCAAACTGAGACAAGTTACAGCTGACTATTGTAAGTGACAGTATTAAGCTTTAATCAATTGGATGATGTCATATTGGTAAGTGCGAATAAGGCAGGATATCTTTGGACCTCATGAAGTGCATCTATCTCCACAGGTCTCCTCATGTATTAGTAGCAACTTGTAAGTTATTAATGCAACTTGTGACAATTGCAAGACTCACTAGTGATTTATCCTTTACCACTGTAAATCAAATAAGTCGTTAGTCCCAGTCAAAAAGAGGAATGGCAGCAACATCCTTTTACCCTGCAAGGAAGGGTATTGAGTTTACAATACTGAAGCAGGCTATTGCAGAAAGTGGGAAATGTGTCCACAGAGAACAATATTTTGCAAATATATGGAAGTAGAAACGGTGCCAGTTTCTTATGCAGGGTGTTTAGGGTATAAGGATACCACAAAGGATATCAAATTAGCACAAAGCACATCAAATTAGCAGTGGAATGACCTGCATTCAATCACATACATTGAATCTGAACTCACTGGTAAATGTAGAGAGGGCAGACTACATTTTAAACACTTTACTAGCTGCCCAAAACAGGAGTAGATATACTTTCCCTTCCCATCACTCTGTTGCCGCCCAACTCCAGAGTCTGATACATCACATTCTCCTATTAAGCACTCTCCAAACTGCCCTTAGTTGTGGAACTTAGCAGAGGCAGGTAGCATAGACAACATTTCTGTTGGGTAAGCTTCATCTGGAGTGTGGTATCAAAACCTAATTCTGAATCTGTAGCTGAGGCTAGAGAACCAATCCTGGTTGAAGCAAAAATAGCTTGAACTAAGTTCTACCCATTGTATTATTTTAAATCTAATACTACAGATGTGTTAGCTTTTGTTATCGAATAATAGACATGCAATGCCATCAAGCCAATATATATTTCAACTGAAATATGGGTGATCCAACGATATAGTGCATTCTCCACAGCAATGAACTGACAAATTAGAGTCATGTTGCAAGTTCTAGATTGACCTCCAGAAGGGAGGGTGCAACTACTAATGAAGGTGCAGATTGCGATTGTAACACTAATGCAGGATACATGGTGTTGAAATTACATAGTCTTGATTGTGGATCAGAAGAATGGAAGGATGAGAGCTTGGGAACATGCCGCTGGTCTTCTATTTAACACCACTGCATTTAAACTAAAAATGCCACTCAAGAAGTTGATAAGAACAAGCTGAGCAACATAGGTGTTTGATGAGTAGAGGTAGGATAGAGTCTAAAAGGCTGAAGGCCGGCCTTCAGTTCCTGACACTGAATTGACCATCTTAGTTCTCAGGTCAGGGAATGGGTAGTTAGGGGAGATGGCAAAAATGAGGACTGCAGATGAAAAAAACAGTTAGGGGAGATGGTGCTATTGTAGTTATGTCACTGGACTAGTCTAATCCAGAGGTTCATTCCCAAAGGACATAAATTCAAATCCCACCTCAGCAGCTGGTGGTATTGAAATTCAATTCATAAAGCTGGAATTGAACACACAAAGTGAACATCAATTCTCACAAAAATCCATGTGATTCACTGCTATCTTTTAGGGAAGGAATTCTGTCATCCTTACAATGGTCTGACATGTAAGTGACCGCAATACCTACAGCAATATGATTACTCTTCAATGCCCTCTGTAACAGACCAACAAACCATGAGGTCTACCCATAGTTAGGAGTGGGCAACAATTGCTGGCCTTGCCAGCATACCCACTTGATAGAATAAAGAAAACAACAGAGATGGTGGAGATACTGGAATCATGGTAGGAAATGGGGCTCTCAGTTTGGAGAATGGGGATATTGGGTGTGGGAGGTCAGATTGATGGTTGGTTAGTTGAGTCAGAGGAATGCAAGTGCAGGTCTGTAAGGGTGGTGGCTCGATTTCCACCATTTATTCCAGAGTTACATCACACATTAAATTGTGTAACAATTTTCAGGTAAATATCCAGAGTCATTACCTGGCCCAAGTCTCTGACACTGATCTGTTACGGACCAGACCAAACCCCCTCAAGATATATTAAGAAGATTCCAGACTGAGATACTAACTTTTTCTTATTTTAAAAAGATCAGTATAAGGCATTGCATTCTACATGCAATTCAAATGGTCAAACTACTAGACTTTAAGCAAAACATGCTATATTTTTATGCAATAGTTAAAGTACAGAGAAAATAAAATTAAAACAAAAGAATTAACTTATCTGTAAATATTAAAATGCTTAACAAAATAATATGCATATATTAACTACTACTAATTCACTGTTCTAATATAGTAACATCCCATAAATACACCCTTGGCAAAGGCAGATTTAGCAAAATAAATTGTCTCATGCAATCATAGCAATGTGATGAGAACCACAGGTTTTAGCTGCAACACAGAGAGGAATAAAAGCTTCCACATCTGACTTCAAGACTCCAACAACTGCTACTGAAGGCAAAAACTAAAAATCCTGGTTCTATGGGAGCTTGACCCCACCCATTCAGGCTGCTTCTATTGTTCCAACTTTTTAAAAAATCCCATGTCCTCACAAGCTGCTTATTTTATTGGCTTAGGAGCAGACTACTCACTACCTCTGTCTCAGCCTTTCATCATAAAAAAGGACTAAATACACCTCTTAAAGCCATAGTATTGTCACAGATCTCACAAGGTGCATATTTGAGGCATTGTAAATCTGTCAATTTGAAGGTTAAAATTGTTGAACAATTACTGCAGAGTATGTGGGTCAAATTATCCACCGGTTCTAAAGTGGAACAGCAAATGTCTGAGCATTCATTGTTGTTGACACTGGACTAGCCAGGGCACTTCTTTTCTTTAAATATAAGGTCAGCTTTATTTTTCACTTCTCACACTTTTATTGGGGGCCTAATGTCAGTGGTAGGAAATGAAATCACTTGTACTTGAATATGAAGCATCAACATAAAACAGCCCCAGTCAAGATACTGTTCAGGCTAGAAGGAGGAAAGAGTTTCCAGAGGTCTCAAATAAAGACCTGAACATCAAAGGAGCATTCATTCCTGCTGGGAACTTTCAAATTATGAAGCCAGCAATTATTGTTTTGACTAAATATATGCGGAGAGCAGCAAGTATTGGAATATTGGCAGGTTTCCACAGCCAACACCTCATCCTGATCCCTGAGAGTTTAATGTATGCAACCAAAAAGAGTATGGCTATCACTGCAGAAACTATTTATTTCAGATGCAGCAACAAAAGCAAATCAGCCAAGAGGGGAAAAAACAAGGAAGTCTTGACACCAAGAGCCAAGTTGGACTCTATATTCATTATGATGACTTAATGGACTTACTTACAAGCCTCAGATAGTACTTGAACCCTACCAAATTCAACCAATAAGATTCCTCATGAAGGAAAGCGATGTGTAAGATCTAAAGTATAGCTTTTAAACACCATAGGAAGTCATATAGCAGAAAGGCCAAAGTGGGCAAGGAATCATCAAGCCCTCACTCCGAAAATCAATTCCAGACCCATCACTATCCCCATCACAACTCCCCCTCCCTCATACCCTAACATGATTTCTGCAGCATGAGGACCCATCTCTAGGACCATCATTCTCTTAACTATTTGAATCTGGTGAGAGGATAAACTAACAAAGTGGAAGATATGAGATTTGAAACACAATTCCATATGTTAGCAATTTTTGAGAAGGTTTGTAGATCAGATTGATAAGTATGTCAGTTAGCTAGCTGAGCTGGAAGGTTTGTTTTCAGACGTTTCATCACCATGACGAGGTAACATCATCAGCGAGTCTCCGGTGAAGCGATGGTGGTCCCGCCTCTCTATTTACAGGTCTTGGTTTCTTAAGGTGGGTGATGTCATTTCCGGTCCTTTTTTTTTGTAGATGGAATCTAAATCAATGTGCTTATTGATGGAGTTCTGGTTAGAATGTCATACCTTGAAGAATTCTCATGCATGTCTTTTGTTTCACCTGTCCGAGGATGTGTGAGATGTCCCAGTCAAACTGCCTCACCACCTACTTCACATTCAATAACAAAACCTACAAACAAGTCAACAGAACACCCATGGGTTCACCA
Source organism: Chiloscyllium punctatum (assembly GCF_047496795.1). NCBI lineage: Eukaryota > Metazoa > Chordata > Chondrichthyes > Orectolobiformes > Hemiscylliidae > Chiloscyllium > Chiloscyllium punctatum. Next base: position 20,725,768 of record NC_092777.1, read on the forward strand.
ATATCAGGTCTCATAGCAGAAGCAGTCATGCAAAGACTTGAACAGGTAGCCCTCCCACCTACCCAACCCAAACTTTGGGTCTGCTACATGGATGGCACCTTTGTCATCACAAAATGGGACAAATTAGAGGAAACATATAACATCATCAACAATATCCTGACAGGCATAAAATTTACAAAAGAGGAGGAGAACAACAACGTTCTACCATTCCTAGATGTGACAGATGAGCGTACAGTTAACAATGAGTTTCAAACCAGTATCTACAGAAAAACAACAAACACAGACCAAATACTTAACCTCAGAAGTAATCATCCCAACACCCACAAATGGAGCTGATCAAGACATTATTTCAATGAGCGCCATCATGCTGCAGCACACAAGAACTACAAACAGCAGAAGAAAAATATCTATACAATGTTTTCAAGAAAAACAGTTTCCCAATAAACACAATCTGCCGATTCCTGAGAAACAAACCCAAACAAGCAGACACACCACAACCAAAATCTACAGCCACGTTACCTCACAAAGACATATCAGAAATTATTTCCAAACTACTCAGACTCCTTGGCATCATGGTAGCCCACAAACCTATTAACACACTTAAACAGTGAACCTAAAGGATCCATTAGATACTACCAGCAAAACTAATGTCATTTACAAAATACCATGCAAGAACTGTAAAAAACACTGCATTGGACAAACAAACAGAAACTTGCTATCAGGATACAGGAACACCAACGAGCCACCGAAAGATATGACCCACTATCACTGGTTCACATACATACAGACAGACAAAGAAGGGCACCACTTTGACTAGGACAACACACACATCCTAGGACAGGCAAAACAAAGACACACATGAGAATTCTTAGAGACATGGCATTCTAACCAGAACTCCATCAATAAACACATTGACATCATAGACAGCCCCTCATTAAATTAGCTAAACTGCGACTGCCCCACAGATTGGGGGGAGTGGATCTCCTGGACATTAAAAGCTGCCAACTAAGCTTGCTTTTATCCTACATGAATGATTGGGCCTGTGGGAATCCTCATTCAATATGGTTAGATATCAAAACCTCCCAGGCAAGGTGCCCCCTTACTAACTTGCTGTTTTTGGACAAAATGAGGACAGTTAGGGAATATTGCCAAGACCCAATAATTATCAATACTGTTAAAACATGATTTAACGATTTGGCAATTTGGCAGAGGGAAGGCAATGATGGGAAAACACCTTCTTTTACACCTATAGTGGGTATGCCAGGTTTTTAATTGGGTAATGTAAATTCAGGATTCAAACATTGGGCAGCTCGGTGTGTGTCTTGCATGGGTGATTTATTGGAGGGAGACACAATTATTTCCTTTGATCAGTTAGCACAGAAATACGAGCTAACAGTGACCGATTGTTTTTTCCAAGTTCGGGATTATATTCAAAAATAGACAGCACTTTTGACTGATCCCTACAAATCTGACAAAGAGAGGAGGATGTTCAGTATGCTTTCTGTCAGCACTTTAGATCATCAATTGGGGGGGGGGGGGAGGGGAGTGCCCCCCTCAGATGAGTTCGATTGAATCTGTAGGGTGTGGGAGAGAGAGCTAGGTGTTAAGGTCTCCTCAGAGGCATGGGAAATATTTGGGAAAGTGCAATAAACATATAAATTTGTAATAAGATTCATGCTTTACAGTGGAATATTCTCCACAGAGTCCACTTGGCTCTGGACCGTTTGTCAAAATTTAAACCAAGGGGTATCTTCAACATGACCCAAGTGCAGAGTTTGTACAGACACTCTTACCCATTGTCTCTGGCCCTGTGGTAGGCTTCAAACATAATGGAGTGCTGTGGCCAGTGCAATGGAGGAGATTTTGGGTTTAAGGGTGGAGAAGGACCCTAACTCTCTTCTTCTTGGCCAGCCCAGTGCATTCCCTGCAGATGCGCATAAGAGAAAAACCTTTCAACATCCTTTCTGCGCAAGAAAGAATATCTTGATAGGTTGGGTATCTGACAACCCCCTGGGCCTGTCGGGTTGGTAGAACATATCTCCTTGGATTTCCTCACAAGTATGGTACACCACAAAACTGAGAATTTTTATAAGACATGGCAGCCCTTTTTGGAATACCTGAACACAGATTTATTTGCCACACTAATAAGGGCTTTTATATAACTGTAACGATTGTGTTTTACAAGTCCAATATCCAGGGAGGAGGAACTGCGAAAGTATGAGTGTCTTGTTTGGCTGAGTTGAGCTATTACTATCTATTAGTTTGTTGTTGGTTATTATTTATTTAGTTAAGTAGTTAGTTGGGGTTTTTATCTCTTATATTTTTCTACATATATTTATACATTTCTACATGAGAGTGGGTTGGTTTTTTTTTACTTCTTTTGCACTCTTTCTTTGTATTGTTTTGTAAACAAACATATCAATTTAGATTCCATCTATCTTCCTTTGGAAAAAGAACCGGAAATGACATCACCACCACTTCACCAGAGACTCTCACTAATGATGTGACCTAGTCATGGTGACGAAATGTCTGAGAACAAACCTTTCAGCTCAGCAAGCTAATTTACATAATAATCTCATGTATATAAAATATAGGTTCACGGGATTTAAGGATTGGCAGCTAGGCCTTTATTTATTGCCCATCCCTGACTGCACTTGCTCGCGAGCTGCCTTCTTGAACCACTATAGATCTTACAGTGTAGGCTCACCTGCAGTGTTGTTAGGAGAGAGTTCCTGGATTTGAATACAGTGACAGGGAAGGAATGGCAATATAGTTCAAGAGAAAGATGATTTTTAGCTTGGAGGGAGATGCTTAGTTGGTTGTGGTAATTTTTATGTATCTGCTGCTCTTGCCCTTTTTGATGGAAGGGGTTGTGGATTTGGAAAATGCTTAAAGTCAGTTGCTTGTGCATAGCCCACATGACTCCCATTGTACATTGGTGGTGAAGTGAGTGAATGTTTCAAGGTGGTGGATGGGTGCAGATCAAGCAGGTACTTTGTCCTACATTGAGCTTCTTGAGTGTTGAAATGTTGCTTAAGCTTCACTCATCCTGGCAAGTGGAGCACATCCCTTCACAATCCTGTTTTACGCCTTGGAGATGGGAAGGCAGGAGGGGAACGGGAAGGAATGATTTGTGCCAGTAAATGTGCAGGAAGAGGGCTGAAGAGACTAGGAAAGCAAAGCACTCATTGGGTGGATAGTGCTGGAGGGAGAATTGAGTAGTGTGGGGTGAGGAGCAAATTCTGAGATCAAGATACCTCAGCAGGATTTGGAGGAATTTAACCACAAGAAAATTGAAAAGATTCTGTTCCTCGATCAAATTGTCATGGCAGTTAAAAATTGCAATTGTGTCAGAATGGATATGACTGGAGACCAGTTTGTACATTTAAATAATGATCCTCTCTTTTTGGGAGGTGATCCAGGCACCTGCTGAAAACAGCCATCAACATTTACATCCAGTGGGAAGACGACAGGTTTGAGGGAGCAAGTCAAAAGCCTGTCAGGTTGGCAGGATTAAAAATCAGGCCTGAAAATCTGCACCAGAGCAGAAGGGGTAGTGGGATGGCTGATTAGCCCAGTTAATTAGACTACTATGATGTGGATCAAATTAGTGAGAGCAGCCAGAGTTCTAACATTGTTCCAGCTGAGGTAGATGTGGGGCCTGCCTCCTTGCCCTAAACAGAGCAACAGTCATGGCACTTTTGGCAAACAATTGCCTACGACTGCATTTTGGCAGAAACCTCAAGAAGAATAATCGAGGTCATTTCATTATCCAGGCTGGGCACATAAAGTTCCACACTTGAGATCATTGTACACAAACTGACTACACTGATCAAGCCTTAATTCTATACAATGAAACATTTCATACAATATTATTGCTCTGTATTCCCTCATACAATGGCCTCATCCAAGAGAAGCTGAGAATTTGTACTTTTTAAATCCAGCCCTGCCAAGTGAAGTCTATTTTTAAACTAAGGAGGTGTTTTTACCGATAGAATCCCTTCGTTTCTTTCACAGTGAAGCCAAACTAGAATTGGTCACTTGCAATTGTCCTACATATGTTCAAAATACAGTGGGACTTCTACCACCTAAAAATATTAAACACACATCCACATTGGCAAATGTTTATTATTGTTACAACTACCTTGTGACAAAGAGATTATTTGTTTTGTTAGACTCACCTCTTTCATTAGCCAGGAATGGACCTGGTCCTAATGATAATATTTCAATAATAATTTATAAATTGTTATTGTGAATTGCTAAATTTGAAACCAATGTCTAATAGTGTAAGAGATATTTCAAATGTTTCTGAAACAGCAGGTTAAGGCTTGTACACATTGCCACACTGTCAATCTTAAAGCACTTGTGCTGGGATTAAACTCAGTTTTACAAATTGCAAGGGGGTGTTTTTGAACTGTGCTGGTATTCAACAGATGACTGAGTTAGACGGTAGTGGGTTCAAGTCCCACTTCAGAATCTTGAATACAAACCTAAGTTGACCCGAGAAATACTGAGGGAGCGTCATGTGATTAGAGATGCTGTCTTTCAGACGAAACATTAAACTGAGTCCATTGTCTTAGTTGGACAAAGGAAATCAATTAAAAATTCAATTTATTTTATCCATTGGTGGAGTTGTAAGGCCTGGAGATGACTTGCTCAACATACTGCCTCCACTAGAAAATATTTAAGTGGTGGATGGAGGGGGAAATAAAAATGGACAAAACCTCAAAATTGAAGGCTACAACAACCATTCAGGGAATAACCAAACTTCTTCAAAAGCCCACAAGGAGGTCACTTTGCCCCAAAGAATGTTGCATGGTACATTAAGATAACATATTTGCTTTAGAAAGATGGTTTCTCTTTGTTTTGTCAGTGAAGTGCCATTCACCTTATTGTCTGCTTAGCTCTCATTTCTATTTGCATCAACCTGTGCAATAACATTCATGATGTTTAACTGAAACTTTCAAAATCCCTTCAGTGGCAGAGATAATGCCCTAGTGTCTAATAACTGAGGTGGGTAGCAGGAGGCAGGAAAATCCTCCTCTGTTCACCTGTGTGGGGAAACATGTCCATAAAGGATAGGAGCTTCAATGATAGGAACTGGTTCCGGGTGCAAGCTATAGTCGGACCAGGAAATATGGGAAAGAGGTCAAACGTTGATGGTTATCTGAAAGACTGAGGTGAACTGTCTAAAGGATCCCCCTTGTGGGACTGCCCCAACTATAATGAGAAAAGTAACAGCTTCAAGCCTGTACCCTTGTTCACATGCCCTATGCCAGCCCCATGCCATTTCATGCACCCATACCAAGTTATGCCCCTCAACCACTCTCATGAACCTTTGTGAGTCCTTTGACAACACACACTGCTCCATCCAACACCCGCACTCCCATGGCACCTTACGCATTGCCATATCAAGCTATGGCACCTCCTTGCCCTGTGGCTCTATATTACACTGTACCACTGAACCTTCTTAACAATGGGATGTATAAAATAAAGTTATAAAAAACCTCATATATCCATTACTTTCCATCATGTTTAGAAGTAAGTCATTTTACTACAGGGCAAAAAAGTGCCAATCATCCAGACAATTTCAAATGTCAATCAGCAGAAATTGCAAGCAATATGGAAACTCTTAAGCTTCTGAAAACAAACACTATGCTATTGACAGCAGAGATTAGAGAGTCAGAGTGGTGATTGCCCTGCAGTAAAATAATCTTCTTTAAAACCTTCTATTGAAAAGAATGCTGTCAACATAAGATTAATTTGATTCTACACTTTGTAAATTAGGTCAATGGGCACAGCTTGGCAAAAGGGCTTGAGTCATGATGGGTTGGTAGGGTGCATAATCTGGCACAGGGATCATGAGAGTCCTTGGAGGAAATTGGGAACCACGGGGAGTGGACAGCTGAGGCATAGTTTGCCATGGGGAGACATGAGGAAGAAAGTTTAAACTCACCTTCCACAAGGTCCCTCATGCAGTCCATGGTCCCATGGCACACTGAGGTGCTTTGAAGCACGACTCTTTAATAAGCTGGCTAAGGCCAGGATGAAAATTGCAGAGGAGTAGGCCATGTCTATATCCATAATGGCATCAGACAGGTCAGAAATGCTGGGTACACTCAAACCAACCCAAACCCTTAAAAGACACTCCTGAAAACTGAAAATCCTCACAAAGGAGTCGGGAATTCCAGATTCAGAATACACCCATCATTTTTAAAGGGCGTCCAGATGAAGTAAAAATCCAGGCCAATATATTGAGCAAATTCCACCTTTCCTTTTGGAGTTAATAACAGAGATCTGGGTCAGGGCATGCAAGTCTCTCTCTTATTTAGTTCCTCTGATTCGAGCTGGTCTCTGTTACTTTACATCCATGGTGTACTGGATCCACTTTTCCTTACCATCCACAGTCATCCCATGAAAGGATGTGCTTCAAGAGGTCCCTGACATACTCATTTTGTGGACACTGCCCAGGTGGTCGAAACTTCCAATGAGCAAGTCCTGAACATCTGAACCCTTTGAAAATGATCCCAGAGTTGGTGACTTACCTTAATAGTTAGCCAGGGAAAGTTAAAGGGTTTAAAATCTGGGTATCCTCTTGTCTAACCATTCTACTGACATCGCCACACACAATTCACACTGACCCCTCAATCACTCACACTGACCCTCTCTCAAACACCCAAACTGACTCACACCCCCCATCACCTGACTCCCCCTCAACAAGACGCCTGAACACTTCAACACCTGATTCCCTTCCACCCACCAAGACGCAACTACTCCTCTGATACTTGATACCCTGGCCCTACAAACCAAACTACACCCTCACCCATGTGTGCGCCAACTTATGCTCTCACTCACATACCTGTCTCACCACTCCCTGGCTTAGCTAACACCTGGCCCTTTACACATCTGCCATCCTACTCCCTCATCTGCTTATCTGGACCCTATTCCTTCATCCCACTGGTGGCTTACCACCTAACCCACATACCTGGCAATCTAGTCCTCCTACCATATTGCCCCTCACACACTTATGTGATACCCTGGCCCTCACCCTCCTGGCACCCTATCCCCCCTTCATTAACCTGCCACCCCAGTCCCTCACCCACTTGGCTATGACCCCATCCCCTTTATCACATTCCACCCTGCTCCCTCACTCATTTAATTTATTTCCGTCACTTTGTGAAAGTGCTGTTGGGGCCTTTAAACGCTGGGAAGTGACAGTTAATGCTTTAAGAAGGGAAGTGGATGTTTGGATCAGATACATAAAGCACAGTAAAAAATAAATAAAAGAAGTGAATTGGCAATCTGACATTCAACAGTATCAATATATACTGAGAGAAACAGATTATTACTTATTGTTACATTTGTACTTTGGATCCAAGTAACAACAATTCAACTCTCATTATCCATTCTTAGTCATCGTTACAGTCTTAAGAATCACATTTGCTTGGTTTTAGAGTGAAGTGAGGCATTGAGTAAAGTGACGAGTTCCCTGTTACTTATTGATACCGAAAAACCAGTTTCAGTGATTGTTTGCGCTGATGCTATGGAAAATAAAGAGCATAAGGGCATGTGAAGGGTTAAACATGAGGACTGATGGAATGTTAAAAGGATCTGTAAAATGCATCATCAATTGGGTATAGAACAATAGTGGTATAATTATGTTCATTAGGAAGTATAATTAGGTTAGTTACCAATGGCAGCATAATCAGGTTAATCAAAGCACGTGACATATAAGTAAATATTAGCATGACGTAATAGGATCATCCTAGGGCTGAAGACCATTGTGGCAGATGTAATAGTAAATATCTAATCGTAATATAATAGAGTAAGATTAAGCTTGGAGTAGGGAGACAATTGTGGCAGGCGTAATAATAAATAATCGCTATGTTATGAATTAAGTTTGAAGTAGGAAAAACCATAGTGGAAGAAGTGAAGAGATAACATGAACTAACATCATTTTTTTGTTGCATAACTGCAGAAAGATAGCCCTGACTAACACAATTGGACATGCTGATAAACTCGAAGAAAGCATGATAACTAAAAGGTATAAAATGTAATGGACCCCGAGTTCGGGGGCAATCAAGAATTCACTTTCTGGTTGTCACAGCTTTTGTTTGCAAATAAAAGATCTTCTTCTTGAAGAACTCTCCGCGTCTCCTGGTGATTCTCTACGACAAGTTTGGCGCTGTGAGCAGGGTCGTGAAGAGACCTACCCGAAAAGAGGGCGGCAGCAACAGAGCACTTCTCGGTCCGCTGGGGACACTCCCTAGACCGACAGAATAAGGGTACCCAACAAAAAGAGGTAAGCGCTTTTGCTGCTAATTCGGACTATATTCTGTTGGCTTGGGGTGGTCCTCGGGGACTCGGAGGTGCGGGAAACTGCTGGAGGGTCTCTTCGATCCAAAGATCCGAAAGGCAAGGGGTAAATTGCGGTTGAAGGAGGCGTGGAGGATTGTTCAAGAAGGCTGCGCGGTGGGGTAAGAGGTGAGTAAGGGTGGAACTAAGTCATTGGTGTTAGTAAAAATTCCACATGGTGGTTGTGAAAATTCCAAATGGTGGTAGCGAAAGTTCCACGTGGTGGTAGCGAAAGTTCCACGTGGTGGTAGCGAAAGTTCCACATGGTGTTTGGAAACAATTCACGTGGTGTACACAAATCCCTGTGGGTACCGCTTCACAGGTAACGAGGGCTTGAACTGCCAGGGCAGAATAAGTGAGGTGGAGATTGTTTTACTCACAGCACTAGTGAACCCATTTAGAATTGGAAAGCTGGCAGGTTAAAAGTAGACGAGTAAAATAAAATAATAGGGAACAGTTACACTTCCCAAAGGATCATCAGATTGTTCAGTTGTGTAAACATAAGGGCTGTCTGAAAGTTGAACTGACGAGACTTTAACCATGAATAAAGGAACTGCAGTTGAAATATTGGGGAGAAAATTCCCAGTAGTGAGAGATAATATCGTAAAGACGTCTGAAAAATGGGGAAAAAGAACTAAGAAGTTATTGACTAAATGGCCAAAAGATGGAACCTTTGATATGCACATTTGCAATGAAATGGAAGGATTAATTAAAAACTACAAACCGAGAGATAAATCTAAGAAGAGGCACCAAAAGAGGGACCAGGAGATGGAGATTCTAAAACTTTTCAGGAGAGAGGGGGAAGAGCTGAGAGAGGTTTCGCAGGCATCCGTTGTGATGGGGAGGGGGGCCAAAGAACAAACCAAACCGTCACAGGAAATAGAGAGGCAAGAAAAAGAACTCTCCCTATACCCAGATGTAAAAGAACTGGGTAGACCCCCACCCTACTCAGACGAAGAGGCTATGAAGCAGTGTCCCGTGAAAAAGGGAACGGTAGAGATCAGGGGAGAGTTAGAATGGGAGAAAAGTAAAGAAGACAGGAATAAACTGAGGGAAAAGAGAGAGGCAGAAAGAAGAGAAAGGCAGGAAGAAATAGAAGCTGTACAATGTGTACAAGAGGAGCTGCGGCATGAGATTGACGTACTACGTATGCTAAGGGAACAAAAAGAATATAAGGAATACCTGGATTGCAAGAGGAAAGTTGAGCAGGGACGAGGTGAAGGTGACTCAGTGAAGATAGAGGAGCACGTAGAAAAACAAGTGAAAAAAGGGGCCCAAATGGGGTTAGTGGGTAGGGTATGGGAGGAATTGGAAATAGAATCCGAATCAGAGTCCGATGGGGAATCATCGAGTGATGGCCTCAGTATGGGAAAGAGATCCCAACGGGGGAAGACGTTACCACCACTTATAAAAGGGGGGAGACAGCCACAATACGTTCCTTGGGGAACTCAGGATCTGGAAGTGCTGAAAAATGTGCTGCCCAATTTGCATGAGGGAGCAGGAAAGTGGATCAGGGCATTTGAAGATGAAACCACAGGGCAATTGTTGGCTATGGGAGATTTGAAGGCACTGCTGGTGAGACTGATGGGGCGCCCGAAGTTAAAGGAAATAATGGACCGAGCCGGTTTGAAAAATGTGGTGGACAATCCGATGGTTGATGGGGCCAGGTTTGATCGAGTGAGACAGAGGGTATGGCAGGCCCTAAGAGACTGTTATCCGCCCAAGATGGACTCTCAAGCTCTGAGAGGAGATCCACTGGGAGACAATGAAAACCTGGCAGCCTATTTGAAAAGACAGCTAAGAAAATGGAGGCTGGAAACAGAGCAAGACATAGAGGGCAATCAGTTGCTGACCACGATGTTCCAAAATTCCATCATTGAGGCAATGCCCTCCCAAGTCAGGTCAAGACTGGAGGAGGTGGTGGGTCTGACATCATCAATGAGCCACCAGGAATTTAGAGACCACGTAGCTCACGCAGTCGAAAGGTTCCGAAAAACCAAAGAAAAATTGTCTGAACAGCAGGAAGAGGTGCAAAGGAAACTGGCACAGATGCAGCTCGAAGAGCTTAAAAAGAAAGAGAAAGAGAAGGGAAAAAAGGTAAGAACGGACTCAATAATCAACACTGGGGTGAATCAATCACCAGCTGAAGGGGGGTCCTATCGCATTACCGGACAGAGGCCGGAAAATCCCATGCCAGCAACGGAGGTTTTCAGAGTAGCTTTCCTGCAAATGCCGCACCCAGGGCAGGGCAAAATTAAACAGCAGCCTAGACAGAACTGGGGTCCCCAAGGACAGGGGCGCAGGAGTGGAGGATTAAAAAATATGGTAAAGAATCAGACTCAAGGGGGGCCAAAACTAGTATGCTGGGGATGCTATCAACTGGGCCACTTCAGAAGGAATTGCCCCTATTGGACCAGGACCTCTCCACCCCAAAGTGGGCCTAGATGGCAGGAATTCCTGGCAGCCACACCCCAAATACCTACAGGCCCAGTGGGACCTGTTAACCCGTATGGGATGTGCTAGGGGCACCCTGACAACCTGGGTGGGAAGAGGCACTATCCTGTAGTAATGTGGGAGGCTGACCAAAGGCGATTGTACAAGTTAGTACAGAAGGACGGGCAGACAACAGTGATGATAGATACTGGAGCTACATACACTTGCGTACAGCCTCCCACCTTCCCATGTCAAGCAAATTTGTTAAAACTGTAGGGTTCTCGGGGAAATCACAGTTAAGTCGATTTATGGTTCTAGTGAGATTAGAAATGGAAGGCAGGGAGATGGGCTTGCCAATACTAGTGTCCAAATAGACGCCAATCAACTTGTTAGGTAAGAATGCTTTGCTACAATTAGAAGTAAGATTGGAGTGCACACAGCATGGCATAAGTGTAGAAAAGTCGAATACACAATTAGTGATGCTGAAAGCTAGAGATGTTGATGTATATTGGATAGGTGACTTAGGATGTGATGTTCAAGATATCTGGGAGAAGTGGGAGGCAAAGGTGTTGACAATGTTACCTAGAGCAAAACCACCTAAGTCTGAGCTGCACTGCACAGTGATATTTGATGAGTCTCAGGATGAGGCATTAGAAAGGTGGTGGCATCAGGAAGTGGTCACTCCGCAGCATTTGGGAAGTGAAGCAATAGTAATAAGGGAGTAGGGAGTGATCCTGCAGATAAGGAGAAATGAATTCCTGGAAGAGTGGTATAGCGTGCCAGGCGCCACGCCACATGTGACATTATTAGTAAATAAAGACTAACAATCTAAAGACCTAGGGTCCATGGCTAGGCATGTAGAAACAGTTGGGGAATGGCGTATTTTGGGAGTCAGAGGATGACGGTTATGGTAAATTTATAGCATGCAGTGACATGATAGGGAACCCAAAGGAAATTAAGGTAACTCCCCAATGGAGCATGCCAGTAACTGTGCAAAAAAGTAATCAACATACAGTAATGATGAGCAATTGAACACATTGCCAGCCACTTTATGGTCACACCATGATACGGATGTGGGGAAGTGAAATCAGCTAGCCCAATGGAAATAAGGTTGAAACCGGGAGCTGTGCTGCCTAGGAGTCCGCATTATCCCTTAAAACCGTATATGCCTTAAAGCCTTCAATCCCCTTAAACGAGCCTTGCAGTCAGCCTCAGCGTTGGCTTTGCCTGATTATGACAAGCCGTTCCACCTTTATGTGTCAAACAGACAGAAAGGGTAAGCAGCTGCTGTGCTTATGCAAGAGGTAAGTGTAGGGAGACCCATACAGCCAATTGTCTACTATAGTACCCGGATAGATGAAGTTGCCCAGGGCTATCCACCATGTTAGCTGGGATTGGCAGCTGCCTATTTTGCACGTGAAAACGCATCTTCAGTGACAATGGGCTACCCTGTCATCTTACATACGCATCATGAGGTGGCAGAGTTATTGGAGAAAGGGAAATTTGTACTGACTCCAGCCAGAATATTAGCATATCGGATGCTGCTGACATTTCCCGAAATAACCATACAGAGGTGCACTACAAGGAATATAGCGGACTATGTCCCACTGGAGTATTAGGGAGAGCCCCATGACTGTATAAGGGAAGTGACTGCATTTGTCAAACGGAGGACTGATTTACAATCTGAGCCACTGCCTGATGAGGATAAAGAGTTTCTATTTGTGGATGGTTCTTGCTATAGGGATTATGACAGGAATCATGCAGAGTATTCGGTTGTAAGACAGGACCAGTCCCAGTTTAGGACAATCAAACTGGAAAGTTGCCCACAGCTTTGTTCAGCTCAGTTGACTGAACGTAAGCCATTGACAGTGGCATGGGAATTGATGGAGGGTAAAAAAAGCTGACATCTATACCAATTTGGCTAATGCACATGGCGTGTGCCACCTGTTTGGGGCAGTGTGGAAGCTAAGGGGCTTCAAGAAGAGTAATGGGGATCCATACAACACTGCCAACAGATATAGTGCTGATGACTGCAATGATGAAGCCAAAGGCACTAGCTATCATTAAGGGCCAAGCACATATGAAAGGCAGTGATATAGTGAGAAGGAGTAATTAGGTGGTGGATGAAGTGGCCAAGGTAGCTTCGGAAAGGTCCTGAGTTGTCACTGCACCTCAAAAGCAGATAGATCCAGAGCTGACAATAGAAGGCCTCATTGGAATACAATGGAGGGCAACCCTAGCGGAGCAAACACTGTGGAAGCAGAGGTGAGCTAGGCAGAATCAAGGTGGTTTGTGGACCACAGAGGAAGGTTTATGGGTTGCACCTACCCCTTTGTTGACAATTCTTATTGCGTGAGAGGGGAAATGATAAGGAAGATAAAACGAGATGGGTCCTGATCACCATATCTGCAGGTCTCAGTGGACTATATATTGTCTCAATGCAAGGTGTGTGCAGAGTATAATATTAAAACGGAGATGACGACCCCTACAGGACACATACCTGTGCCTGAATGGCCATTTAAGCATTTAGCCATTGATTACCTGAATATGATAAAGAAGGTGAGAGGGAAAAGGTATATGTTAGTGGTGATTGATAGGTTTAGCTGATGGGTAGAAGTGGCCTCATCCAAAGATGCAGGAGCAGGAACGGATGTGAAATTTCTGACGAATGAAGTTATCCCAAGGTTTGGTATACCATCGGAAATCAGCTCAGACAATGGGTCTGCTTTCATTTAAGAAGTAGTTAAGTTGGTTTTGCAGTCTTTGAAAATCAACAGAGGTTTAGGTGCGTATATCATCCCTAATCACAGGGTTTGGCAGAGAGGATCAATGGGACATTAAAAGCCAAGTTGAATAAAATCTGCGCGAGCACCAACCTTAATTGGGTCGATGTACTGCCGCTGGTGCTAATGGGTTATCGCATGCAGACTAACCGCATGACCAAATTAACACCGCATGAGATGCTCACAGGTAGATCTATGCCAGTGCCTGGGTGGAGAGGCCCATACGAAGGGCCCAGTTTGGACCAACTAAACTTAGAGCTTAAGCGATATATGCAGCAGTTAACCATGATACATGAGACTGTCCACATGCAGGAAAAGCAAAGGGAACCGGTACCTGACAACGAGGAAGAAGCTATTAAGCCCGGGGATCGGGTGTTTGTGTGGGTCTTCTGGAGACGGTGGAGTGAGCCGAGGAGGGAGGGACCTTTCATAGTGACTAAAGGCATCACCTACCGCCATTCAAGTGGAAGGACGACACGTATGGTACCATCTTAAACATTGTACTAAAGCTCTCCCACCGGCACAAACTGACTCGGAAGCTGAGGTAAGTGGGGCTGAGGCTGAGGAAATTGGACACAGGCAGATCACACAGGAAGTCAGTGCGCCACAGCAGGATTTCGGACGAGGTGCAGGTGCGGTTCTTGAGAACACTTATCACCTGGAAGTGATAGCGATGGGGATGTGGAGGATAGTCCTTCTCCTGGCAGCGGGGCTGGGGGAGGCATGGGGGAAGCCTCTGATGCCCCCCTTCCTGATGCCAGGCCTGCATACCCCAACTTTGAAACCATTAACCTGGCGGACCTGGCCGGGTGATGCCAGGGCTACTCAGGCAGAGAGACGTAAAAGTGTGAGGAGTGCAGACCTGGCTGCCTTAATGTGGATACGTGCCCGTAACAATCACTGGTACCAATGGGCGAATTATACGGCCGTGATGATGGCCAGACGAGACTGCTTCCTGTGCACCAAGGCAAGCCCCTCATATTATGTTGTCCCTATGCCCTATAACTCAACCACCTGTACTCAATGGCGTTTGCAACATTCTAGCCAACCTCTCAACCCAAATGATTCATCAACTTACACGCAATCCCACTGCCCCTTCTGGTGCCTCCTTCTCCAAGCCTCTACGTTCTATCAGCAGGATGACTTGGGAAGGCAGCATCTCCAACAGTGGTGTGGCTATAGTACCCCGTGGTCCACCAGTAAGATTAATTACACGTCCCCCATGGCTGCTTTTAAAATACGGGAAGGGTCGAGTTTTGAATGTTTTAGGCAGAATGGTTCCAAATCAGTGGGTTATTTTAAGGGTCTCTGCAGGAACACGATTGAACTTGAGGTAGACACCACGTTTGGGGCTGTCCTGAACTCTCAACGCATCCCACTGGCTGATACTTGGTGGCTGTGTGGTAAGAAAGGGGGGTTGCGCCTGACACTGCCCACCGACTGGAGTGGCAGCTGTGCCCGTGTAATGCTCCTGCATGAGGTCGTCATATCGCCACACACTCAGCTTGGCGCTCCATCACAGTCAACTCTGCGCCACACTAAGCGACGGTATGTCCCTGATCCAACGATTCGGATTGATAGCATAGGACAGCCAAGAGGCATCCCTAATGAGTTTAAGGCCCGCAACGAAATTGCCGCAGGCTGGGAAGCTCTCTTACCAGTGATAGGGGTTAGCAAAAATGTTGAATGGATTAATTACATCTACTACAACCAGCAGAGATTTGTCAACTATACTGACGATGCCCTTGAGGCCTTAGGGGAACAATTGGATGCGACCACCAAAATGACATGGCAAAACAGACAGGCCTTGGACTGGATACTAGCAGAGAAAGGCGGTGTGTGTGTGATGTTTGGGGAACATTGCTGCACCTTTATACCTAACAACACAAGCCCAGAGGGATCTTTTACTAAAGCAATGGAAAAGTTAAAGAAGCTGAGACAGGAGTTAAAGGACAATGCGGGGTTTGGTCATCAGGCTTTTGATTGGTTGAATGATATATTGGGAGCATGGGGAGCTTGGTTCGTCAAGGTTGGCCTTATTGTAGGTGCCGTGCTACTTGTCGTTGCTTTTGTCTTTTGTTGTGCCTTACCTTTTATTAAGTCTTTTCTAGTTCGCATCACTACACGGCAACTTGTGGTTATTTCATCGACTGCTGGACACACTCCCTCTTCTGACAAAGCCTCGCCTCTCTACTATTATGATCTGGCAACAGCCTCGGTGCGAGGAACATGTCCAGATGAGACCATTGACGTTACTTCTGAAGAACGCGCGGGCCTTAGATTGTGAGGGAACTTGGGTCTTTTTTCCTGTTCTGGTTACTGGAGGGATGGGTTTTTGGCCCAAGGGACCCCAGGAATGGAGGAAGAACCCTTTAAGAATCAGACCCTGAAATTCCTTTGGTCCGTGTTGGGACCTACAATGTTTTCATTGGGCACCAAGGGGTCTGGACTTATTGTTTTCTTTCTCTAGGTGAGACCAGTAGGTCTCAAAGGGGGGACTATGGAAAATAAAGAGCATAAGGGCATGTGAAGAGTTAAACATAAGGATTAGTGGAATATTACAAGGATCTATGGAATGCTACAATCAGAATACTACATCAATCGGGTATAAAACAATAGTGGTATAATTATGTTCGTTAGGAAGTATAATTAGGTTGGGTACCGATGGCAGCATAAACAGGTTAATCAAAGCACGTGACATATAAGTAAATGTTAGCATGATATAAAAGGATCATCCTAGAGCTGAAGACCATTGTGGCAGATGTAATAGTAAATATCTAATCGTAATATAATAGAGTTAGATTAAGCTTGGAGCATGGAGACCATTGTGGCAGATGTAATAATAAATAATCATTATCTTATGAATTAAGTATGAAGTAGGAAAACCATAGTGGAAGAAGTGGAGAGATAACATGAACTAACATCATTGGTTTGTTGCATAACTGCAGAAAGATAGCCCTGACTAACACAATTGGACAAACTGATAAACTCGAAGAAAGCATGATAACTAAAAAGGTATAAAAAATAACGGACTCCGAGGTTCAGGGGCAATCAAGAATTCACTTTCTGGTTGTCATGGCTTTTGTGTGCAAATAAAAAAGATCATCTTCTTGAGGAACTCTCCTGGTAATTTCTACTACAATGCTAGCTCCCAAATTACCAGGCTACTGAACTTTAATTTGCCAATTTAGCACAGTACGATTTGAACTCATATGTTTCCATTGCTCAATCAGTACAATAACCATGATACTTCTCGACTCCAGTAACATACATAAAAAAGTTTTATCTGTCTTTAGCTGATAGAAAGCAGATCATTGAACCACCAAGAGGTTTGTTGGTTCACAATGCACAATGTTTTTTTTCAGTCAAGTCCTGTATATGTGGTATCTGAGCAATTCCTAAGAGTGAATGTTCTGAAGTAGACAAAACCTGTGGTCACAAATCATTTCTCAGATTAAAGACATACCAACCTATTATTAGAACATTGTAAGGAAGAAGAAACAAATTCCTCTTTTGATTAAATTCCTCTCATTCTTAACTGTCAGCCTCAACTGGGTTAAGAGAAACTTCAAGGACAAGCAAGTGATTTTGTATAACGGTGGAATTAAAGTTGAAAAGCTTCAGGTCATTCAGTACCTCACAACCTTCAGGAAACAAGGAAGATGTTTAGCATTTTAAAACTCTTAAGCAAAATAAAATTAAATGGTGTATTTTTAAACATGAAGTCTTCCCACACATATTTCACTCATTCTAAGTTGTATTTACACTCAATTCTTTGAACAGTTTTGTACACTTATATTGAAATTGATTCTATTTTAACGGAGGAAAATGGTGTTGCTGTGACTGGATCACTGTTACAAAGGAAACCATAAAGAACAAATTTACAAATACTGCGGCAATCTACTCAATATTTGATGCTGGACATCTAAAACAAACTTGTTCAGGAGACAAGTCACTGGACTGGAAACATTACATCTTTCTCCACTCCATAGATGTTACTGGATTTCGACGGCATTTTCTGTTATTATTTGTTTGAGGAGATCCACAGTGACATAAGAACAATTTTTACAAAAGGACATGGACTTAGAACTTCAACTGTTTTCTTAAATCTTTTTGGAAGGAAAGACCTATTTGGATAAATGTGCCTCAAACAGCCAGATCGGCCAGCCATTAGTTGATTACTCATTATCATTCATTAATTGCAGGTTATTCCTAATTACAGTCAATGACTCAACTATGATCTATGTTTGTGTTCTTGGCTCTGTTAAATTACCACTGACTAATACACACCCCCTACACCAGGCAATGAAAGAAGGTGGTCATTAATGCCAAATATCTTTTTTATCTCAATATTAAATATGACACTTAAAACTGATCATTATTGACCTTGCTTTTCCAACATGCTCTTTATCAACTGTACGTGTAGGAAATGTAAATTCAAAAATCAGTGTTAACAGTGTCTTATTTTATCGAACTACACTTTTGATAAATAGCAAAACAATTGTTTCCATTCCTCTTCAGTGAAACATTTTTTTGACAGATCATTCAGTTTTGGGTCAAAAGTCAAACTGTCTGTTTGTTCACTGTTGCAAATCAATTGTGCATTTTCTTTTGCACAAGTTTAGTCCCTCCCTTCACTGGTTTCAAGGTTACCTAATTATGGAAGGCAGGATAAAGACCAATTCTGGTCTTCCTTCAAAACCTACATATCTGGTGCAGGTCACTGTGCAACACTCAGTTATGGGTTTTTAGTTATTTCACACCCTGGTCTGAGTCCAGTTACAAGATCTTGCATTCTATGTTGATTCAACCATCTAGCTTAACTTGAAGCTGGAAACATTCTGATCCACATAGCTAGCACCTCCATTAAGCAGTAAGTAGAACAAATCAGACTTAGAGGTGCATTCTCAACAAGTGATTAAATTTTGAAATTTGCATGAAGGAAGAAAGTGATTGCATTTAGAGTCATAGAGTTGTACAGCACGGAAACAGGCCCTTCAGTCCAACTTGTCCATGCCGACCAGATATCTCAACTCAATCTAGTCTCACTTGCCACACCCGACCCATATCCCTCTAAACCCTTCCTATTCATATACCCATCCAGATGCCTTTTAAATGTTGCAATTGTACTAGCCTCCAACACTTCCTCTGACAGCTCATTCCGTATACGTACCATTCTGTGTGTGAAAACTTTGCCCCTTAGGTCTCTTTTATATCTTTCCCCTCTCACCCTAAACCTCTAGTTCTGGACTCCCCCACCCTAGGAAAAAGACCTTGTCTATTTATCCTATCCATGCCCCTCATGATTTTATAAATCTCTATAAGGTCACCCCTCAGCCTCCGACGCTCCAGGGAAAACAGCCCAGGCCTATCCAACCTCTCCCTACATCTCAAATCCTCCAACCCTGCCAACATCCTTATAAATCTTTTCTGAACCTTTTCAAGTTTCACAACATCTTTCCCATAGGAAGGAGACCAGAAATGCACACAATATTCCAACAATTTCTTTAGAATTTTTCATGAGCTCATAACAGTCTAAAGCACTCCATTAAGTTAAAGTGTATTCACTGTTGCAACTAGGAAATGTTGAACATAAAGTGACTCTCCCAAGTAGACTAAGCTAGCTTTGAAATTATGAGTCAGGAGTGACAACTCTGGAATAGATGTAAGTCCAGTGCAAGAAGCAGACATGGCTCGGAATTAATAGCAGATATCCCAAGAAGCTGTGTCACACAGAAAAAAAACCAGAATTTTCTGAAAGAGTTACTTCTCTAAGGAAAAGAAATACCAATTAAATTAAGAGGGAGCATACAGTAATTTGAAAGGTTTAAACATGTTCCTAGGCTCTGCATTAGTCACAAAATGACATAATTCCCAGATACTGTCATGTGACTTTGTGTTATAGCTTGAGCTAGACATCCTCTGGAATTTCACAACTTAAAGAAACAAATTACATCATCAAAGACTGACACCTGAAGCTCAGACATACTTGCACGAAGAAAAATGATTTGTTGCACACATTTGCACAGAAACTCTGTTGGCCTTTCCTCACTTTTCTTATGCTCAACTCCCATCTTGGCCATTTGGCCAAAGATGAGATAAATTTTAAAGGGAGATGGCACCATACAAGTAGTGACACTGGACTACTAATTCAGAACCCCAGACTGGGACCTGCATTCAAATACTACCAGTGCAGATGATTTTGATTTTAAAAAAGAATCTAGAATTAAAGGAAAAAAAAACTAGTCAGACCATCTAACGATTACCAATTGTTGTGAAAACTCATCTGTTGATTTAATATCCATTAGGGAATGAAAATGCCATCTTTACTTAGCTTGGCCTACACGTGACTCCAGACTCACAACAATGTGGCTGATTCTTAGCTGAGCTATTGAGGAATGGGCAATAAACTCTTGTCTAATCAGCAACATCCACAAACTCTGAAAAACATGTTTAGAAATGTTTTGGTTCTTTGAAGACTGCAATTTTTCACAAACAACAACATTTATACACTCATGTGTCTTTTGCATAAGTTATATATTGTATAAGTCTGGATTCCAGTGCTATCTCTTTGCAACCCAGATGGTCAGGTTTATTTTCTGCCCCAATGTTTTCACATCTTTTTGTTATTCACTCATGGGTCATTGTTGGCAAGGCCAGCATTTGTTGCCCATCACTAATCACCCTTAAGAGTAGCCAAGAGTTAAGACCAGTCCTTGCTTATTAAGAGTTCCTCAGAGTAACATCCTAGCTCCTTTAATTGTCAATTACTTCATCTCCTCTCCTACGTAAGTTCAGGAATAGGGGTGTTCTTTGTTGATTGCTCAATGTTCAGTCCCATTCTTAACTCTTCAGATACTGAAGCTGTCTGTGTCAATGTGCAACAATAATTAAATGACATTCAGGTCAGGCTGATAAGTGCAGGGTATATTCTCAATGCATAAGACTTTCTCACATAAAGACCACCTCCAACAATAGAGATTCTAACTATCTTCCATTTACACTCAAGAACGCTACCATCATTGTGGCTCCACTATCAAAATCCTGGACTTAAATCTCCTCTTGCAACTTAACTGAAGCAACCATCAATATATTGTGACAAGGGAGGTCAGAGGCTAGAGGTTTTGTGGCAAGAAAATTAGTTACTGACTCCCCATAGACTGAACAAGACACAAATTAGGAGTGTGATGAAATGCTGCTCACTTGCCTTATTGAGCACAGTCCATCAATAATATATGAGATTCTCAAAACTATCCAGCACAAAGCAGTCCATTTAATTGGAATCCTATCCACCATATTAACCATTCACTTCCTCTACAAGTCATGCAGTGTGTACCATTTACAAGGTGCAATGCAGCAATTCTTCAACGGTCTTTCAACAGCACCTTCCAAATTTAGAATCTCAAATACCTCAAGACAAGGGTATAGACACCACCTCCAAGCCACAAACCAACCTGATTTGAAACTTTAATCACAATTCTTTCATTATGACAGAGTCAAAATTCCCTAACAGCGCAAGATATACCAACAACACATGGTCTGCAGCACTTCAAGAACGTTGCCCACCAACATGTTCTCCAGGGCAATTAGGGAACAACAACAAATGCCATTCTTTCTAGGGAGACATGCATCCCATGAGTGAATAAAATTTACAACAATTAAAAGAGAAAACAATCGTACCACTGATAGGGGAAGAACACAACCAGGTGCTGTAAAAATAAACATAGTTGCCAACAAATTGGATAACGGCCTTAACAGAAATCTTTTTGGCTAAAAAGGTGCTAAGGATGTGAAATTTGGAGCTGAAAGGAATGGTTGAGAGAAAGAGCACAAATGGATTTAGAGGAGAAGCTCGATAAACACATGAGCAGAAAGAGAACAGAAGAATCAGTAATTGCGGTTAAATGAAGTATGGATGGAGGAAGCGCATGAAGAGCATAAAGATGGCATAGATTTATTGAGCTGCATGAGTGTATGCAACTTGATAAAACACTCAAAGTTCCAGAGGAAAAATGTACCAAACTTACATATTCAGACAGGAAGTAGAAAGGCACAGTTGCCATAGTTCCATTCTCTCATTAGAGAGAGACAACAGGTGGTGAGTTTAACCTGAGGGTCAACATGCCTCAGGCAAGGAATGAGAGAAAGAAGGTGGGATCTTTATGATTGTGACCTCACCCAGTACAGGAATTTAACTCACATGGTTAGCATTACTCTGCATTGCAAATCTGCTGTCAGCCAACTGAGCTAAGCAACATCTAAATCCCACAGAGAAGTATGTTCAAAGCAAGCACAGACTGGACAGTAACTGTTCCAATGTTAAAATCCAATCTCCAAACCAAACTTGATTGCATTCTGGAAAGATGGGACTGCCAAACTTGCCATGCTGCTTTAACTGACATAGGAATGCTTGGTGTAAGCTTCTTTTTCACTCCTCCCAGTTCTTCCCTTCTGAATATTAGTTTGGAAGTATAATCCCACACAGGCCTTCCTGTCCTCAAACAACAGCTGCACACATGCAGTGTATTTCACAAATCACAATGATCAGGAGTGAAATAAGACTGCTTACATTCAGTTCCTAGTCCCAGGTTGCTGTGGCAAATTTGCCAGTCTTGCCAAAATTGACAGCAAATGACAAGCAAAGGTCAGAGGTCATGGCCTCTTGCACAGTATGGTACTTTCATCAACTGAGCCCTGATGGAGTAAACAGGACCAAGCAGGTGTTAGATAAGTTATTTGATTTTTAGACGGAATGTCAATTTCACTAGATGAAATCTACTTTCAGGCTAATGCTAAACCAATGTAACATTGTTTCTGCCACTAGCACAGCGCAACAGCTTCCTTCAATGGCTGCAATGACAGCTGTTATGAGTGCTTGGAATTACTTTGATGTATGTGTGTGGTGCAATACCAATAGAGTTCAACTTGACCTCCAAGTCAACTAGCCAATACTCTCATAATGTATTAGCAACTTTCCAGGAACACTGAATCTCAGAAAGATTAGGCCCGTTTACATTAACACAAATCAGAATAGAGTAAAATTTCCTTCAGAGCCAAAGGTAACTTTACTAAAATCCTGAGCTGATTGACTACTGCTGGTTAAACATACATTTGTTTCTTCCTCAAGTATAATGAGCCTCCTGTGACTTATTAACCTAAATAAGCTGTTATACTATAGGGGGTGATTCTGTCATCCAAAGCTGCCAGTGAGTACCTCTCAGGAAATCATGAGCTATGTATCCTAAGATTTTCTGCACTGGGAGTGCCAGATCATGAAATCACCCTTTATAGGTGGGCTTGAAGTCTAAATAAAGTAGAAAAATAAAACAACAAAATTTTGATGTAATTTACTAGCGTAGCAAGCAACTGAAGTAATTAAGATAGTAGATTTATTTTGATGCAGAGAAGCATGGAATAAAACTAAAAGAAATGAATAATAAAGGGAAATAATTGATTTATCGCTGAAGTCACAGGCTAATTAGCCATAAAATTCCACTTCCCACTTCAAACAAGGTTAGAGAAAGACAAGGAATTGGGTTTCTGTTTAAAGTGGTAAACGTTTCCCACCAAGAGCATCACAATTACAGTAAAAACTTTTATCACTTTTTGGGAGAATCAATTTGTCTGTAAAATCGTGAAAAAATCATGAACAGATAGTCATGTTGGCAAGGAATTGCCAATTGGCCTTTTGCTTTATGACAGAGTTTTGTTTTCCACAAAGGACCATGTAATTAGCCCATGGCTCCCATTATGTATGTGATTAATTCATTCAATTTCAGCTCATAGTCTGGAGAGTGGCAAAAACAATCACATTAAAATAAATCTCTCCCTCTTGGATCACTGGGGACTGATATAATGTGCTGTGCTTGGCTAGCTTCCAGAAACACCATCTCTATCTAAACCAAATACAATACAATTACTCAGATACTTGGCAGGGGGTTAGAATGGGTTTGAAGGAAAACTGAAGTTACAGCAAGACTACCGCTGATTCTTTAATGCTTTAGTAGTGGGTCAGTATTGTCAGTCCGTAACACATACATTTAGTGAAACAGTGGATGACTCAAAACAATGTTCTGGTGACCAAGAAATTTAATTCCCCACAGTAAAACTTTAGACACCCCAGTTTCATTTGCTCCCTAATATTGCAAATTATCTGATATGAAAGCATGGTAAAACTATAAATGGTTGTAATGACAGATTGGAATGTATTGCTCCCACTGGAGGAGGTCACACAGAATAGTGCGATGCTCTTACAGATCAATGGGTGCCTGCAATCAAAGTGCACAATCTGTGGCCAAATGCTGGATCTCCCATTGAAGGCATTCATGATCAGAAAACAGATCAAATCATTCTCAGGATCAGTTGGTTCTTGGAAAAACTGTTCAGTTTCAGTGCAGGATCATAAAGCATAAATGCAATTTTTGATAAAAGATTGAACCAAAATTCAACTTAAGGTGAAATACTAAACTGCCTCTTCTGAAGAATATTTTTAAAAATTACATTTCTTACCCATTTAGTGCCCATAATACTATTCCAAACAAACACGAATACAGGAACAGGAGTAGTCCATTCACCCTGCTGTGCCTGCCCCACCATTCAGTTATAATCATGGCTGATTGAACACTTCAGTGCATTTCAACCAGCCCAGCCCTATAGCCCCGTATGCCATTGGTAATTCGAGTTCTATTAATCTATACTTTAAACATACCCAAAGGCTGACCTTCCAAAGACTTCTATGGGAGAGAATTCCAAATGTACATAACCCATTTATTAAAAACATTCTCCTCATCTCAAACCTTTTTTTAAAATTGTGTCCCCTGGTTCTAGACTCCCCAGCAGTGGACATATCTTACCTCCATCTACCTGTCTGGCTATTTAATTATATTATGAGTTTCAATGAGATCACCACTCATTCTACAAAACTACAGAAAACACAGGCACAGTCCATCCAATCTTTCATCATAGAATATTCTCACCATCCTGGGAATAAGTGTGGTGTGTCATCATTGCAATCCCACCATAATATCATTGCTGTGAGCTTGCTGTGAACAAACTGCCTGTCATATTTCCTATATTACACTTGAAATGTTCTTCATTGACTGGAAAGTACTTGAGACTTTAGTATTTTTGAAAGGCATGCATAATACCTATTTCATAAATGTAAGTATTTTTTGCTTTGCAATCCATATTCCAATGAAGCATTATTTTCTTAAAATTGAAAAGCAAACAACAAAGTTTTGCCTTGGTGTCTTTCTCTCATTCTAAGTGTATATAATACTGGTGCCAACTGGGTTGCTGATCAATATAATTGCCACACCCTATACCACACAGGAGTATACCCGCATACAGTCAAAACATCCTCCTCCCCACCCTATGGCTTAACATGTAATATTTTCAACACAGTCTATGCAAATAGGGGAAATCCATGTTGCTCACAGATTCATTTATCTTAACAGAATCTTCAAGACACTACTTGCATGAAGAGTTAGTTAGCTCAGTTGTCTAGCCAGCTGGTTTACAAAACACAATGATGCCAAAAGTATACGTTCAATTCCTGCACTGGCTGAGATTACTATGAAGGTCTCTCCTTTTCAATCTCTCTCTTTGCTTGAAGTGTGGCGATCTCAGGTTAACTACCGTTAGACCTCTTTCTCGAATGGGAGAGCAGCCCTATGGCCGAATAGGATTACAGTGATGTTTATTAGTGCATTTGATTGTTTTTATTGCCTGGAAGCTAAACTTCTATCATTGTTATGATGTTCATTTAGATAAGCAGGCAATCTGTTTCTCGACCTTTG
The DNA here is from genome assembly GCF_047496795.1 of Chiloscyllium punctatum. NCBI lineage: Eukaryota > Metazoa > Chordata > Chondrichthyes > Orectolobiformes > Hemiscylliidae > Chiloscyllium > Chiloscyllium punctatum. Next base: position 20,751,137 of record NC_092777.1, read on the forward strand.
CCAATGCCATGAGACAGTTTATTGTTCCTCTTTTCCTTTCATGCTTGCCCACTGCCAGTGATCTTACAACTTTAACACAGATTGGTGGCCCAGTGGTTAGCATAACTTCCTCACAGTAGCAGGAGCCCAGGTTCACTTCCACTCTCGGGTGACTCTCTGTGTGGAGTTCACAGATTCTCCCTGAGTCTGTGTGGGTTTACTCCAGTTTCCTCCCACAGTCCAAAGATGTACAAGTTAGGTGGATTGGGCATTGCTAAAAATTGTCCAGGGATGTGTAGGCTAGGTGGATTAGCCATGGGAATTGCAGGTTATATGATAGTGAGGGGTCGGTCTGGGTGGGATGCTCTTTGGAGGCTTAGTGTGGGCTGAATGGCCTGCTTCCATATTAGGGATTGTGCAATTCCTTGATATTAAACTGTGAAACATATGGAAAGCTTTAATATAAAATATATTTTAAAATACTTTGCATTTTAATATCTACCTACCCATTAATGATTCTGAACATTTACCTTTACTGTTTTATATATCTTAACACTATTTGGTCTACTTTCAGCAGGAATACTTTACTTCAGTGAAATGCGATCACTTTAAATTTTCACAAAATAAAGTCAAATATAAAATACCTCTTAAGACATTGCACAATAACAAGTCAATTCCAAACCTTTAACAGCATTTTCCTAATGATCATCAATAGACAGAGTTCTCTTCAAAAAGAATGGAAATTAATTCTCCAATTAACTAGATGAAAATAAGATATCATATGTTAAAAGCTTTATTGTAATAAGTGACTAAAATGGTATTGATGTTTTGCGGATAACATACTTTAAATGAGAGAAAAGTATATTTCTCTTTTATACTTATCACACATTACATTATTCATGAAATTACAGTCTTATGGCAACAGCCCACAACCATTTCCAGCTTCCAACTGGTTCAGGTTTCCATGTTCTCAACAAGTTGAAGAAAATTAATAGACTAAAACCTGTTAAGGGCCAAGCCAGACCTCCTCCAAATATTTTAAAATGGTAGCCGAGACCTTAACTTCTTATTTTAAAAGTTGATGTGACATGGGTGTTCCAGGTGTGATGCAACTGGTCAAATCACTTGGCTTTAAGCAAAACAGAATTCATTTAAACACTGCAGTTCAAACACGAACGAAAGAAAGCAGAATTTAGATTAACTTTACTGGAAGACTTAACTCACCCGATACAGCAACTTAATGAATTAACTGTTCCAATATAGTGGCATCCCCTAAACACACCCCTTGGTAAAAAGGTAAATTCAAACAGATTCTTACAGGCAGGAGGGAACCACATTTACAGAGATTTCAGTGAAAGTCATTTAGGAATCATTTACTGAAGCTTGCAACCCTCTACTACTCAAAACAATGCGACTGCTACAGCTAATAAAAACCCTAGAAAACCTGACCTGGGAGAACTGGCCACTACACCCATTATTAAATTTTTTTTAAAAAAACCTAGCAACCGGGCTCTTCAGCACCTCTGCTTTTACAACCTCTCTTCAAAAAAAACCCCAGGAGAAAATAACTTTTGTGAAGTGTCAGCATTGTCACAAGTCAATGTTAAGAATTAAGGTGTACATAGAACATGGTCATCTGCATAAAATTCAAAATTATAAAAATATTCAAATAGGCGCAACATTACTTCGAGAGTAATCATTTGAAAATTGTGCTTTAGGTACACACGTCAGATCATTAGTTCTGAGGAAGGGTCACTTGACCCGAAACATTAACTCTGATTTCTCTCCACAGATGCTGCCAGATCTACTGAACTTTTCCAGTAATTTCTGTTTCTGGTACTATTATTCCTGGGTGAAAATCAGGAATTCTCTGCCTCAGGACATTAGTTTACTCTCTCCTTACGGATGCTGCCTGATCCACTGTGATTTCCAGCATTTTTTGTTTTTAGTACAGATTCTAGCATCTGTTGTAATTTGCTCCTACATTGGGAATTCTTTGCATTTTGAGAGCACCTTCATCCTTCAAATTGTAGTGGTTAAAGAATAAGATCGATAGTCAATAAAGGCTGTCCTTGCTAAATCACAAGAATGAATTATAGAGAAGTAATATGCTCCTCATCTTTCAGTAGAGCCTTTTTACCATCTTAACATCAAGGACAGTGAAGATCCCCTGAATCTACTGATAGTCTAAGAGCTAAAACAAAGTTAAAACTGCAAATGGTATTTTTAAAACTGGATTCAGTGTGTCAGTAAAATCTCAGGACCCATAGTCTAATAGATTAATTCATCTAATTCTACACACCAGTGTTCATCATGCTATCTTGTGACATGTTTTAAAGCAAATGGTATCTAGGATATTTCTGATGAAAGTCAATTGCAGTCCATTTTCATGCTGATCACTAACCTAGGGATCATAATGAGGCAAGCTGCTGAAATGGTCTGAAGTGCGGGGGTTTTCAGCAGATGGTGAAGCACGAAGGGAGCATGGGGAAGAAATCAGCTTGACATTTCATGTCTCTTTTGTTGCCCTTGACTGGAAACGTTGTCAAATGAGCAGATTATTGGGTTTGGTGTTCAATTAGTCCACAATTAAACAACCCATGATTGATTACAGTACAGACTCCGACATGGAGCATTGTCATTTGGATGAGGTATGGGACAGCTGCTGGCACAACAGAGCTGTACCTTAGTAGGAATCAACACTTCACTTGAGAGATGTGGGGTGGGAAGTGGTTGGGGAGAGTGTAGCAGTCAGTAGAAAAGCTATTTAAGCAAAAACAGATTTAATCAGAAATAAACAACATCTTGCAAGATTTTCTTTAACTTATAATCATAAAGAAATACTTTGTTGCACTCTATGGGAAAGATGAAACCCTTCCTCACAGTGTGAGCCGTGGAATAGCTGACTAAGAGAACATAAAATGGCCTGTGTCAAACCCACACCCATCTACAAAATGATTTCAAATTAAAAACATGATTAATACAAATAAGTTACAAGATGGAAACATTTGCTCTGATTCTGTGATTAGCTAATGCATAAAAATACACATGAGGTCATTTAACTTTCTATGTGTTGAACTTCCTTCCACATGATTGCTAAAGAAATGTTCAAAAAGCAGTGTTAGGTATGAAAATCTAAAACCAAGTGTATGTTCACATGACAGACTGCTCAGTTCAGCATATTGCTGGTGATTGGACTGCACCTTTGCATCTAAGTGCATTCTGAATTCAGGCAAACAGCTCTCTCAGGCTTAAAGTCTGATTATATGCAGTTATATAAAGCAATTTTTTTGCCTTTGTAATGACACAGATTGTGCCAAGCAATCCAGGTGTGAAATTGCCTGAAGTGCACTTAGGCAATGTCAGATAATGACAGGAGGTTGTGTTCTCTTCACAGTGAGCAAAGCATGGAGCAAGCCATAATGTTGGGTCTAATATATTTTAAAGAATAGTTCTGCCCAATTCCCCATATATAGATGCCAGCGATCCCAGAGAGCATTTGCCAGGCATGCTATGTCCATTGCCAGACTCCTGAAACTAACATAAAGACAGTTTTTGAGAAGTTCAAAGTTCTTTAAATGTCACTTCAAAGAAAGGGTTGCAGTTTGACAGCTTCACAGAGCATAGAGCTTATTATAAATCAAGAGAGTGCTGACACCAAATAGTGTACCTGCATAGAATCAATGCTGTTAAAGGCATCAGTGGGGCAGATTCAAAGTCAGCTCTGAGAGGCTAAGTACATAAGACTATAAGAAATAGGAGCAGGAGTAGACCATCAGACTCCTTGAGCCAGCTCTGCCATTGACTAAGACCATTGTTTATCTTTTCTATGGACTCAGCTCCACTTATTCCCTCGCTCATCATAATCCTTAATTTCTGATCCTCAGAAACCATTGTCCAGGGTTGGAAAAAGTAGCCCAGAAATGGAACAGTCTTCAGTTGTCTGCCTGAAGGCAAGTTAAGCCCATTGTGCTTTGGTAACCACCATGGGTAAGAGAAGGGGGCAGGTCCCAGATACACCCCACCCAGAAAGGGGGATCAAATTTGAAACAATCCAAAGCACAGCAATTATCCAGCCAACTGAGTCCATCAGTCTTTCAAGAAGTCCTAGTTGTTGTAACAATATACACTTGAACCTGTATATTGTGGTCTAGTGCTGTGGACAGTAGTGCCCAAGACCAGACTTTCTTGCCTATGGAGTAAAGAATGATACTTTTGCTCAATTGCAATGCTCCATGCAATCTAGTGCTGAAGATGTGAAGAGTAAGCTGCTCAAAGTACCACTTTCTACTCCAATTTCTGAAAAGAGCTTCATAACAGTCTCCAGGACCTGAATTTGCTTGAAAATTTGAGCATCCTGCACAAGGCTGCTGAAAATGATAACCTATTCTTCAGTTTTTTTTTAAACATTTAACTAATGTTATCTAACTAATCAAACAATGATCATCACCTGACTTGTGAAAGTTTGATAACCAATTGCAGTAGTAATCTTAATTAACAGAAAGTCTAAAATTCATGCAAAAACCACTTTGAACAAGGTAAAAGAATTTCAAAAAAATCAGGGAGGAGAAGAACCACAAATGAGTTGATCTACCAATCAATACATCATTGCATCTTGCAGACAGCGAACATTTGACGTGAATCATTCACACGCTATTTCACACAGGGCACTGAAGATAATTTCCTGCACTTGTACTCATTGCAGTTTAGAAGACAGAGGAGATCTTATTGTAATATGTAGGATAAGTGACAATCTTCTTTTTTATGAAAAGGAACTCTGCATTTTTGAGAAGAGATTCTGATCAGGGCTCCTTCAGAAACGTGGAATTGTAGTTGCGTTCTAACAGCTTTTTCATAGCACGGAACTGGCCGAGGGAGACAAACCATACCCTGTTTTCACAGCAATCAGTTGTCATATTCTGAAATTTAAATCTCCTTACTGTCACTTTGGCACCTGCTGTTGCTGAGGGAGTGAGAAGGCAGCACAGATGGCATTAGTGGTGTTGAGGTGGGTGAGTGCAAGTGGGGAAGACGTTGCAGTCAATAATGAGACAGTGGTGCAGCATGAGCCTTGGTGGGAGGTATGTGCAATAGCAGAGAGAGAGTGTGAGTGTGAGGTATCAGAGGGAAGAAGGTTGGTATTTAGCTGGCAGAGTGGAGAAAGTTATTGACCATCTTCGTACAGCCCTGAATATCCTCCAGACAGGTGAGACGGATTTAATCCAGCAACCTCAGACCAGCCTGGCATGGTTTGGTATCATGGCCTCCACTGCTGATCCTGGGGGATGAGAAAGTTCTGCCTTTGCACTGCACCATCCAGCAGGGGCTCCATGACCCTGTCCACAAGGCAGAGCATTGAATTCCTCCTGCCTACCATGTCTAGGTAAAAGGTCACAGTGCAGCCCTGGACTGACAGTGCTTGCCCATCTTTCAAAGATGGCATCTGCACTTGGGCGGCCAGTCAATTCCAGGATAACAAGTGAGTGACGAGTTGTTCTGGGAATAGTTAGGGAGAGACAGGGTTGAAATCGACACAATAGTGCCATAGGAGCAGGAACTAATTAATACAGAAGACTTGAGAACATTCAATGAAAAAGCCTGTTCGGCTAAGGTGACCAAACACTCCAAACTCAACTCAACTTGCATTTCACCAAAACCCATAAGATCGAGCCTACTGTGTCAAGACTTTGTGCAAGGAACGTTTGATTGTTACATAATAGGACTTTGCTTCAATCTCTCCAATGTGCAAGGAATTCTTTCTTAAAATTTTGGTGAAAGTACATTTGTTTTCAATAAAATATTTTTCATTGACGTATTACCATCATTCTCCTCTTCAGAAATGATGAATGTCATTTACTGAAATGTCCTGATTCTGCATCTTCATCCAAATTGACAGAAGAATGTTTCACAGTTGCCAGATGAAAAATAGACTCAATGCATGAACTTTCAATTGGTGAAGAACTGCATAGACCTGAAAATAGTTCACTTCAACTTTATTGTTCGTCCACTTCAAGGCAATGTGTTGTTCTAATGCTGCCAATTGACAGTGACACTGAAAGTGCAACTCCACATGTGCAAGAATTGCTCTCCTCGTGGCAAAGCAGAAATAAATATATGTTTAATGGGTGAACAAACAGCAGCATTATCATATCCCACAAGAAAATGAAAATAGTCAGAAAAGAAGTATTTTCAAGTTGGCAAGCAATGATAGTGGAAAACCAGAAGGGCCAATGCTGAAGTCTCACTGGTTGGACATTGTTTGGATTCCCAAGGCTAGAGGGTGATTAGTAGGCATTCTGGCAATGACATATCAGCATCCCCAACATCTGAGGTTTCAGAGAGTGCTAAGGCCACCTCTTGGCAGAGGGAGTCTCTGAAGAGAAAGTCAATGATTTTCAATTCAAAATGGCGACAGCTGCAATTCCATCAAAACAAAGGGAGCCCCTATCTGTGGATAGCCAGTGACAGCGGCAGTCGCTTGACAGCTCTGACACATGTGACAGATTTCGACACTAATATAGTTGAGCACTAACTCAACTACTACCGCAGTCTATCACCAGAGACCACCTCCTGGTCATATTTCTGCCTCTGCTGGGGTCCAACAAAATCATCGCAATCGACAGACCCCGAATGAAAATTCCCAGAAGCTGATGTCAAGTTTCAGATTTCAGAAACATGGAAAATAGGAGCTGGCATAGGCCATTCAGCCCTTCAAGCCTGCTTCACCTTTCAATGTATCCTGGATGAACATCCAACCCAGTATCCTGTTCCTGCTTTTCCCCCACACTTTTATCTCTTTAGTGCTAAGAACTATATCCAACACCTTACTGAAAATATTCAATATTTTAGCTTCATTCACTTTCTGTGGCAGAAATTTCTATACACTCACCACTCTTTGGGTGAGCAAAGTTCTCCCCATCTCAATTTAAAATGGCTGACTGAGCATCCTGAAACTGTGACCCCTGGTTCTGGGCTCCCTTGTCACTGGGAACATCTGCCTGCCCCTAGTCTCCTCTTCAACAGAAAGCGAATTCTATCTGCGAAGTATAGAAAGTGAGGATTGCAGATGCTGGAGATCAGAGTTGAGCTTGTGGTGCTGGAAAAGCACAGCAGGTCAGGCAGCATCCGAGGAGCAGGAGAATCATCTGGAGAATTCCTGATGAAGGGTTTATGCCCGAAACGTCGATTCTCCTGCTCCTCAGATGCTGCCTGACCTGCTGTGCTCTTCCAGCACCACATTCTCCACTCTACCTGCTAACTCTTTGCCCAGATCCTGCCTGACCTGTTGAGCATTTCCAACTTTGTGGCATTAAGATAAACTTGTTGGTTCAATAGGACAACTTAGTGCTATAACCAAGTAAAGTCCACAAAAGGAGGAAGCACTGGTGTAAATAAAATCAAATTCAAAGAGTGTAAATTAAGAAACAAAAATGAATATAAATGATAAATCAAACTGTACGGACTGCTGGAGGACAAGCTGAGAGCTGGTTCAAAACAAAATCAAAAAAACTGCAGATGCTGGAAATCATTTACAAAAACAGAAACTACTGGAAAAACTCAGCAGGTCTGGCAGCATCGGTGGAGGGAAGGGGCCCAGTAAACCTTCTTCAGAACTGATTGTAGCTAGGATACCGTTGGTATAAAAGTGTTCAGGATGGAGTGGAAGGGAGGGGGGACGCTTAAAGAACAGGTTGAGATGGTACCTGAGACAGACACACAGTTGGGCATGCAAAGGTATTGGTAAAGATCAGCCTGGGAGAAGGTATAGCAGCCCATGTGATGATAAGGCCTTGTGTGTAAGGATGGGGGTAAGGATGTGGGAGAATGTGCTCAGGCCGAAAATGATTAAACTCTATATTGAGCCCAGATGGCAGAGTTCCCAAATGGAAAACAAGGTGCTGTTCTTTCAACTTACATTGAGCTTCGCTGGAGCACCACAGCAAGTCTGAGACAGAGATGCTGGCCAGGGAACACTGTGGCGTGAAGTGACAGGCAACTGGAAGCTCAGGATCCTTTTTGCACACAGGACGTAGGTGGTCTGCAAAGCAGTCGCCCTGACTACATTTCATCTCCCCAATGTACAGGAGACCACATTGTCAGCAGCACATTGTTTGAAGTGCTATGATTCAGTTCTCTTTCTCCTTACTTTTCAACCTTGTTCAGATCCTGTAATACGGTCCTTCACCCTTTTCTTAGTTTTCTTAACTTAAAAGGTTAATAAGTGTAAAAATGATGAATGCCTCAGTTCAGGATAGTGACAGCAGGTGGAAAGCCAAAGTGAAACAATACCTACACCCAAAAATTGATCTTTTCTGTCAAGTGGTAAGACAACAAAGTCAGCACACTAGCACATGGATAAATGGAAATATTCTCAAAATACAACCCAATGATTGGAATTGAGCATTTTAGCTGATTGTCAAACAAAGCATTTTCTATTACTTGAGAACAGATGAATTATCCTGTCAGAGCACCCAATGGTAGCATCAAACATCTTTATTTTAACTGTAGCCAAACACAGAGAAAAGCCTCCAATATTCCATCTTAACCATATATTTCAAAACCAAACCTCAAACAAGCATTTCCTTATTGCATCAGTGTACCATTTCCAATATTTCTATTTCCTGATTCTCTGAGCATGACTGACAAACTGAGGCAAATTGGGGCTAGTTTTCTGCGGTAGGTAGGCAGACATATATAACTAACTTGACACTGTTCAAACAGGTTTGAAGGTACAACAATTGTGGCTGGCAGAGAAAAGAAACAGTTTATCAGAATGTGAAAGAGCCACCAAGGCCCTGGGTCATTACTTAGGTAATCCTCTCATTCTGTGAAATGTTGCTTTTTGAAATCAACCAAAAACGAACACCTTTCAGATTGCCAGATCTGTCACAGAAACACAAAATACATCAGAGTTGAAATTGATGCAACATTTTCTGTTTTTCAAAAATAACACAGCGTGGGCTATCATAACCTTAGATTCATAGTCCTCTAAATGATGCTGTCAGTATACTTCAAAACAAATCATTACATGTAAAGGACTAGAGGTATTCCTGAGCACATGATTAGGCATTATATTTTTCATTTCAGTTTACATTTTGTAAAATTACAATAAATCAATGAACTGCAACTGAAGATCTGAAACAAAAACAGAATTTACTGGAGTAACTCAATAGGTCTGACAGCATCTATGGAGAGAAAACACAGTTAATGCTCCAGATTCTTCTTCAGAAGAGTCGCTGTAATTGAAACATTAACTCTGCTTTTGCTTCACAGATGATGCCAAATCTGTTGAGTGTCTCCAGCAATTTCACTTTTTTTCTTCCTAAAAAGAAAACGGATCTCTCTCCAATTGTCTGGATGGGTGTAGCTCCAATTATATTAAAGAAGCTCAACACCATTGAGAAAATAAGCAGTCATTCACTTCCTTCAACATTCACTCCCAACAACAAACACAGAGTGTACTATCTGCAAAATACACCACAGGAAATCACCAAGGCTCCTTAGATAGTGTCTTTTAAGTCTGCAACATCTACCACCCAGAAAGACAAGGTCAGCAGATGCATTCCACCATCTGTATGTTCCCCTCCAAGCTATACATCAGCCGGACTTGAAAATATGTCCCTGTTCCTTAAGGAACCTCCCTCCCTCTCTAACAGCACTGGGGAACATATGAACGGGAACATTAGTGAAGCTTCTTCTGGAATACTGTATCCAGTTCGGGTTGCCAGCTATAGGATGATTATTATTAAACAGGCGCGGGTTCAGAAGAGATTTATTCGGATGTTGCTGGTTATGGAAGGTTTGAGTTATAAAGAAAGGCTGGTTAGGCTGGGACTTTTTTCACTGAAGCGTCAGAGGTTGAGAGGCGACCCGATAAAAGTTTATAAAATAATGAGGTACAGATAGAGTTAATGGTAGTTTTCTACTCCCTAGGATGGGGGATTTCAAAACTAGGGAGCATATTTTTAAGTTGAGAGGTTGAAAAGAAAAGAGATGAGACAAATTGTTTTTACACAGAGGGGAGTTTGCAAGTGGAATGAACTTCCTGAGGAAGTGGTGGATGCAGACACAATTATAATGTTTAAAAGACATTTGGATAGATACATAAATAGGAAAGGTTTGGAGGGAAACAGGCTAGCAGCAGGGGCAGGTGGGACTAGTTTACTTTAGGATTATGCTCGGCGAGGGATGGTTGAACTGAAGGGTCTGTTTCCATGCTGTATGACTCTATGACTGCAGTGTTTTAAGAAGGCAGCTCACCACCACCATCCCAAGGAGAATTAGGAGTGGGCAAATGTTAGCCTAGTCAGCAATGTAAATATCCATGAAAGAACTCTTAAAGTTATTTCATGTTTCAAAATGTTCCCGAATACCACATAATATTATTTTAAACTAGAATGGTGGGTCTCTGTGATCTTAACCCTTTTTAGTTTGAAATAAAATCAGATGTGCATGGAGACAATTAATTGCTAACAAGTCAGCATCCCTACTCTGGGTAGGGGACTAGTTAGTTCAGTTAGACAGATGGCTAGTTGGTGGCACTAACTACAGTTCTTGTAATGGCTGAGATTACTACAAAGAACTCTCCTTGTCAACCTCTCTACTTGCCTGAGGTATAGTGACCCTCAGGTTAAACCACCACCAGTCATCTCTTTCTAATGGGAGAGCAGTCCTGTGGTCCAGGAGGACTTGGTGACATTTATCTTTTATTATTCTGAGTGTACTTTATACTGTTAATGGGTTTTAATGACCATCGAGATTTGTGTGGGTGACAAATTGTAGAGTGGAGGATTTACTCGCAGGTCTCAACCGGTCAGCCTCCCTCCCAGTTTTCCGGCAGATGTCATCATCGACAGCCTGGTTAACAACAAGAAGAGGCTTGGAGAACCATAAGGCAGCAATTCCCATGGAGCCCAATGGAGCACATCTCCCAGAGCTCACCCACAAGCAAAGGAAGATACTTTATTTCTTGAAAACAAAAGGACACATCATTCTGAGCCCAAACACATGTAACGCCCCCATGGCGACCCTGGGATAAAATTGCAGCTGGATCCTATTGTGGGTCGATTAAGTCACTTGGCTGGTTTCCAATATAGAGTGATACTAGGAGTGTGGGTTCAATTCCTGTACTGGCTGAGGTCACCACAAAGGTCCCACCTTCTCAACATTAGCCCTTGCTGTAGATGTAGTGAGTTTCAGGTAAAAGCCACCACCAGTTGACACTCACTTCATGAGGGGTACAGACAGGAAGAAATATACCCCCTTGATGGAGGGATCAATGATCAGTGCCATACATTTAAAGGTAAGGGGCAGAAGATTTAGAGAAGATGTGAGGAGAAAAGATTTTCATCCAGAGTATGATGGGAATCTGGAACTCGTCACATATAAGGATGGAAGAGCCAAAACATTTAAAAATATACTTATGATATCAATGCACTTATGATATCAATGTATGAGACTTTGAGCCAAATACTAGAAACTGGGATTATAATAGTTTGGTGTTGTTTTAGACCAGCATGGATGCAATGGGCCAAAGGGCCTTTTACCATGTTATAAATCTCTATGATTTGATGACAATCTCCATCTTAGAAGAAGGATTCTGCAATCTGTTGAAGGGTATCTCACTCCCCCACTCAGTGTGGAACAAGTTAAATTGGAGCCCATAGGTAGGCTACCATTTGGAGTGGGATAGTTACAGTGGACATAATGACTGCCTGCTCTCTGTTTCATGGGGCAAGCAGGGCTAAAATGGCACCATCTATGAGTCCACCATGGAGTTTCAGTGGTTGTTCTAATCCTTTTAGGATGGGATGAGATGGAGCAGACACGCAGCAGTGAACTTTCACCTTACTAGTGGCAGCGGAAATGAAAGGTGTGAGATGAGTGATCCACAATTTTTCACTTCCAGCCCTGCAGCTAAAGTAAAACTTTTCTCCAAGAAGACAAAAATCACTCACTGAAACTTTCATAATTGCGGTGAACAAAACTGATTGAGAAAAACACTTCAGCTTCTCTCAATGGCTCAAAAGTAAAGGAATGAATTACTGAACCAAACAGATTACAAGTCCCAGCTAGGGATGAGTGAAGTGAAGTCAGCCAGGGGCCAATGGAGATGTAACAATTGGCTGTAAAATCACTGCGTTAGGGAGAAAAATCAGGCTGTGACACTCTCCTCATAGAATGCGTGTGGAAGTTGATGTGAACATGATCGAATACATTAACTCATCTTTCATATTCCTTGAGGTCAAATAATGGGCCAGCCTTCACCATCTGGACTCAAGCTTGGGTAATAATTACTTACATAAGGTTCCAGAGGACAATTGGTAACTTCGGTGCATAACTCAACAATGAAACAATGCCTTCAGAAAAGAGGAAACTCAAAACCTCCACAGTTCCAGCTACAATGGATCACAGAGGTTTTGCATATGTGCACTGTTAAAAGGTCTTCATTTTGATTAAAGGTTGCTGAACAAAATAAAGGACATTATGACATCATTTAAAAAGCTTGGCAAGACTTATATAATAATGGCTCATCATCTTCATCTCCCACAAAACTCATCGATCATCAGGATTATAATTCCACCACTGCCTACACAGATTCCAAGCAAGCCATCTCACGGAAGTAGTTATGGTGTGAAGAAATGCAGCATACTTAAAGGATGCAAATTGTTCTTGTGCTTAGCATCACAAGAAGACGTGCAAACATTTTCAGGAGAGAGTTAGAAAAAGACAGTGTGCCTTGACCATTTTTATAATCATTGTTTATAAACCAGGCAATAACACCTATATAAAAGCTTCAATGGAGTTATTTTTTCTCCCCTCTATACAGTCTGTGTAGGTTGATAAATACTCAATATGATCCCCTTCAGTGTTGACTCAGTGTTTTCTTAAAGAGATTTTCTGTTAATTGCTCTGTTGCCAATATTTTGTTGCTTTGTTCCATATAATCTGATCATATTAAATAGTTTTAAAACAAAGTTGCTTGTCTGTCCACACACAGCATGGAGGGCTGGATTAAAATGTATCCACACCTTCATTCTTAACAGTGGGTATACATGAGATAGGTCCATGGTAAAATATGTTGTGTATGATTTGAACATGGTAATTACATCGAGTGGACAAGGTCAGAGTCACATGACACCAGATTATAATCCAACAGGTATACCTTAAATCACAAGCTTTTGGAGCGTTGTTCCTTCGATAGATGAAAGCTTGTACATTCAAATAAATCTGTTGGACAATAACCTGGTACCAATTGACTTCTGACCTTGTCCACTCCTGTCTGACACCTCCACATCATGTCTGTAAAGGTGGAATATAAGAACCACAAAATACCACAAGAGTCTGATATAACTGGCTTGAGCTCAAACTTGTAAGCAGATTTCTGAAGCAGATTGTGAGCACATTGAAATGATGTTGCTGAGAATGGGACAGATGTTTCACATCTTGCTACAAGGTCTCCTGAGAACTGGATGTGATATAATGCCAGTCATTAGTAAATAAATTAAAACCATCTACAGATAGGAGATAACGAGAAGACAGAGCTGACCAAAAACCTGCTGTTACTCCTCGATGTAATTACCATGTTCAAATCATACACAACATATTTTACTATGGACCTATCTCATGTATACCCACTGTTAAGAATGAAGGTGTGGATACATTTTAATCCAGCCCTCCATGCTGTGTGTGGACAGACAAGCAACTTTGTTTTAAAACTATTTAATATGATCAGATTATATGGAACAAAGCAACAAAATATTGGCAACAGAGCAATTAACAGAAAATCTCTTTAAGAAAACACTGAGTCAACACTGAAGGGGATCATATTGAGTATTTATCAACCTACACAGACTGTTCACAATTGTTTGGACACAGTAAAAAAAGTGAGAATGCCACTTTGTTTTCAAGCGATGGAAAACAAATATGCATAGTGACAACCTTAAAGAAAAAGCTGGTGGACATTTCTGGATAAATATGAATTTGCAACAAAATCTAAAGTCTGGCCTGCATATAATTACAGCAATCAAACTAATCCGGACAGATCTGTACTTCAACGTATAAACATAAAGGTAAAGTCATCATACTCCCAAAGGACTATAGTGCTGCTTCTCATTGGAGAGAGACAACTGATTTTAACCAGAGGGTCACTGCACCTTAGATGAGGGGACAGATTGAGAAGGAGTCTTTCATTGGTAACCTCAGCTGGTGCAGGAATTGAACCCACACTGGTGGCATCATTTTACATTGCAAATCAGCTGGCCAGTACTTCAAAATATGAGCTTCAGCACTCTAAGGGCACATGTTTAATAATAAGCTATAAGGCACTGATACAGTTTTGAACTTATGCTGCTTGTGTACCTTATACCATTCCAACACCTGAGGAGAGAGGGAACATGCAGTTCATGTTCTTTCATACTCACTAATGGAACAGACGACTTCCGGAGTACCGCACACTTGCTAGTTCATGCACCTGACTGTCCATTTTTTGCCTTCTGTGACAGTGAGTTTTAATGAGTTATTTCAAGTAGGGGCAGATTATGACCAAGCCCAGTTCTGTCACCTAATGTTTGCTCATGTGTACTTTCAAACAGCAGTCAGTGGAAAACAACTAGAAACCAGAAAGCTGATGTTTTTCATTGACAATTCCAATAGCATTGAACAATCAAATCAAGGGAACATTCTGTAATACATTTAAAGTACATATTGCATTTTAGAGGGGCAAGCACCAAACTAGAAAGATAAAGCAACATCCGGTATCTGATTGTATGGTGTTTCTCAGAAGTAAGCTTCACAAGATTGACAGGGGTTAGCATTGGTGCAAATATATCACTCATTCTACATGAGTGATATAGATTTATGATTTAATGTTTTTTCCTCTCAGTTATTTCATGTGACAATATACATTAATACACAGCTAGCTCAATGATCACTGTCTTGCCCATGAAGAGTTATCACTCATGGTGGCAGGAATCAGCTATAATGCTTGATAGCAGAGTGTTGTGATGCACATTCACTCTTTAGAACAATATGTTTTTCATTCATTCAAACATTGGCTTATGTTGAAATGAAAGACAGGTTTTTGAGAGGTAATGCCTGGAAAATACTTGCAATCAGTGGGAACCCAAATGGATTTATACTATACTTCTGTCATCAGAGACAAACAGAAGATCTGAGTACAACAACTGGGGCACCTGACAGTTGCAAGTTTATACAACTTGCTTGAAAAAAGTCAGGCAGAACTATTTTCCCACATACCAAGCAGTCTTGCACTTGCTCTTGCTTTTATAAAACAGTGCAGGTAACCATGGCAACTTCCTTGCCATGTGTGCCCCTAAGCAATCTGGAGTGTAAGCAGTACAAAAAAAATCATTGCTGCTACACAGCTGTGACATAAAAAAGGCTTGTACAACCTAAAACAAACCTATCCAAGTTCCATAAAACAGAACCAGAGCAAATACCATGATGAGATCTGCATCTTAGGATTTTAGGGCACAAATGCAGCTGTTAGCATGAGACAGCAAAAAGGAGAACCAACTATAATACACTCTTCCAAAAATTTGTGCAAGTATATAATTATTACACTTAATTGCAAATAATATTCCTCAATACCATAATAATTCAATGTATACACAGACTTTTCTGCCTCACTTCTGAATTTCAAACCTTCTGAGGCACACAATTTCCTTCAGTCTCGAGATACACATTTTCTTTTATTCAGAGACTGTGAAGAGAAATCAAATTAGAGGAAAGCCAACTGATCCGGACAGATTTTACTTTAAAACATAAATGTAAAGGTAAAGTCATCATGGTATCTTAATGACTTGGCAGTATAGAGAGAGAGATTTGTCAAAGTTATGAGCTTCTACAATGCTAGAGAAGGTGAGTGATATATTTTTACTTTGATGTTATTCCTACAAAAAAATGGATAACCAGGACAATGCCTAAAATGAGATAATTAGGACTTTAATAGACACGAAGGAACAGAACTAATCAAAATCTAATGGCACTTCTAGTCCCCAGTTACAATTCTATACATATAAAATAAATCCCATTGCTGACACCATTTTCAAATATAAAGCTGTAGTGAAACACAGAAACACAATGGTTTCTGTTTTAAATCAATAAACTACATACTGTACTTTGAGGCTTGATATATCATTCAAAGCATCTTTGTTGCACAACAATAATCACATAACATCCAATCCCAGTAATAATGTCCTTTTTGTTAAATTATCTTCAATCACACCTTTTGTCCAGATTTTATTCTTAGGTAGTATCAACATTCATTAATGTTTAGTTATAGACACAAAATGTGAGGTACTTTCAAACAATAATTTTTAGCAGAACATTGTGAGTTGCCCAAGGTGAAAAAGAAGTGTGGAAAATTAAAAATGTTTTTCTAGCCTATGACAGTCAAAACCCCCTGGATCAGATTCATAACATGTAGAGATCCTTACTATTTTTCTTGAACTTTGAACAGTTTTCAGTTTTAAAATAGACAAGAAACTAAATACAGATATTTGCTTTTTGAGACTATCCTGAAAGATAATGGAATTTACTGATCTAAGGGGTATTGTGGATGAGTTGACACAATGTTGCCATGGTCAGAGCAGAGCATTTAACTGGTTGGATTTGGAGTTCGTCAATCAAGGGAGGATTGATGCTCAACAAATAAAGAGAATTTTCATTAAAAATGAAACAGAGGGAGAAAACTGGGATTGACTGATATTTGGCAGGGGCAGAGGGATTTTTGGAAACTACGGGGCTGATTGCTTTTTGTTTTACTCACTCTAGTTTTCTGTCCAGTTAAAGATGTGTTGAATGTTCTGAGAAAAGAATGCAGGTATGGAAGAAAGTACTAGGTACTTCTGGAACTGTTCACATTCACCAGTAACTTCAAAATTAGAAAGACAGTTAAGTGCCTGTGAATAACTCATGACCCCAGGATCACATGAAGGCTTGTCATGCATCATTTAAAACTGTTTAATTGAATTGGCAAATTACATTCTTTTCCATTCTAATTTATCCCTTGACAATGTTTTTCAATCTGTGTGAGAATGGGGCTATGATCATAAAAGATTGGGTTTACATCATAGGTACTTCATCATTAGGTACATCATTAGGTACTTTGCCGTTTAGTTTGCCCTGCCAAAGTATTAATAAACTGTTAGGTTTTTTTAAGTTAAAAGCTTGGCATCTAAGATCTATTATTTGTAAAGTCTGGTTAGGAACAATTGGGCAAATTTTGAGGGTCATTGAATCCATTAATTTCTGTGTTGAGAATCCAGTGACAGTAAGGCTGATTTGGCTTGGCTTGGTCATAAGAAATGAAAGAGTCAGAAGATAAATATTTTTTCTAGTTCTCCTAATTATTTTTTAAAAATAACACATTAAATTATGTACCTTACATGCATGAAAAACTTAGAGTGGGCATTTAGTAGACAATCCAGAAGAAAATACAAAACAGTAACACTGGTGAATGAGACATACTAGCCCAACTCATCTTGTATATTTCAAAAAGGAATTCCACTATTACCAGAACATTCGTTCCCAAGTTTTTCTGTTTTTGAGTTGTTTATTTCCTCTGGGAAATGAACCTCAATAATGATAAGCATAAGCTGCTATATTTTGGTAGAATGAACAAGAAAGGCATGTATTCCTTGAAAAGCAGGCATTTAAATGGGTTTCAGGAAGAGAGAAATTTGGGGAACTGGGGCACAAATATAAACAGGTAGCAATGCAAGTTTGTAAGGCAATTTTTAAAAAAGCAAAATTATCAAACTTTTCTTTAAATTCACAGAGTGTGGAGAATGTGGAACTTGCTACCACAAGGTGTAACTGAGGCAACTAACACAATCACATAAGAGGAAGCTTAAAAAGGCACAACAAGGAAGGATGGATTAGCAACAGAATTTAATGGAGTTTGATAAAAGAATGTAGGTGACTCCAATGAAGCATAATTGGCAACATGGACCTGTTGAACTAAATAGGCTGATTCATGACCGTTATCTCTGCCCATGTCCTTTCCACTCTCCTAATGTGACTGATGTTCCATTCCCCTCTCATCCCCATGTCACCCTCCATGTCTTTTCATACACTCATGTTCCCACATACCCTATGTACAGCAAGCTTTATTTCAACCCGCACCTAATGAACTGGAACTCTCAGTAAAGCAGTAAAAACTATATACCTGAAATACTGGTAGTTTACTGTATTAGTGTCATCGCCGTGATGTCCAAGTAGTCAGTTGAGGGTGCAAGTGAGAAGGCTCTCCACCAGTAAGTTTTGTTTAAAGCAAAGTTACATTATTATTTAAATGATTTATGCAATAAATAAAGTATAACAGTGATGTATTTACCTCATGCAGTATGTTTCTATTTCTTAGCATGTGTTTTAACACAGATTACATGGATCTTTTGATCAACGGAATAGTTGATCAACTGGTACACTCCTGGCCCCACAGGTGCTGGTTGATAAAAAGTTTATTGTATTCTACATTGTCACTCATCTAATATGGACAGACCTCAGGAGCCACATAATAGCAATGGGAAACCATTGAAATGAGAAGAAAATTAGACTTCAAACTACTCAGTTATCAGTTTGATATAAAACCATTCAAAACAGAAAAAAAATCCACTCCCAGTGAAAGAACTTAAACTCCTCCAACTTTTTGTTCAATTCTGAACACAAAACAATGATCTATTCAGGAACCAGAAAGACAGATAATTCTTTGATAACCTCTTAAAACAGTCAATTATGCAATCTCTACATCCTGATTAAGCTAACTACTTTCCCAACTCTTCAGTAAGCTTTCTCCAAGGTTCTAGAAGTCTCTTCATCCTATCTGACAGGTTAATGTAAAAGTTCACAAAACCCACCTGATTTGACCAAAAATTCCAGAAACATAACCATTGCATCACAGACTTTATATACAGAATCAAAACCTGAAACTAACTCGAACCGTTTCCATTGATGAGAAAATATGCCTGGGGCTCTTTTGAGCAGGACATTCAAATCTTCAGTCCCTTGATCCCAAAAATCCAGCCCTCATTAGTTTCCTACCAGTTTGAAAATACGCCACTTTACCTCTCTTAGGATCAAAGTGGTTTGCCTCACACATGACCACGTTAAACTCCATCTGCCACAGCGTTTCCAATTTACTTCATTCTTCAACATCTCTGACATTTTTGGTATTTCTTGCTTCCAACGGCTGTGTTTCCTATCTTTTTAAATTTGATAAAGTCTGCAAACTTGGATATGGATTTTGCTGTTCCTTTATTAAAATTGTTAATAATAAGTATGATGAGAAGCTGAGGGCTCAAAACAAATCCCAGTGAAAACATCCCATGTTCCAGAGAAATTGCATACATACTCCTTTCTGTCACTTGCCCCCATAATAATTTCCAATTCGGGGGAAAAAACCTACCTCCCTTTCCTTGCCTTCTTATATTTGTTAAGAAGCTTTTATGTGGCACAAATCAACTTGCATTTATAAAGTACTCTTCATAAGGCTAAACTCGAGGAGCTTCACAGAGTGCTACCTAACACAATTTTACACTGAGCAACATAAAACATGTTTCAAAACACTTGATCAAAGAGGAAGTTTTTATTTTAGAAAGTGTCTTCAAAGAATTAGAGTGAGGGAGAGAGGTGCGGGGAGAGATTTACAGGGATTATGACCAAGCCAGCTGGTGTTGGAAGGAAGGAATTGGAGCCATGAGTTTAACTGGGATTTGGCAGAATCTCATCACTGAGGACAGATTCATGTTTTTCATGAAATATTCACCTTGTGACATATTGGAACCTTGTTGAATGCTTTTAGGAAATGCAGATATGGTGAGCAGTAACCATAGATACTCCTTTGCCTTCCGTAACAGACACACTCTTCAAACATTCAACTGCATTAGTCTAAAATAAATTGTCTGTAACAATGTCATGCTGTTTCTCTCTCTGTCTTTGATCAGCTCGTACTTACTGAAGTGCTCAGTCACTCTCTCATTAATGACAGATACTGGTAGCTACCCAGAACTGACCATAAACCATCATGCCGACAGTTACCTGAGATCTTGTGCAGTTTTCATAAGTGGGAAGCCAGGAGACTGAGGGACCTTCAATGCATCAAAAGCCAAGATTCAAAATCCCAACTGCAGGAAGAACTTTTGCAATTAAGCACTCTGGAAATATGAAAGCAAAGGCAAGTTTCCCAAAGCACAGGAGCCTTTTTGTATGCATTTGCATCTCACAAATGCTTAATAACACGTTGCTTTGTCAGAATGAAGCTCCCATTCTCAATTAAGTTTACCACAATCGAGCAATTTCAATTCCTAGCTCTACATAAGAAGCGTGCAGCAGGCAAGGGACTGTACTTGCTGGACTTTGGAGCATGTAGCAGCAATTTTGTCCTCTTAGGGAGGTGCTCATCCTTACCATGGTTGAAATCAATTGAGAGTATACTAAGGTGCATGGAGCACAATGGATAATGAAGTAGGGGAGGCTGGTATATAATGAGCATGGGTCAAGGAGGCATCTCTGGTGAAGGTGGGGTGGATGTGCAGGCCAATCAGGGAAGGGTAAATGGGCCAGAATGCTTCGATACCGGCTTCTGATCCAGCAGCCTAAGCATTGCTCCTACCCTTGCAGGAATGGCTGTCTGGGCACCTTTTCAATATGATGCTAGACTGCTGATGGCTTGAAAAAAAAGTGTGGGTGTTGACTCCCTGCCCAACCTCACTGTGAGATTCACAGTGCCCATGTGCATGCTTTTTGCTGCCTCTTATGGTGCAGTAGTAATGTTCCTAGCTCTGAGTCAGGAGCTCTGACTTTCAAGTTCACCTGCTCCAGGTGTGAGATGGCATGTTTGAACAGGTTGATTAATAATAGTTATAACTGCACTTTGCAGTACACTGGTAATGTTCCTACCTTTGAGTCAGTAGGTCTGGGTTCAAGTCCCACTTTCCCAGGAAATATGTCCTAAAATATGAACTGTTTAATTTAAATAAATGTTTCCTTTTACACTGATCTGAGAAACAAGAGCAGCTGATTGTCCCTAGGCAAAAATGGTGCTTCACACGTGCTGCTTCATACAGATGACACAATGGAAGATTCCAGGCCCAGTTTCAATGGGAAGGATTTGGCAATTTTGAGTCTAAAAACACAATTTCCATATAGAACTCAAAATTGCAAAACAAACAGAACCTGTCATCGGATCTCTTCATAAATCATTGGTGAAACTAATCATTTTTTATGATCAACAGCAACAGACTCAATTAACTCAGAATTGGTAGTTATTTAAGTTTTCATGATTATCTCCATTCTCTGGAATTTATTTCTCAAGCTGTCTGGTTCAAATTGAAAAATCCACCTGAAGCTGAAACTGTCAGGCGAGAAAGCATTTTAGATTGTGAAAGGCATGTTAATGCCACTGTCATAATTAATTTGCTATTTTATTGTTTAATAATTTGGCAGTTCAGGCCAGAGTCACAGTCGAATGAAATGTTTGTTCCGTGCTGCACCAGAGTGAAGGAAGATCACAGGACAGCAATGAAAACGTGTGCAACTGAAAATCATGTGAAGCGTCATTTGGGAACAACTAGCTATCAAGTCAAGTGACAGCACCTCAGGGAGCCATAAGAGCCAAGAGAAGAAGGAGGCCATTCAGCCCATCAAGTCTGCTCCACTATTCTATGAGATTATGGATGATCTGATAATCCTAACAAAATTTTCCTGCCTTTTCTCTTGATTCTCTTACTGATTAGAAAATCACTCTGAGCCTGGAATAAGATAAAATTGTCATAGATCGAGTGGATCATAAAGCTGCTCTCTGATTAGAGAAAGACGACTGGTGTCAAGGGGAGAGCTTAAGAAGTTATATCATAGTAACCTCAGTCAATGCAGGGATTGAACCCACGCTGTTGGTGTTACTCTGTATTGCAAACTAGCTATCTTACTGGGCTAAATAACCCCCTCAGCCAGGGATATAATTAATAATTCAGGCTCATCAGCCCTCTACTGTAAATATTCCACAGATTCATTACCATCTGAGAGAAGAAATTCCTCCTCATCTCTGTTTTAACCCATAATCTATGATCCTTAATCAGAGATTATTCTCTCTGGTCCTGGACTCTCCCACAAGGGGAAACAAAATTTCTATGTCAACCCTGTTGAGATCAGTTAAATGAATGCTTCAGTGCCCTTGTTCTCCTCAACCTTTCTCAAAAGATATATTGTAAAGAAACAGAGGCCAGGATTTTCCATCTTTTTGATCTACATAGATATGGCCATCAACAAGGAACTCCCTGCTCATTGTAGCAAGAATGTTCCACCCCAAATCAAGAGCCAATCAGAGACTTAAATGGTGACTGGCAGGCATCTCAGACAATCAGCTCCCATGGCAGAGATATCCTATTCCCAATCTAAAGCTTCTGACCAATCAGTGGCTGACAGCCCAGTTTGTAGTTGTGACTCATGGATGATCCTGATTGCTAGCTGAATGCAGTGTTGAAAACCAGGACTAGGAGATAAAGACAACTCTTTTTATTTGCTGGTTTGGGGGGGGGGGGGGTGCTTGGTGGTGGTTACAAGGAGATGGAATGGGTCAGAGAATTGGAGGCATGGACATTGGGGTCACTTTCTGGAGTCAAACCCCAAACCCATACCACCCTCTACCAACATTCTACAAAAGTAGCATTATTTTTTTCCAGATCATCCTTCTTTCCTTTCTGGAGGGATTGTTACACTCAGTTCACAATAGTTCTAGTGAAGACAAAATGAAGAATGATTTGGGAGAAAGAAAACTTTCCCTCTGCATTCTGGTCCAGTAATGTCCTGTGCCACAATGTGCTTTTCTATTTATTTACTGAGCTAGAATCATCAGTTGCTGATTTGTGCAATGATCTTAACTAGAAGTAATATAGAGCCCTGCAAGGCAGTAACCACAATAGAATCAGTTAAGTGGTGCCTGGGAAAGGCAAGACAAGTCGAGAAATTAGTGACACTCAGTTGATGTTGTGCCCACATTCACTTTACTGCCTGTGTTGATATGGTTAATACTTATAAGATCTCAAAGTCCATTTAATGAATACGGCCATTCTTTCTGTAATCCATGAATAGTCCAGTCTATGCTGAGGTTTATCTGACCTCTAAATCTCCTATAGAAGAGCTTTTTGAAAAATTTCTAGCACCCCTTGCATCCCCTCCCCCAAGTTCAGTCGCACCCACTTCCAAGTTTGAGAAAGAACACGTAACTATTCAGTCTTGGCATGCACACAGTTCTCTTGAGTCTAAAGGCTGTGTTCCCATTCCAAAGACTAGTGAATAAAGTTATGGACTGGCATTTCACTGCCATTACTGAGGGAATGCTGCACTCCCAGAGGTGTCACCTACAGATGAGACATAAATCCCAGCTTCCATCATTCCTCTCAGGTGAATGATAAGGATCCCACAACAAAGAGCAGGGGATTTCTCAATGTTTATCCCTTAGTAACAACTACAACAGATTGATGTATATATTTCTTACTGTGTGACTTTAATTACAAATTATGTCCCTGGTGTGATAGCCCAACATTTTCAATTTCAGAGGTGAGCCAGAAAACTGACAAGACTGCAAACTTACTTGATAATTTCTCAAGAAATCAGATCACTTTTTTAGTTCCCATTTGAGAGACCTTGCTGCGCAAAAATTGGCTACCATGCTTCCTGCATCACCAACAGTGATGACAGTTGAAATGAACATCCTTGCTAATAAAGTGTTTTGTAAAATCCCCAAAAGAGCATTAAAAAGGTACTAAATACATTATACATCTTGGCCCATGGCATTTCTACAAACTCAACAGCATCCGCACTTCAGTCAATTTTCTCTCTCTATAAATAATTATAGACTTAATTAGCACTTTCTGTTCAACTAGATGTTCATAAAGAACAATAACTAAAACATAGAAAGCTGGTGAAGCTTTGCAGGTCTGGTACCATCTGTGAAGAGACTCTGAGCTAATCTTGCATTAGTTCTGCACAGACAGTGCTGAGTATTTCCAGTATTTTCTGTTTTTGTTTCAGATTTCCATCATCCACAGTACTTTCCTTGAAATATTCAGTGAGCTCTTTTTCAGAAGTCTGTTAGCCAACATAACATAGACTCTCTAGTGAACCAGTTAATGTTATGCATTCATGTCTCCAGAAAAGAAAAATCTATGTAATCTAACTCTGTTTGAGGCATGTATATGTTACATCCGCTTTCTAGTCCTGTGATCAATGCCCAAATTAAATAACGTGCTAATGTCGACCACATTCATACTACCCTGAAAACATGAATAACGTCTCCTTACAACTTTCTTCTCTAATGAAAATACGTTCACGTTTGTGGTCTTTCCTCAGAATGGATAAGTATGAGCCTTAGAATAAGCCTTGTTAGTCTCCAATGAATACGTCAACGCAGATATGTTTGTGCCTCAGTTCCATCCATCATTTTTTTTTAAAGTGCCTGAAAGCAAACACATTAAACTGACAGATACTGCAGTTGTAAATACCTTACTGACATATGGAGAAAAACAACTTTAAACAGCAGAATCGTCTGCTGGTCACAATCTGTAACAGCTTGAATAGATGCAATATTGCTGGGCTAGACATTTAGCTCATTCCATGGGCGTGTTGGGAGAACAAAATGAACAGTGAAAAATGTAGACTGTAAATAAAGCTACTGTACCTGCCACAAAAACTTTCAAAGGTAATCAATTTTACCAATTACTAGACTGTGTATTTAGGAATAATTTGTGCCATTTGTTTCTATAAAGTCAGCTTTTGATACCTTTAATTTAAGAGTACTTTTATGGAGAAGGATTTACACACCTGATCAATGAGCCAAGTTAGAATTTGATAGGAATGTCCTGATGGACCATACAGATTGCTATTCACGGGCAAGGTTGAATAACAGTTATTGAACATTGAAACGAAAAAGTAATGTATAAAGCTCACTTTCCATTACATTCACAAGAATCCAAAAAACGGAAGATGGCAAATGTATTTGTTCTGATCTGCTACTTCCTGAAGAAGCCGCTGCTATTGCTTTTGTGTTTTATTTCTTAAACAGTATGCAGTTCTATTGCAC
Organism: Chiloscyllium punctatum; assembly: GCF_047496795.1. Lineage (NCBI taxonomy): Eukaryota > Metazoa > Chordata > Chondrichthyes > Orectolobiformes > Hemiscylliidae > Chiloscyllium > Chiloscyllium punctatum. The sequence continues at coordinate 20,776,218 of NC_092777.1, forward strand.
CAGTTAATTACTAATTATGGATATATATTTGAAATCATGAAGTTGGTGTTATACTATCAAGCCAGTGATGATTTTTTTTGCACCTAAATTAGCTGAACTGATTTCTTTTCCATCTTCATGTCAGCCAAAGCCTGACCAGCTCTCAACTTCACAACTGTCCTTCTGGCTAGGAGGAAAGAGGAATGGGATGGTAGGAACATTAATAACAACAAGCAAATCAATTTATTACAGACCCTTCAACTGTGACAAATTTTGAAAGGCAGGTCACAGGAGCGGTGTCAAGCAGCACTTGAAATTGAACCTCATAAGGAGATAATGGAAGAAATATTTTTGAAGAGAGTCATACAGGAGTTGAAATGTTATCTCTTTCTCTCTCCATAGAGCTGCTGAGTTTCTCCAGCACTGTGCGTTTGTTTCAGATTTCCAGAATCTGCAGCATTTTCCTTTAATTGTAGAGAGATAATGGGGCATACAATGACATGTAAAGTCAAAGGCAACATCTCAAGGAGTGCCTTAAAAGGAGAAAAGAGAGGTGAAGTGGTTTAGGAAGGGGATTCTAGAGTTTAGGATCAGGCAGCAGAAGCCAAACGGAGAAGTAATTAAAATCAGCGATACTCAAATGGCCAGAATTTAGAGAAGCACAAGTAATACAAAGGATTGGAGAATGAGTGGAGATTATAGTGGTAGGGAGAGACAAGACCATGGAAGATGTGAAAACAAAGATGAGATTTTCAAAATTGAGTTGGTGCTTCTCTGGTAGGTCAAGGGAACAACATGTGAACTGGGCTTCTTGCCACTTCAAATAATGGGCAGAAGAGTTTTGAATCAGTTCAATTTAATGAGGGTTAACGTGTGGAAGTGTTATCAAAGGGTCATATCTAAAGGGAAAGAAAGCATGTCGGAGGGTTTCAGCAGAAGAGGAGCAGAGGTGAGGATATAATCAGGCCACCTTACAGAGTTGGAAATGGGCAGTCTTCAATGTTTCAGCATTTTAATCTAGTGACGAGCTAAGTTGTGCAAAGCAAGGATGGATTTTAACCTGATGCTGCGATAATTGGCCAGAGCATCCCTCAGTTAGGGAAGAATGAATCAATCAGTCTCAACTCTTTAATGCTACTTAGGAAGTCTTCCACCTTAATTGTGGTGCTGCAGTGATTTACAAAACTTAGTGAATGGAAGCACTATCTAGTAAAACATTAGAATCCTAATAGAGGAATTCCTTCGTGAGCAGAGATGAAACAATTCCACCAAGCTTCTCCAAGAACAATCAAATCATTTGGCTATGGCCTTAAAAATTCCAAACAGAATTCTTTCCAGAAAAACAAATTTAAAAGGAGGATTAGCTTGTCAGAAAAATGTTCATTGACTTCTAAACGAAAAGAATTCTGTTCCAAGTGGTCAGATCCATGGTAGATTCAAAGGGGTATACTTATCACTAAAGCTGAATGGGCCCAGCCTCCCTCAAACTTATAATTCTGATGATTTTGAAATTATTGCTTTTTCACAACAGATACCCCCTTTTTTTGTCGATTTGATCAAAACAGAAAACAGATGGAGGTTTCTCTTCCAACTCCAAGCAGTGAAATATCACTTCCTTGAGGCTTAAGTCACAAAGAAGTTTAAAAATAAACCAAATCTTATTACCAAATTGCTGCCTGCTGCACTTCCTTCTCCTTTTGTAAAATTGACTTCACACTGCGCATCTGGACATCTTGATGATTAAAAATGATCACATCTCTGAATAATCATCTTCAAAAAAATGTTCTGAACAGCAATGCATTTTTATAAAAACAGAATTCAGAATTGTACCGGGATCTAAGTGAAGTGGGCTATGGTGACATTTGTGGCAGAATCACAGGAGGGTTCTGAAGGGATCTATCTAAACATTAGGAGCACGACCTGGATGTTCACATCACCCTGTCTTGTATTGCCATTCTGTCCTTTGCCCTCTCCTCCAGAGATACCAGGCTTGTACTTCAGCTGGCTTGCAATGTCATTTAGCACATGCAGAAAGGAAGGAAGCTTGTCGAGATCTAGTCAACACAAGTAGAAAGCCATTGCTCAGGGGGTCCTGGAACAGTAAGTAAAGGGCAGTCTCCAATATCAGTTTAGGACCTTGGACATAGTCCGTCAATAAAATTGGGAAGGTGAGAATCTGGATACTCTTTACATAAGCGGTGAAGAGCCAAACGTTGGGCAGCCCACCACCCCATCTTCAGGCTTCCAGTCCAGTTGAGGGCCAGTTTCCTGCTAGAATGAGAGAGAGGTTACTTCTAACAGTGGGTGTTACAGTTGTTTCCTTTGGTGCAGATGAGCAAATGACCAGAGTGAGTCAGTAGGCACCGCAGAGGACATGCAGGGCTGGTGGTGTCAGGGTTGGGGTCGGAAACAGTGGGAGAGGGAGGCGTTGAAGGCAACAGTGAGGGTGTGAAAGCATTAGCCTGCGTTGAGGACTGTAGCAGGAATACAGTAAGTGTGAGGTATCTGAGAGAAGGTGATGGCACTTATACCAGCATAGTGGAGAAGGGCATTGATGTTGGTCCTGGCATTCTTCCAGACAGTGGGACTGCTTTAGCCTGGATAGGAGCATTGGACCAGCTTGGCATTGCCTCCACAGCTGGCCCTGGTGAAGAAGAGGAAGCCCTGCCTGTGTACCACCCCATCTGACAGGGAGCCCATGACCCTGTCTGCAAAGTGAGACGTCAATGTCTAGGATGCCATGTCCAGGATAAATGTCTGGAACCATCTAGGGCAGCACCAGACTGACAGCACTTGTCCAGGTGCACTACGGACTTTTAAAGATGGTACAGGTGAAAGGGATGCTAGAATATCCTGGCAGTGGTGAGTTGTTCTGGGAACAGATCATTGCAGGATGGGACTGGAATAGAGGTGTGGCAGATAATGAATGCAGCAGGTTTGGCAAGGTAAGAAATCTCATTGGACCCCACAGTCAAGTATCCCCCCCCAAAAAAATCAATACAACTTGCACCTAGCCAAAAAATGTAAGATTTATTAAGACACTGCTTGTCATAGCAAAGTTGGGGAATCGTCATGGTGTAGTTTTATCACAAGTCTTACTCATGTATCATTGAAAAAGAAGTCACCCAAGGTGGTTCGAGAAAATACAAGGGACCCATTTCCGGTGAAATATTAAATCAGATTTAAAGCAGGTTATGGGATGGGTTTGAAATCTTGGCTCCTTTATAAACTGAAACAAAGGAATGCCAAATCCCCTGCCCCCACCCCAATGCATGTGCGTCCCAGCCAATCCTGTCCTATGTCTAGGGAGTATATGAGCTGACAACTGCTTTAAAAGAAACCTGCGTCACAAAAACCATAACTTCCTAGCATTTCTTAAAGTCAGTCTTCACTCATAAATGGGAGGTACATTAGTACTGAGAGTTGTTTCGTAAGTGCATCAGACCTTGGCAACAGTGAAGAATGGAAGGAAGGAGAGTAAGGACGCCAAAGTTTTATGGCACAGCATTGAAGGTCTCAACAAAAGGGTTGGCCAGGAAGGGAGATCACTGAGCCGGAATGTCTCTTTTATTTCATCTTTGGTGTTTGGGCGAGGTTAGAAAAGGCAAGGATTTGTTAACCATCCCAATTACTTGAGCCAAATGGTTCCACAATCCTCAGTTTGTTTTCTGGCCTCCAGCTTCTCTGCAACATTAAATTGCTGCCTATCCAATGCCAGCCAGTTTCTCTGATCCATTTACCATTAGCTGTTCCTTTACTGTGCAAAACGAATACAAGGATAAGGAAAGGCAGAGGGAAGAACAAACTCCAAAAATGCAAGAAATGGTGCACACGTTTTGGTTTCCTTATCTGAGAAAGGATGTTCTGGCAATGGAGGGAATGCAACAAAGACTTACCAGACTAATTCCTGAGATGGCAAGACTGACTGACATATGATAAGAGATTGGATCATTTACAGCTAACTCACTGAAGTTTAGAAGAATGAGGGGCACCTCATGGAAACTCATAAAATTCTAATAAGACTAAATACGGCAAATGCAGGAAGGATGTTCCTAATAACTAGGGAGTTTTACCAGAACCAGTTTTAGCATATGGGGTAGCTCATTTAAGATTGAGGTGAGAAGTTTCTTCATCGAGTGGTCAGCCTATGGAAATCTCTGCCACAGAAAGTGGTTGAGACCAAAACATTGAACTTTGGCAAGGAAATAAATATAGTTCTTGGTGCTAATGGGATCAAATAGTATGGGGGAGAAATCAGGAACAGGAGATTGAGATGAATGATCAGCCATGATCACACTGAATGCTGGAGCAGGTTCAAAGGGCTGAATGGCCTACTGCTCCTATTTTCTATATTTCTATATGATATAAAGACCTAGTGACAGCCAACAGATTCAGCAATACAAAATGAGGAAGTGAATGTGAGGAAGCCAAATAGAGAGAAGAATGAAAGCTAATTAGGAAGACAAGCAGACTGACAAGAAAAAGATGTTAACAGGAAGAAACAGTTCCTACCTGTCCTTGAGCATCATCGTGGGAGGACCAGTGGTATGCTTAAAAACCATAAACATTAAACATACACAGAATAAGTCAGGAAATGGAGAAGACAAAATTCAACATGAAAATTACTTTCCAGGAACAATATACATTGACAAATAGATTCAGATTTGACTGAGAGTAACCTTTCCCTGAGCTGAATAGCCAAGGCTTCTAAAGTATATTTGCGGGTTTTCCCAGGACTGTGACGGACTGAACATTCATCTCAAGTACTGGTTGCTAGTGCAGATCCCAGCAATGTTACTGAAAACAACAAACGCTGGAGATCACAGCTAAGCAGCTAAATACACCATACTGCAAGGTAATCTTTGCATTTTCAGTAAGGCTGCAAAATTGGACATCACTAAGCAACAATGATGTTCCCCTTGAGCATCTTTTATTGACAGTGAACAGATATCATTACTATCGTGTGATTCATCATCAAATATATGATCATTAGTTATTAGCGAAAGCATTGTAAGTACAGTGATGACAATGGGTACATTTAAGCGGGGAGAAAAATGGAATTCAGAAAGACTCAGAATTAGATTTGAAAAAATCCTGAAAGTACGAACCTCTCTCAGCAGACGTGATAAAGATCAGATAAACAAGTTAATCATTTGTGTGCATTGGCTGGTTTGCCAATGTTAGTTTTGGAGTCCCTCCATCTCAAATGAACTGTGGCAGCTTCAATATTTAAAATACCTGTCACAGTATTTATTTTGACATCTATTTGCAGTTTCCATTTATTTAACATGGTAAATAGTTTATTTCTAAAAGCTTATGGAGTAAAAGGTCACATGGCATTTTCATTAGAAGAAAGTAAATTTTTATTGACCAAATTCTGAACTCTATTCAGTTTTCGCTCCAGACACACGCAGGAACATAGTTGGAAGGCTTACAATTGATCAATTGCCACTGCTCATCCTGTCTCTTCAAAAATGCTATTCAGCTTCAGACAATTCAATTCCATTATCATTAATTTCATGATGGGTATTAGGAATTTGTCTAAACAAACAACTTTACAATTTCTCATTGTGTACTGCACACTCTTCCCAATATTACTTCCGATAGCATTTTTGTTGAGAAATTGACAACAAGCAAATTTGCACTTTGTAGTGTCTTTAATTCAAGTAATTTGCTGAGCTGCTTCATTTAGAGGGGAATAAGCAAGGATCCAGACGAATGTAGGATCATAGCATCAGAATTACATTTTATTGATGAGTGTACACAAGTATAGGAATACACGAGTACAGCGAAAAACATATAAAGTTGCCTTTCTCCGCCACCATCTTGGTTACAAAACCAGAATCATATATATAGATCCAGAACCAGACATATACCAAATCAGCGCAGCAGGCCAGGCAGCATCCGAGGAGCAGGAGAATCGATGTTTCGGGCATAAGCCCTTCTTCAGGAATGAGGCTGGTGTGCCAAGCGGGCTGAGATAAAAGGTGGGGTGGGGGGGGAATTTAGGGGAGGGGCACTGGGAATACAATAGGTGGAAGGAGGTGAGGGTGAGGGTGATAGGCCGGAGAGGGGGTGGGGGCTAAGAGGTCAGGAAGATGATTACTGGTCAGGAGGGCGATGCAGAATCCGGGGGTTGGGACTGAGATAAGGTGGGGGGAGGGGAAATGAGGAAGCTGGAGAAATTTCTCCAGTACCCCTCCCCCAAATTCCACCCCCCCCCCCCATACCTTTTATCTCAGCCCACTTGGCACACCAGCCTCATTCCTGAAGAAGGGCTTATGTCCGAAACATCGATTCTCCTGCTCCTCAGATGCTGCCTGGCCTGCTGCACTTTTCCAGCACCACACGTTTCAACTCTGGTCTCCAGCATCTGCAGTCCTCACTTTCTCCTATATACCAAATCAGGAAAAGGCAGTTTGGTCGTTCAAAACTGCCCTGTCATTCAATAAGATCACAAAGGATCTGACTGTGACCTCAACACCACTTTCCTGGTCTAGTCCAAAAGGAGTCAGGGATGATTACCAAAACCGGTGAACAACAATACTTTGCACTTATACATGTGGAGGCGCTGGTGTAGGATTGGGGTGGAAAAGGTCAGTCATCATACAACGCCAGGTTATAGTCCAACAAGTTTATTTGAATTCATAAGCTTTCTGATCTCTGCTCCTTCATCAGATGAAGGGACTCACTTTTTAAAATTCATTCACAGGATATGGGAGTTGCTGCATAGGCCATCCCTAATTGCCCAAAGGGCAGTTCAGAGTCACAGTCAATCACATTGCTATGGGTTTGGAGTCACATGTAGGCCAGATCAGGTAAGGATGCCAGTTGCTTTCTCTAAGGACATCATGAAGCAGATGGGTCTTTCTGATAATTGGCAATGGATTCATGTTCATCATGTTCATCATTAGATTCTTAATTCCAGATACTTATTGGATTCAAATCCCACCATCTGCCATGGCAGGATTCAAACCCGAGTCCCCAGAATGTTATCTGTGTCTCTGGATTAACAGTCCAGTAGTAATACCACTAAGCTATAGCCTCTCTATTACCTGACAAAGGAGCAGTGCTCTGAAAGCTTGTGAGTTCAAATAGCCCTGCTAGACTGTAACCTGGTCTTGTGTGACTTCTAACCTTGCGTTTATACAGCACCTTTAAAGGTCATGAAATCTCTCGTCTCACACTAATTGGCAGCATTGTTATCAAACAAAATTTGGCACCCAGCCATGCAAATCAACATTAGGATAAGTAATCAAAAGCCTTGTCAAAGAGTTAGGTTTGAGAAACATCTGATAGGAGGAAGGAAAGCAGGAGAAGTAGGAAGGGTTTGGAGGGATATGGGTCAAGTGCTTGCAAATGGGACTAGGTTAAATTAGGATATCTGGTCGGCATGAACAAGTTGGACCGAAGGGTCTGTGTCCGTGCTGTACATCCCTATGACTCTAAGTGTGGCAAAGGATTCCAGAATTGACAGTCAAGCTAGCTGAAGAGACAAATGTGTGATATACTTTGAAACCATTGATAACATTAACATGAGACCCAGTTAAATCAGACTGTTTTCAAACTGTTACTTAAAATGTTCAACCATGCCCAGGGAACAAACATCAAAGTCCAAGTCTAACGTTAATCCTAGAATTTCTGGTATTCCTACTAGCACAATATACTCTATTCACAAATATTTAGTGGTTTTCCTCATGTTTCTGCAAACATAATTAGTCTTTCAGGACACATGAAAAACGCCACAAAAGAACTTTTCACAATTTAGTTGAAAGGTTTCTTACCTACAAAGAGTACATGATTGCAACATTAATTGCTCAACGTTAGCCCATATAAATGATGGCTCTGTCGATACTTCAAACTATGTGCCCAATTTGATAAAAATTGGCATAATTACTGTCGAGCAAAGAACAGGAAACAACAAATTTGCCGAACGCTTTCATTCGGAGGTTGTTATTTTAAACATGCATTTTTTTTAAACCTGAAGTCTGTCATTGGTGACGACCTTTATAAACACAGATAACATTCTGGGGACTCGCAGCGCCGGAGACCCAGGTTCAATTCCCGCCTCAGGCGACTGACTGTGTGGAGTTTGCACGTTCTCCCCGTGTCTGCGTGGGTTTCCTCCGGGTGCTCTGGTTTCCTCCCACAGTCCAAAGATGTGCAGGTCAGGTGAATTGGCCATGCTAAATTGCCCGTAGTGTTAGGTAAGGGGTAGATGTAGATGTAGGGGTATGGGTGGGTTATGCTTCGGCGGGGCGGCGTGGACTTGTTGGGCCGGAGGGCCTGTTTCCACACTGTAAGTAATCTAATCTAATCTAATCTAAAAAAAAGAGTTCCATCACACAACAACAGTACAGTGTTCTGTATAGTTCGTAACAGGTGCAAGAATATTAACTTGGATGATGCATTCCTTGATATGTCTTTCCTTGTAGTTCATTCTTAGATTGTTGATAACAGTGCAATTGGAAGGTTGCTTCAGTTGAGAAGTCAAGAATCAACAACACTGATGTGTGATTGGATTCATTGTAGCTGGGAAAGGACACTCAATTTCTTTCTCCAGAGGTCATTCATGAGCTAGTTGGACCTTTTCAATGAGCCAAAGCCACTTTGACTGAGCTATCTGCTTTGGATTTCCAAATTTAAACATAATGCAGATTCTCAAACAGCCATAATGGGATCTAAATTTCACGATTTCCAATTTATTAATTCAGAATTACAATTTCAGTAACACATAATTACAGTACCATAAGTTGGTGTTATGTCCCATATCCATCAATATCTTCGACAAGTGATTAGATTCCCTATAGTGTGGAAACAGACCCTTCGGCCCAACAAGTCCTCACCGACAGTCTGGAGAGTAACCCACCCAGACCCATTTCCCTCTGACTAATGCACCTAACACTATGGGCAATTTAGCACGGCCAATTCACCTGACCTGCACATGTTAGACAGTGGGAGGAAACCAGAGCAAACCCACGCAGACACTTGCCTGAGGCCGGAATCGAACCTGGGTCCCTGATGCTGTGAGGCAGCAGTGCTAACCACTGAGCCACCGTGCCACCCAGTAGCTTACTGGTTAGCAGTTAGCACTGCTGCGTCACAGAGCCAGGGACCCAGGTTTGACTGACTGTCTGTATTGAGTTTGCACGTTCTCTCTGTGCCTGCGTGGGTTTCCTCTGGATGCTCCAGTTTCCTCCCACAGTCTAAAGATGTGCAGGTCAAGTACATTAGTCATGGGAAATGCAGGGTTACAGGGATAGAGTAGGGTGGGATGCTCTTCAGAGGGGTGGTGTGGACTTGATGGGACAAATGGCCTGTTTCCACTTGTAGGGATTCTATGAGTTAAGAGTTCTAAGTGGTGTGAGCAAGTTAAGGTAAACAAAAGGTAAAAGGTCACCCTACTCCTAGCAGATCTTAATGGCACTTTCTCATGATTGAGACAACCAATGGTGGTTTAACCCTAAGGTCACCATGCCTCAGGTAAGAGAGAGGTTGAGAAGGAGAGTCCTTTATGGTAACCTCAGCCAGCATGGGAATGAAACCCATGCTGTTGGTGTTGTATCTGCATCATAAATCAGCTAACTGACCCCAAGAGCAAGTTACTCCCATGACTAACTCCGTTTTACTTCCCTCCCAATGAGAGACAGGCTGAAATGGCTCATTAAGTTCCACTTGAAGAACTACAAGAACAAACAGCTCCTTAATATGATAAGATATTAAAGCTATTCTTGATGACATTTTTTTTAAAAACTGATGCATTTACAGGTGATAAACTCCCCATATGTTAAAACATATAGGTCAATTTATTTCATATTTCATGCTGATAAGACAGATTTTCAGACTTAAACTATTACAAATTGAGAGTCAGGTTTAAAAATTGTTTCCACACAAAGAGAACATCTCTCGCAGGAAATACCAGACTTCCTCTTTGCCTTCGTTAAAGCATGACCATAAGGTGAAATTTGAAAATTACAAATACAGGTGTAGAAGTCCTGTCCTGATTTGCCTTTCCAAAATGCAGCACCTAACATTTATCTAAAATAAACTCCATCTGCCACTCCTCAGCCCATTGTTACATCTGATCAAGATCTCATTGTACACTGAGGTAACCTTCTTTGCTGTCCAGAACACCTCCAACATTGAGCTATAGGGAAAGAGGCTGAATAGGCTGGGGCTGTTTTCCCTGGAACATCGGAGGCTAAGGGGTGACCTTGTAGAGGTTTATAAAATCATGAGGGGCATGGATAGGATAAATAGACAAAAGTCTTTTCGTTAGGTTGGGAGTGTCCAGAGCTAGAGGACATAGGTTTAAGGTGAGAGGAGGAAGATATAAAAGAGACCTAAGGGGCAAATGTTTTCACACAGAGAATGTTACGTGTATGGAATGAGCTGCCAGAGAAAGTAGTCGAGGCTGATAAAATTACAACATTTAAAAGGTATATAATTAGGAAGGGTTTAGAGGGATATGGGCCCAGTGCTGGTAAATGGGACTCAATTAGTTTGGGATATCTGATCGACATAGATGAGTTGGACTGCAGAGGTCTGTTTCCGTGCTGTACATCTCTCTGACTAAATGACAGTACCGTACCTGCCTCCACCACTACCTCTAGCAGCCTGTTCCAGACACTCACCATCTACTGTATGAAAAAGAAATTGCTCCTCTGGACCCTTTTTTATTTCTCCCCTGTCACCTTAAACCTTAAACCTGTGTCCTCTACTTTTAGACTCCCCTACTATGGGGAAAAGTTGTTGGTTATTTACCTTATCTATGGCTCGAATGATTTTATGGATGTCTATAAGGTCATGACTCAGCCTCCTATTTTCCTGGGACAAAATCCCAGCCTATCCAGCTTCTTCCGATATAGCAGACCTTCCAGTTCAGGTAGCATCCCAGTACGTCTTTTCTGCACACTTTCTATTTTAATAATATCCTTATCAGTCAAAAAAGATGCAAAATGGTAGTGAAATTAAGCCAGCATTCAGATAGCCATTTGTGTATAAGTTAGTCTCTTAATCTTTAAGGAAAGTTAAACTTGCCCCTGAGTGAGTGTGACAAAGGCTCATAAAAGACCGATTCCTGGGAAGGCGAAAGGGAGAGATTCTCCATTGTCAAAATATTGACTCTGTGGCATTTAGGGGAATGAACAGTAATCTCTCTGAAACATATTCAAAGGTTTGATGAGGCAGATGCTGAGAAACTGGTTCCCAGATTTAAGTCTCTGGAACACAGTCACAATTAATCCCAAAATAAGAGCTTGTTCATTTACGATCACAACGAAGAAAATTATGGGGCAAACAGCTTGCTCAATTTCCTAGTTGATTTGTAATGGAAGGATTCTGGGTTTTTTTGAGACTAAGTGTAGAAAGGTCTAAAAGCAGGAAGTACTTCTACTCAGGATGACTCAGATTTACATGTGCAATTTTGTTCTTTGCACTTATTACATATTCAAATACAAACGTTAAATTTTAAATCTAAGTGGACAGAATATTTTGCTCCCACCAGGACATTCCAGGCTCCTACATCCAGTTGTCATGTTTTAAAAGGGACTCGGACAGCATTTCACTCTCAAGGCATCACTCAATGTCTGCCCAGGAGATCTCAGAGATCCAGCAAAAAGCAGGGCCACTGTTCTTCAATGACTCCCTCGAGGTAAATCTGAAGATCATCCAGGAAAGAAGAAGTACTCATCTCCAGGAATGGCAGCAAGAAGATGTCCCAACTCATGAAGGCAGCCTGGACAGAGAAACTGGCTCTCGTGCCACACGAGAATGAATGATCTGCTGTGCTCTGCCAGGGTGTATGCCACTGTCTACTCAATGCTTCATGTCCCTATAAGTGTGAGTTAACATTATGAGGTTGTGTCTGCAGATGACAGTGACCCACGTTTGAGCACCAGGATTACCTCCTCTGCAGTCAATGGCAGTCAGTTCATTGCAGCTACCAATGTAGCACTGCCACAGTGGTGCTGCCTCTCAAACATCTGTCAAGGTTCACAACTGAAACAGAAAAGGAGCTACAAAACTTAAAAGGTCACTGACCTTTCATCAAAATGAGGAGAATGCACACATCTGATAGTTTCTCACCAAAGGCTTGCATTGGAATGCAAGACATTGCTTCAGACTGAACACTTTACAGGGCATAGAATCATAACAGTGTGGAAACAGGCCCTTCAGCCCAACAAGTCTACACCAAACCTCTGAAGAATACCTCACCCAGAAAGATTCCCCCATCTATATTTACCCTGACTAATGCATCTAACCTGCACATCCCTGAACATTATGGGCAATTTAGCACAGCCAATTCACCTAACTCGAACATCTTTGGGCTATGGGAGGAAACCGGAGCACCTGGAGGAAACTCATGCAGACACGGGGTGAATGTACAAACTCCACACAAAGGCTGGAATCCAACCTGGGTCCATGATGCTGTGAGGCAGCAGCGCTAACCACTGAGCCACCGTGCCACTCCTCAGGAAGAGAAATCATATAATACATTGAAGAAGAGTCACTGGACTTGAAACCATTAATTCCATTTTCTCTCCACAGCTAGTGTGAACCCTATACACTAGGATACACGAACACCAGCTAGCCACAAAAAGACATGACCCTCTCCCCCTCGTAGCCCTACACACGGATGAAACAAAACACCATTTCGACTGGGACAGGCTAAGCAAAGACATGCCAGAGAATTCCTAGAGGCCTGGCACTCCAACCACAACGCCATAAACAAACGCATAGATCTAGATGCCATCTATCAACCCCTCAGAAAATGAACAGGAAATGACATCACCACAAACACCAGGAACCCCATCCAGAAGAAAGATATAAATAGAAAGCAGGAGACAACAGCTTCGCTTCACTTGGAGGTCGCCACTGATGATGTTACTTAGCCAGGTAATGAAACGCCTGGATATCAAACCTACAGCTCAGCGAGCAAACAGACACCCTAAACCTCAATCTGAGCTACAAACCTTCACAAACCTTGCAGTGTGAATCCTGCTGAGTTTCTCCAGCAATTTCTCTTTTTGCTTCAGATTTCCAGCATCTGCAGTTCTTTATTTCTCATATAAATAGTTAATTGATTTGCATCAATTGTAACTGTTGGACATTACTGCACCTCTTTTCAATTAAAACCCAACTGTCCCCACATTGCAATCAATGTAGGAAAAGTACTCATGTATATATGCTAACACCCCTTAGTGCTTCTTTCCTTTTGCAGGAAAAGAACATGTACAATCAGTGCAAACATGCAGCAAAAGGCTGGCAGGATGTCTAATATGAAACTCTTTCCATTTCCTTTGAGGAGAGGGGCCCAAAGCTTACTGGACAGCAAGGAAATTGTGCCTGTGCTAAGGGAGAGACTGGATGTCTGCAGCCATCTAGTGAGAAAACTTCCAATCTATTCGTTCTGCACTTTGCAGCACCACTCTAATCTAGACATCAAGCTGCAACATCTTAAAACAAAGCCATTAAAAAAGGCAGCAGCTTATAACACTGGTACAACATCATGTTTTTCTCTACAGTCTCTAGATTCCAGTTCTAAGTCAGGACCAAAAGAAGGAGCAGAACTCTAGTCCCCAAGCCCACCTCTCCCAGGACCTCGAACCACACTTCTGAAGACGAACATTCATTAGCCTGAACAGATTCACCGTCAACATCTTCCTCCCTACCTTCCACCAGAATAAATACATTCATCTCCAGGAGTAATCCATCGAGAGTAGACTTAGAGTCACATGCTGATGGGGTACAGACCTACATGAATCTGGAAATACAGGAGGCAACAAATGGTCAAGGTCTTTATTCCTTTGAGGACTGCTAAGGAACAGGTCCTCATTGAGCATAGTGGAGATGATTAAACTCAGGGCTACTAAACATTGTGAGCAGCCTGGAAGGAATGACCGAAGAATCTATCCACATTCTGTCTCATCTCATGGCTTCAGATTTCAAGTACATGGAATGGTTGAGAACATAGATTGTGGTCCCGGTCTAGCAGAATGCTCAGTATCTACAGGATATATAACAGGAGTCATCACTTCATCACTCGTGCCATAAATACATTTATTCACTGGCTAAGCAAGAGGGGTCTGAGGGTCTTTGACATTCCTCCAGGCGCCCCATCCCTTGATGAGCTCCAAAAGGGTGATTGAGCGACAGTCAGGCACTCAATGATTGTCAACTCCTGTACCACTTTCCCTCTACCATGGACCCAAACATTCCCTACCATGGAGCCTGTGCCTATACGTGGGTGGGAGACATGCAGCAGACCACAGCTGTCCACGTCCCAGACCACAAACAATGTACCGTTTAAAGACATTGAAGGCTAAACAACTAAAGCAATCAGTAAGTTTCCTCAAGCTCAGCTGTGGCTGCAATGCTGGCAACAGATAGAGCACTAGGAAAAGAAAGAAAGAAAGAATAAAGAACAAAGTCAATTTGGGTGCAGGGGAGCTGTACAACATTATGCTTGACCCAAGCACTGCACTTCACATTACAATCCTGTTGCCTCTTTCAATCTATTAAGGCTTCTGACTATTTACATTTTTCTTACAGACCATCTTGAGAGGTAATCAACAGGAAAGATGACCACCCACTTGAAAGGTTATGAGAACATAACATCAAAACTTTAACACATCATTGGGAAATGGAGTCTTTGCCCGCAGCCCAATTGAGTTTCCTCACCAGCCCTTCTTAAAGCTGCCCCAGGCACAGAAGATTCTGCCCACGGTTCTGAAAAGTGAATCTGTAAAATTAAAATCTGATAAGAACACAACAATCTGGTTCCAGAAATATAGCTTTTATGTCAACTTGTACAAATGCCAGGTTTTGTAAAATGAAACTTAGACTGTGGATATAGCAGTAGGCATTCAGAATTCATTGAGATAAACATACCACAGAAATATTTTAACATGCTTGCACATATAACATTAATTATCCAAATTCTTAAGGATATAATAAATCTCTGGGCACTGATTCTGTCTCCGGATATGAATTACCTTACTTTTGAGTATTCAATGTCACAAAACAAAAATTAAGGATCAGGGATACTTTTACAATGAATATATTTTATGAGAGTTTTCATTTATTATCAATGATAGGTCTCTATACCAGCAACACTGATGGACAGAATCTTGATAAGTTGTTACAGGTCTTGATTGCTGGCTGGAAGGGATCTACACTGCCTGTTCTAGGAAAGACCCATTCATGAACTGTGCACTTGAACAGCTGGAGTATACACAATGGGCTATATGGCCTCATTCTGTACTATAAGTGAATCGCAGTGTATATGCAGTGACTTGATTTGGCAAAATGAGAGCAACAAAAAGCAAAAAGTTAAAAATTCAATTAAGTGCTTCTCTGCTGGTTGAAGCTAAGAAGATACTGCCATCCTCAGCCACAGACTGATCCAATAATATCACTCCATTACTGCCAACTAACTGGACATGAAATCAGTCATGGTTAGGTCCCATGGATCTATTCAGAGACTGTCAGTTTATAAGATCTTCTTCCAAATAGGTTAATGCACTTTCCCCTCCACAACCACACGTCTCTTTTAGCTGAGAAATGCAAGTCCTCAGTTTGATAAGGCTACTGGACCATTCTGACATCTGGAGCCTGAGAATCAGGCTAACTTTGGAGGCAAGAAGAACATTTATATTAGTCAAACTGATTTTATATAAATCCCCGAGCTTCCTTCAACTGAACAAAAATAAACAAAATCTTGTTCTTTTTGCTTAAATTAACTTGTTATTTAAGCTGTTCTTTACACTATGATATATTATAAAGATAAGACAGTCCACCCTCAGCAGTGACAGCTGCATGGGAATATCTTGAACATGCATTAGCAGAGAAGAGAACTGCCAATGATACAATTTACTTGGAGTTTTCTTACACTTTTGGCAAAGTCACAACTGAAGAACACCAGAATCCAAGCTGGAACCAGTGATTTGAAAGGGAATGGTTAAAAGTTAAGAATCGTTACTAATGCCGAGATATCCTTCCTAAAGTGCAGTGCCCACAACTGGCCTTAACATTGAGGTGTGCCTGGAAAGGATGAGAGGACATTCCTGCAATTAAATTTGAAAGGAAAACTTGAGGAAATACTCTGTCTAAGCAAATTTGGAGTTGACTACCAGGTAGAACAGTAAAACCAATATCTTTGGAGATGTTCACAATTCTGCTAGATGCTGCATTAGGGAGCTAAAATAGAAATAGCCTTTGAGGGGCTAAATGACAATTTTCACCCTTTATATTTATATTATCAGTATTTTACATTGCCATCATCTGGGACAAGTGAATGCATCAGTTGCTCCTTTAGACTCCTATGCTGCTTTAACCAGTGTCCAATGTCTACTACCTAAGTCTCTCACAAGCTACCAGCAAACAGCAGCAGAAGATCAATCTTTCCAATGTCGTCATTTTACAAGTGGAAAAGAACAGGCCGAGACCTTTCATAACCATAGCTTTGTGGATATTGGCAAGCCAACAGACCAGAGGAAAGCTGGCGTGGCACCTGAGTCATGGTCTTGAGCTCTACTGGATTCTAATGCTTGGAAACATATTGCCAGCAGCTTTGACGCCCTTAAAAGGGCACTGTAAGGTGCAAATAGGAGACTACCCTTAATGGTATGATTGCCCCCATCACCATTTAAGTGAGGTGACTTCCATGTAAATCCCACAAAGTCTCAACAAGGTTAGTGCCAGAGGTCACAGCAGGTGAATTTATCCACTTATACTGAGTTTAGTGGTCTATTTACAGGTGTTCAGGCATTTGGTCTGTACTGGCAGCTGCCCTCAGCACTTCAGGTTACTGAGGGAGAGGGGAAAGGTCAATTAACTAAGGTCCATACTCCTAGTTTCAATCTAGTGATTCTTATATTAGAAATGTGAAATCAATACTGAATGTGGCATGGTTCAGATATCCTTGTGGTTAAACTGCCTGCTCAGCTTCTGCATGGAGTACTGCAATTGTGCAAGATGCCAACTGTCAGGGAACTGTAGTCAGAAGCAGTCAATGGCTTTAAGAGAGGAGGGTCTGGGTGAAAAATAAATCACAGAATTGGTACTGCGTGGGATGAGGCCATTCAGTCTAAAGCATTGCACCAGCTCTCTGATTGACAATTATGATTTGTGCCACTCTCCTTTTTTTTCCTCCATCACCAAGGACATTTTTTGATTTAAGTTAATCAAAGTGAGAAAACTGATTGGTGAAAGAGCTAATATCTACAACCATTCATTCCCAGTCCTTTTATGAATAATTTCTCACGAGCTACTCTGCCTAGTCCCCTCATGATTTTCAAAATGTCCATCAAATTTCCTCTTTGCTTTCTCTTTTCCATGGAAAACAGCCCAGTCTTCTCATCATTCATTATAATTTGTCATGCTCTCTCAAAAGCAAAATATTTTGCTTCATAGCTTACTGAAATTGTGTGCTGCTGATGGGGGCAACATGAGAAACAGTTTATCTGGGACCTTAGTGATCAATGAAGTTTACCAGTCCATCTCTTTGATTGAAGAGATTAATGTTAAAAAAAGGAACAGCAAAAAAGGAAATATTAAGAGTCAAATCAAGACAGAAGTCAAGTGGTATATAAGATTGGATCAAGAAAAGGAAACAGGAGACAGAAATCAGGTTGTACAATTTAAATTTTCTTTTCTAGTCTAAAGAAATCTATTGATGTTCAATCAGCAATTAACACATGAGCTGAAAGGAGATGTACATTCTTCGTCATAAGCTTTCTGCAGTGAGCTGACTGGACATTTAACAAACAATTCCAACATTTGGAAAACATGGGTAAGATACTCACCTTGTGTGTTAAAGCAAATGGCAGAGACGTACTGGAGACTTGTAATCAAGAGTACACCTCTTAATTCCTTGAATTTGTTGGCTGGTTTATATATTGATAGTGCATGTATTGCTAATAAACCATTATTTGCCAATAAGATTTATTACTTGAAGATACTTCAATCCACCAGAAATTATTTCTGAAATTTCTTTTTGCATTTCATTAACCTACCAGTACATTTAAATGTTCCATAGTCTCTTAACTTCGAGCACGCTTACTAATACGAAGGTCCCATGTCATTAAAACAGACCCAATTATATTGTAGATCAGGTAAGAATTTATCAAATGTGGTTAGTTCAAAGGTTTCTAAACTTCCAGCTGATTCATTATTGCTAAGGCAATTAGGAAAACTCAATGTGATAACAATTTGTTCCATTCAGTGAAAGCACTGAACGATAGTGGAGTTGGCAGGAATCACTTCCTTTGAGACAGATTGGTGGCAGAACAAGAGGTTTGGCCATAGGCCTTCTCACTCCCGGTCCAAATACCAATGGAGATGAAAGTGTAGCAGCATTTGAGTGGATAACCAATCCACCTAATTGGGTGCCCTTCTCACAAGTTCACCAGCTCAGAGTACAGACAATTCTGTCCTCTGTCATTAGTTTGACAGATTGTCCCCCTTACCATCCAATTGATTAGAGGTAGGCATGGCAACTTCTTAGCACAAGCAAAGATAAAAGGCTTGATATACAACATGACCTAATGATGTTTCTTTGATGAAGTCTGTGCAGAAACACAACCAAATAGGAGTTAATTTCAGTGCTAGGAAATAGAGACAACATTTCAAGCATTAGCCTAGCCCTGGCTAGGTACAACTGAATACAGTTCCCTTATCTCGCAGATCCCCGAGAGTGGTAAAGTACAAAAATAAGGAGTCTGGAACTCCAGAGGGTTTCAAATATTGGGAGAGAGAGAAAGAGATACTTAGAGATAGAGAGACAAGAAATTTTAAAATCAAAGGGTAACATTCCAATATACCCACTGGGACTGTCTGAACAGAAATGTTGACAAAAAAAAACATTTTAAGTCAAATGAGATCCCCAATCAGTTTTAGCTTCTTAAAGCACAGTGTCAGAATCTGTATTGGAAATCATTATGAAACATTGAAGAAAAAGAATAAGGAAGCTGTAAGTCAGAAACAACAGAAATTGCTCAAGAAACTCAGCAAGTCTGGCAGCCTTTATGGAGAGAAAGCAGAGTTAGTATTTTGGGTCTAGTGAACCTTCTTCAGAATTGATCAAATATTGAATCACTGGATGATTGTTGGGGAGGAGGTCATGGTTGGTTCAATTGGCTGACCAACTAGTGTGTGGATTCATGGCAGCAGCATGGGTTCTTGCTGAGGTAGAACTGAGGCCCACCTCCTTGCCCCGTCTATACAGTTACAAAAAAACTTCATGGTACTTTGGCAAATGATCATGAAGGACCCGAACATCAGGCATCAGACTGAAGAGGAAGCTCTGAATGCATACCAACAACAAAAATTGGCATTTTAAGCTATGTTGTTGCTTCTTGATGTACCAAAATATCAAGTCAAGAGCATTTCATAATGAACGAAGGCACTGAGACAGCAGATGG